>NC_142443.1:122695000-123012333 GCF_059453495.1 Arachis ipaensis | reverse complement strand
CCAATACTCTAACATAATCAATTTTCACACTTATAATCAACCTAGGGTTCATGAAATTGATAAATCACAAGGGTTAGAGGGTTCCTTACCTTAACCCATGAAAATGATTGATGGAACTCACCAATGGCTCATACTAGAGCACTCCTAAATAACCAAAATCATAAAATTACTTAATACTGATAACCAAACTCAAATTTAAGGAGAAAAATGATAACTTGGCAGAGGGAAGTGGAGTACTCACCAAAAAATTAGATAGAATTGTAGAGGATGAGAAGAGCGACGCGTGGCCGCAAATAACTCGTCAATCGGAGTTCCGGAGATAAAGTTATGGTGATTTGAAGTTTGGAAAGCGAATTTTTCTTTCTCTCTTCTCTCTATCCGCCCCCTCTCTCATTCTCTAGGGTAAATGAGCTGAAATGCTCATAATTAATATTTATATATGTTGGATCTTGGGCCCACTTGAGCCCGGTTCACTTGTTTTAGTCAGTTGTCCCAATTTTGGGCCAAAACCTCTAAGATTAGAGTTTTAAATTGTATTTTAAATATTTCTAGCTTAGCAAATTATGATTTCTCATTTCCTAACCTTATTCACTTATAATTAATTTATTCAACTGCAGTACTAGATAGATCTTAACCGGTATTGCCGGTCAAATTTCCAGTGTGCATTTTTATGCAGAAAATTATGTTTTTCGACTCAGAAAAATCCATTGAGTACTCAAAAAAATTATGTTTTTAAATTATCGAATTTCGATTGCTAAATTTTCTAACCATGTTCGCTCTTATTTAATTTATTATTTAATTAATTACGGTTTGACCGGATTTTACACATCTCGCAGGTAGCGAGAACTGGCACTGCCATTTCGCATGTTGCAAGAAGATGTCACTTCCGTCTCAGGGTGGAGAGAAGTTGGGGGTGCGACATGTACACACGGCACTTTGAACATGTGTACAAGTACAACCTATTTTTCTTGTAAAGAAGGCTCTGGATTCTTCCATCCTCACCATCGTTAACAACAACATCGTCAATTACCTTCTTTTGATTATTATTATCTGGATCATCCTGGTGATGATGCTGCTGATTGATGTTGTTTCTAATTGGTTTGTTGTTATTGTTATCATTGTGAATAATTATTCTTATTCCTCTTCCTACTCCTCCTTGTGGCTTCAACTCTACTTTTTCAAAGAATTTTTCATAAACAGAAGACCCATCAATTATTTTAAAGAGAAAATTATTATCCTACTTTTTAAGATTTTGTTGTGTCCAAATCAGACTCTCCTTCATTGGACATGCATGTTCAACTTGATGAGTTTTTAGCATCTCTTTTTCTACATGATCACTCATACTTGCACCTCTCGATGATGATGATGATGCATGATGAATGAAATTGAGATTCACATCATTATTATTATTATTATTATTATTATTATTATTATTATTATTATTATTATTATTATTATTATTATCATATCCACCTGTTCTCTTCTCTTTCAACTTTTGATTCAGGTCAAGTTGGTTAATCCCACTCATTGGTTCACTATTGTTACTATCAATGATTAATGGGTGATGCGGATGAGTGATGGTAGTGCTAGTGTCATCACAAGCATAATTAGGTGAAGAAAGAGTTGAAAGGATAACGTTAAAGTTCTTGATAGCACCACCATCACCAATGCCATTTTCATGGTTTGGGCTATAAAAGTCACGAGATTTGGGCATGATAGTCGGAGAAAAAAATTGAAATTCAAGGTCATAGTAAATGGTATCAAGGGAAAGGTGCATTGCACCAAGTTAATTACTAAGAGTCCGATCCTTTCATACCACTAGAATATTATTTTATTAAATATAAACTATGTTCACACATATTCTTTTATATTTATTTAGAGTTTAATTTTGATACACATGAAATATTTTACAAGAGAATAATAAAAAATATTAAAATATTAAAAATTTAAAACATATTAATCAGGTTTCTAATAATTTAATTAACATATCAAAAGTATATTAACTTAAGAGTATTTTTTTATTTCAATATTTTGGCAATGTTTAATATATTTATTTTTAATATTGGCTTTTTTCAGGTACTGTATCTGTCAAAGTACATTTTATTTATTATTTTTTATTCAATACAAAAAAATTTATAGTTTAATCGTTAAAGAATTGATAACGAGTATAATTCCAATAGATCAACTTCAATTCTTTACTATAATTATGTGAGAGGGACAAAATTTTGAGAGAAAAAAAAAGCAACAAAATTTCAAATGAAACCATCCCAAATCTTTTTATATATAGGTATAAATAATGTTTCTCTTTTTATTGAGTAATTATTCAATAAATTTTCACCATTTAATGGCATAGTACAATTGATACTCTATAATATTTTGTGAAAAATATTTTTTTTTACAAAACTCATTATTAGATATATAAGACTAAATTCAAACTAAATTACATAAAATAATTAAAATAAATCAATGATATATATATAAAAGTTATCTCAATCAATAAAAAAATTACTAAATACTAATAGTATCAATTATATTTGAGAGACAAAACTTTGTTTTGGATAGTTGGATTGTTATTATTTATTTATTTTTTTGATTTGAGAATATTTGATTTTTTTAATCTCAACAGATTAAATTTATATACAATATGTTTTTATCATTATGTTGATATTTAATAATATAATTTTTTATCTCACATAAATAATTTTTTTAAGTATGTGAGACAAATACATTTATATATATCTTCTCTCATTTTTGTATCTCTTTGTGTTGGTTTTTCTTTCTACTCCTTTTCTCCTTGTGTTAGTTCCTCTTTTCAATACCATAAAAATTGTCTTAATTCCTTAATTAATTTGCTTCCTATGTTAGTTTCCCTTCAATATGTTCGTACCATTAATCGAATTCACTATTTTTTTTCAATGTTTTTTTACCTCTGAACAACACTATAAAATTATAATATGCCAAATGAATTCTTTGCTGACACCGTATTTCTAAAATTATTGAAATTTATTATTTTTAAAAAAACTTATTGCAGTGCAATATAAACAACTAAATCAGTAATTATTTTTTTCTAATATAACCTCTTTTATATCTAAATTTAAATAAAAAAACCCTCATGAATGAAGTAATGTGGGAATAGAGCACACCACAAGAGAGGGGGATAGAAAAGACAAGTAGCTCCAGCAATGCGGCAGTAATAGCAAACGACAATGCAACAATAACAACGACCGTATTTAGGCGAGAAGAGAAGCACGATAAGGCAAGAATATATGCAAAATTTGGTGGGGCAGCAACGTGATGACATAAGAGAAAGATGCTATGGTGTCCTACAGTGATGGACGATGAAAGGAATGCCAGGAACGAAAGAAGCAATCAGTGACATCGAAGAGAGGAGTGACATAGAGGAAGTTGAACCACGATGAGCTAAGGGCGGCGAGTAGCGAGCAGTTTCTACGTAGCTAAGTAGGTCAAGTCTGAACAAAGGGTAGGAGTGGGGTGATTGGGCTCAGGGTCTTGGTGAGAGTGACTGAAAGGCATCGTTTTAAAAACTAATTATATATAACATTTTTTATTCCTCCAATATTGAATTTGAATGGAAATAATTAAAAGAAATAAATGTTGAATAACATTTTCACTGCAATTTATTACCATTATCTCATTAAATTCTCGGTCTTCTTAAAACGTTTATTACCATTTATTAGCCTATAAACTACCATCAATATTTTTGCCATTAAAGAGTTACAGAAGAACAAAATCAGTATTGCCATTATCATTCTAATCATTCATATAAACATATCTCGAATCCACCATTCAATAGCACACACCCACAACAAAATAATTCATATAAAAGACCAATGTCCAAATACATACATAATATCACTAAAACCACACAATTCAAAAAAATATTACATAATTAATAATACATATATATATAACTCCATAACCATGACAATTAGAACCATAACTAAACACTAATGAACCTGTGAATTCAAATAGCAAACAAGAAATGAAGAACATAACATAATAACATCTATAAAAAAGGTTTTGATCCGTCTTGATCTTGACAATGCTAAAACGAACATCAAAACCAGGAAGAGCATCATAATTATTATTATGATGGGCTTGATCTTCCACGTTCACCTGCAAACCAGATCCTCCTCCTCCTCCAAAATTCTTGATATATTGTTGCTGATGTTCAAGGACGGCCATTTTTTTGCTTCTACGCATCATTTTGGCCATTTGTCTCTTATTTCTCTGAGCCTTACTCTTTGGCTTGTAGTGAGAACTTATATGAGCTACAAACTTTTGTGATATTTCAAACACCAACATACATTTTGAACATGAGTACGGCCTATTTTTCTTGTAAGGAAGGTTCTGGATTCTTCCATCCTCACCATCGTTAATAGCATCGTCAATTGCCTTCTTTTGATTATTATTATCTAGATCATCGTGCTGATGGTGCTGCTGATTGATGTTGTTTCTAATTGGTTTATTGTTACTGTTATCATTGTGATTAACTATTCTTATTCCTCTTCCTACTCCTCCTTGTGGCTTCAACAATACTTTCTCAAAGAATTTTTCATAAACAGAAGACCCATCAATTGTTTTAAAGAGAAAATTGTTATCGTACCTTTTGAGATTTTGTTGTGTCCAAATCAGACTCTCCTTTGTTGGACATGTATGTTCAACTTGATGAGTTTTTAACATCTCTTTTGCTGCATGATCACTCATACTTGCACCTCTGGATGATGATGATAATGCATGATGAATGAAATTGGCATTCACATAATCATTATTATCATATCCACCTGTTTTCTTCTCTTTCAACTTTTGATTCAAGTCAAGTTGGTTAATCTCACTCATTAGTTCACTATTATTAGTACCAATGATTGTTAATGGGTGATGCGGATCAGTGATGGTGATGGTAGTGTCATCACAAGCATAATTGGGTGAAGAAAGAGGTGAAAGGATAATGTTAAAGCTCTTGATAGCACCACCATCACCAATGCTATTTTCATGGTTGGGGATATAAAAGTTACGAGATTTGGGCATTATAGCTAGAGAAAAAAATTGAAATTTACGGTCAAAGCAAATGGTATCAAGGAAAAAGTGCATTGCACCAAATTAATTACTAAGAGCCCTTTTATACCACTAGAATACTATTTTATTAAATATAAACTATGTTCACGCATATTTTTTTTATATTTATTTTGAGTTTAATTTTGATACACATAAAATGTTTTACACAAAAAGTCAATCATATTGGTTTTTTTAATGATTAGTCATACAATCAATGTGAAAGGTAGTTCTTTTGTTCACTTGATGTTACCTAAGTGATGCACTTATAAAACTGTTTTACCCTAACTGTAACACCCTACCACACAAAACTTTACACTTAAGTTGTAAACCCCGGTTAATTAGTAAATAATTAATCAATAAAATAATTATTATTTAAAGAAATTAAGAAATTAATATTTGATAAGTTAGAAGAGTAGAAATATCAAAAATATAAATTTTAACACTAATTTTAAAATTTTTGACTTAAAAACGGACTAACGGACCGAATCGGTTGGATCGGTCCTAAACCGGACCCAAGGTCCATATATAAAAACCAAAACCCAGCCACTTAACCTCATTCCTCATGCTCCAAGCTAAATGAGAGAGTGAGGAAGGGAAATCCCAAACCCTTGTCCAACATTTCAAATCCACGTAACTTTCAATTCGGAGCTCCGATTGACGAGCCGTCAGCGGCCACGCATTTCTCTTAGAATTATCTACAAAATCTACTGAACAATTTGGTAAGAAAATATCAATTTTACACCCAATTCTTCCTTTCCCAATTTTGAAAACTTTGAGTAAATGTGTTGAGATTTTGTTAAATTTTAGTGTTTAGGATCAAATTAGCTTTATAAACTTGCTGAGTCTTATTCCAAACGTCCGTTGGTAAGGTGAGGATCCTCTAAACCTTATAAAATTATTGGTATAGCAAACTTTATGTTGATTTAGTAATATTTATATGGTATTAGATTAAATTATGTGTTGTTGAGGCAAATCGATGGAATTGGAGGCTTGAGAATGAACATTGGAAGCTTAAGTTTGATTCTTTGTGGCTGGATTTTCTATTTGGTGTATATTTGGAGCTTTGGACATTTGTGGAACAGTATATTTTGTGGCGTTCCGAGCTTAAGGAGGAATCATCCAATGTATGATTTTGGTTTTTCGTAGATAATATATAATGTTGCGTGAAAACTTAGGCTAGATGACTGTAGGCTAACTTGAATTAGATGGAATTGTTAAGGTTTATTACTATTTGTGAATTGTTGAGTTTATTATAAAAATGTGGTAATTAATATTGTTGATGAGGGATGATAAATGATTATTAATAATTATGATGATTGATGATGACAATGAGTAGTAATTGATGATATTTTGATATATATAATTAATTGTATTGTTTGATGTTTGAGCATTGGGATAAAAAGTGATAAAATTGAGTATTAGTGGTAGAGATGGGAAGGATATAGAATTGTTTTAAATGCAATTGGTGTGATTTTTGGAGTGTGGAACATTGGTTTGAGTTAAGATTTTGCTAAAACTAGAGGTTTTGTCTTTTTGGTAAAAAGTGATTTTTAACCAACTTCGGCGGTTCATAACTTGAGCCTTGGATTTTGGATTTCAGTAGATTTTATTTCAAAATGAGGATAATTTCAAGAGCTTTAAAATGGTTTATAGTTTATGAAAATAAGAGTTCTGAAGAGGAAGTTATGAACATCGAAAGTTAGGTGTATAAAACTGATTTTTAATGACTAAACAGCTTTTGAGGAAAAGGGACTGTCGCGTACATGACCTACACGCGCGACGCGAGCTATGCTCACTGTTTTGTAATCTCACATATGCGGGGCAAGGCCTGCGTACGTGGAACCCAATTTTGAAAGCTCGCGTATGATGCGGTATTTCAAAACCATAAACTAACCAGTAAGTGCACCGGGTTGTACCAAGTAATACCTCAGGTAAGTGAGGGTCAATCCCACGAGGATTGATGAATTGAGCAACTATGGTCTAATGATTTCTTAGTCAGGCAAGCAGAAAGTGATATTTTGAGGGTTCAAAAAGCATTAAATGGTAATTCGGAGAGTGAGAAACGCAAATAATGAGAATGGTGTGAAATTTATAAGAGAAAGCAGTTAAGGTATCGGAGATGTTTACTTTTCCGGATTAAGTTTTTTTACGAACTATTTCAATCATGCAAAATTCATTTCATGGCAAACTGTCAGTGACTAAACCCTAATGTCTTAGTGATTTAGTATCCTCTAACCTAGTTAACCACCAATATCTTGGTCACTTAATTTCGATTAAAATGTTAAGTTCAATTCTAGTTTATGGCCACAAAAACCCTAATTACCCAAAGCTAAGAGGATTATATGTCACGTATCCCGATTAGTTCTAGTAATTAACGATTTAGGAGAAATTTACTTTCAAGTTGTTGTTCAGGTGAGATATCTCTTCCAAGAATCACAAGAACGCATATAGAATAAGGGTTATTCTTCCGATCTACCCAGATTCATAAAATGAAGAATAAAAGTAATCCTTGAAAATGAATCAATACATTAATTAAAATAGAACAGTAATAGTCTTAATCTATAGAAATAAACAGAGCTCCTAACCTTAACCAAGGAGGTTTAGTGGCTCATGCTTTAGAGAGAAAACTAGGGTTCAAAAAATGTGAAAGTGCAGAAGTGAGAAGATTCCCCCAAAGGGTGAATCTTTTTCCTTTTATATCTAACTTAATTTGCTTTGAAGCTAAAATAAAATAATAAATTTTAAAGTTAAAATATTTTGTTTGTAAATAAAAATAACTAAAATAAGATAAAAGATAACAATTAAAAGCTAAGTCCAACTAAAGATGCTCCATGAGTGAAAGTGGATCCGCATTGCCTGGCACTAAATGATAGCTGTAGCATTTAGCGCCCTGGAGGGATGAAACTCCTCTTGCGTTGCTGAGTTATAGCTTGGTGCATGAAATTGTGTATGTCAATGTCAATATTACTATTTCTCACAAATTCGCACAACTAACCAGCAAGTGCACTGGGTCGTCCAAGTAATGCCTTACGTGAGTAAGGGTCGAATCCAACGGATATTGTTGGCTTGAAGCAATCTATGGTTATTTTGTAATTCTTAGTCAGGATATCAATTATATTTATCAGTTCGAATTGCGAAAAAACAAAAGAGCATGAAATAAATACTTGTTTTGCAGTAATGGAGAACATGTTGGAGTTTTGGAGATGCTTTGTCTTCTGAATCTCTGCTTTCCCCTATCTTCTTCTTCACGCACGCAAGGTCCTCCTATGGCAAGCTGTATGTTGGTGGATCACCGTTGTCAATGGTTACCATCCGTCCTCTCGGTGAAAATGGTCCAAGTGCGCTGTCACTGCCCGGCTAATCATCTGTCGGTTCTCACTCATGCTGGAATAGGATCCGTTGGTCCTTTTGCGTCTGTCACTACGCCCAACCTTTGTGAGTTTAAAGCTCGTCATAGTCATTCAATCCCTGAATCCTACTCGGAATACCACAGACAAGGTTTAGACTTTCCGGATTCTCAAGAATGCTGCCAATGGATTCTAGCTTATACCATGAAGATTCTGATTAAGGAATCCAAGAGATATTCATTCAATCGAAGGTAGAACGGGAGTGGTTGTCAGGCACGCGTTCATAGATTGAGAATGGTGATGAGTGTCACGGATCATCACATTCATCATATTGAAGTGCGAATGAACATCTTGGATAGAAACAAGCGTGTTTGAATGGAAAACAGAAATACTTGCATTAATTCATTGAGACACAGCAGAGCTCCTCACCCCCAACAATGGAATTTAGAGACTCATGCCATCAAAGAGTACAAAGTTCAGATCTAAAATGTCATGAGGTGCGAAATAGACCTCTAAAAGTTGTTTAAATACTAAACTAGTAATCTAGGTTTACAGAAAATGAATAAACTATGATAGATGGTGCAGAAATCCACTTTTGGGGCCCACTTGGTGTGTGCTGGGGCTGAGACTTAAGCTTCTCACGTGCCTAGGCTATTTCTGGAGTTAAACTCCAGGTTGTAACCTATTTCTGGCGTTCAACTCCCATTTGTAACCTGTTTCTGGCGTTTGACGCCAGACTGCAACATGGAACTAGCGTTGAACGCCAGTTTACGTCATCTATCCTTGAGCAAAGTATGGACTATTATATATTGCTGTAAAGCCCTGGATGTCTACTTTCCAACGCAATTAAGAGCGCGCCAATTGGACTTCTGTAGCTCCAGAAAATCCATTCCGAGTGCAGGGAGGTTAGAATCCAACAGCATCAGCAGTTCTTTTTCAGCCTGAATCAGATTTTTGCTCAGCTCCCTCAATTTCAGCCAGAAAATATCTGAAATTACAGAAAAACACACAAACTCATAGTAAATTCCAGAATTGTGATTTTTATTTAAAAACTAATATAAATATAATAAAAACTAACTAAATTATACTGAAAACATACTAAAAACAATGCCAAAAAGAGTATAAATTATCCGCTCATCACAACACCAAACTTAAATTGTTGCTTGTCCCCAAGCAACTGAAAATCAAATAGGATAAAAATAAGAGAATATACTATAAATTCCAAAATATCAATGAAACTTAGCTCCAATCAGATAAGCGGGACTTGTAGCTTTTTGCCTCTTGAATAGTTTTGGCATCTCACTTTATTCATTGAAGTTCAGAATGATTGGCATCTATAGGAACTTAGAATTCAGATAGTGTTATTGATTCTCCTAGTTCAGTATGTTGATTCTTGAACACAGCTACTATATGAGTCTTGGCCGTGGCCCTAAGCACTTTGTTTTCCAGTATTACCACCAGATACATAAATGCCACAGACACATAACTGGGTGAACCTTTTCAGATTGTGACTCAGCTTTGCTAAAGTCCCCAATTAGAGGTGTCCAGGGTTCTTAAGCACACTCTTATTTTTGCTTTGGACCTTGACTTTAACCGCTCAGTCTCAAGTTTTCACTTGACACCTTCACGCCACAAGCACATGGTTAGGGACAGCTTGGTTTAGCCGCTTAGGCCAGGATTTTATTCCTTTAGGCCCTCCTATCCACTGATGCTCAAAGCCTTGGATCCTTTTTATTTACCCTTGCCTTTTGGTTTTAAGGGCTATTGGCTTTTTGCTTTTGCCTTTTGGTTTAAAGAGCTTTTGGCTTTTTCTGCTTGCTTTTTCTTTTTCTATTTATTTTTTTCGCCATTTTTTTCTTTTCTCTCTTTTTTTTTTCTGCAAGCTTTTGTATTCACTACTTTTTCTTGCTTCAAGAATCAATTTTTATGATTTTTCAGATTATCAAATAACATTTCTCCTGTTCATCATTCTTTCAAGAGCCAACATATTTAACATTCATAAACAATCAAATTCAAAAGACATATGCACTGTTCATGAATTCATTCAGAAAACAAAAAGCATTGTCACCACATCAAAATAATTAAACTAGTTTCAAGGATGAATTTGAAACCATGTACTTCTTGTTCTTTTGTAATTAAAATATTTTTTTATTTAAGAAAGGTGATGGATTCATAGGATATTCATAACTTTAAGGCATAGACTCTAATCTTTATTTATTATTTAATAATATAAATTAGGCATAAAAGCAGACACTTAATAATAAAAGACAGGAAATTAAGGACTTAAAAATAAATGACTCTAACTTTAATACTCATATACTCTTAAAATAGATAAAAGGTTATCTCAGAGTTAGGACTCAACAACCTTTATTTTGGGAGGTAGATGCTTCTTTAGTCTGTGGGGTGCTTGGCCCTTCAAGAGACAGCTTCTGGCACTTCAGTTCCTTTATGTCACGCCCTTGCTCTTCTTGTTCTTTAAGCAGTTTGCATAGCATGCTGTTTTGATTTTGCTGTTCTTCCTTCAGTTGATTCACAGCTTCTTGCAACTTGGTGACAGATGCTTCTAGGCGCTCCCAGTATTCAATTTGAGGGATTTCCGGGAGGAGCTCCTCTGCTTTTCTCTTGATGGGGTCGTCCTGCACTTGTAGTCTTTCCATAGACTTTTTGGTGATTGGTTGCTCAACTGAGATATACTTATCTACTCCCATTTTTATTCCAACATCTTTACATAGCAGAGAGACTAAGCTTGGATAAGCCAATTTAGCATCTTTGGAGTTCTTGTTTGCAATTTTGTAAAGCTCACAAGCAATCAGCTGATGAACTTCCACTTCTTTTTCTAGCATAATGCAATGAATCATCACTGCTCTTCTGATGGTGACCTCAGAGCGGTTGCTAGTGGGCAGTATAGAGTGCCCAATGAAGTCCAGCCAGCCTCTGGCAACTGGTTTGAGATCTCCTCTCTTGAGTTGGTTCGGGGCACCCTTTGTGTTGGTTGTCCACTTGGATCCAGGGAGGCATATGTCCTCTAGGATTTTGTCCAATCCCAGGTTTGATCTCATCATTCTCCTATTAAAAGAGTCTGGGTCATCTTGCAGTTGAGGCAGCTTGAAGATCTCCCTTATTTTGTCAGGGTGGGTGTGAACAATCTTCCCTCTGACCAGAGTTCTATAGTCATAGAATGCGGTTCCAGCTATTCTCTGCTTGTCCGTCTGCCATAGATTAGCATAGAATTCCTGAACCATGTTTCTTCCCACCTTTGTTTCAGGATTAGCTAGGACTTCCCAGCTCCTGTTTCGAATTTGCTCTTGGATCTTCGGATATTCATCTTCTTTCAGATCGAATTTAACTTTCGGGATCACTGACCTTAGACTCATTATTTTGTAAAAATGGTCTGAATGTTCTTTGGTTATGAACTTCCCTTGATTCCAAAGTGGTTTTGGAATATTCTCCTTCTTGCCTCTTGAGTCGGTTTGTTTTCCCTTGGGAGCCATGATCTTAGTGGGTATTGGCTTAGTGATCATGGATAAACACACCAAACTTAGAGGTTTGCTTGTCCTCAAGCAAAAGAAAAGAAAGGAGAGGGAAAGAGGGAGAGCCAAGCGCAACTTGTGGAGGAGAGGGGGAGGCCGAATTAGGATTTAAAGGGAAAAGAGAGGGTGGGTTCAAAAGTTTTGAAGGAGATATGATAGAAGATATGATTTGTAAAAGATAAGTATGATAGGAAAAAGATATGATTTAAAATTGAAAAGATATGAAAGATATTTGAAAAAGATAAATCTGAATTTTGAAAAAGATGATGTGAGGATTTGAAAAAGATATTGATGGTTTGAAAAGATTTTAGAGTGAAAAGAGATAGATTTGTTTTGAAAAGGATTTGAAAATAATTTGAAGAGGATTAAGAAAAAGGGCTTATGAATTAAGATACATTTGATATTTTTTTGAAAAAAGGATTTGAAAAATTAGGATTTGTAACATGTTTGTGCAAGAAATCATGAATTGAAACATAAAAAATGGAAAAAATTTGAATTGAAAACGAAATTGCCTACTCCCCACAATCCTGGCGTTAAACGCCCAACTGTTGCATGTTTTGGGCGTTTAACGCCCAATTGTTGCTTGGTTTGGGTGTTTAACGCCCAGCTGTTGCTTCTAGCTGGCGTTAAACGCTAGAAACCCCTTTGTCACTGGGTGTTTTTCTGAACGCCCAGGATGCTGTAAATCTGGCGTTAAACGCCCAGAAGTTGCTTCTTTCTGGCGTTTAACGTTCAGATAGCTATCTTTACTGGCGTTAAACGCCCAGTAGATGCTTCTTTTGGGCGTTTAACGCCCAGTTGTGTTTCGTACTGGCGTTTTCTTGCCAGTAAGCTCCTTTTTCCTGTTTTGTGCTCTGAATTCTTCTGTAACCCTGTGGACTTATGCAATTGATTCTTTACCTTGTTAATATTAAGCTCATATAAATAAAATGAGGAATAAAATAAAATAAAATAACAGAAAAAGTTTTGCTAATGGCTGGGTTGCCTCCCAGCAAGCGCTTCTTTATTGTCTTTAGCTGGACCTTGCTGAGCTTTTAATCTAGCCTCAGCCTTGAGCACTCTTGCTCAACATTGCCTTCAAGATAGTGCTTGATTCTCTGTCCATTAACAATGAACTTCTTATCAGAATCAATGTCTTGAAGCTCCACATAACCATATGGTGATACACTTGTAATCACATATGGTCCCCTCCACCGGGATTTTAGTTTCCTGGGGAACAGCCTGAGCCTAGAGTTAAACAACAGAACCTTTTGTCCTGGTTCAAAGACTCTAGATGACAGTTTTCTGTCATGCCACCTTTTTTATTTCTCTTTATAAAGCTTGGCATTTTCGAAAGCAGTGAGTCTGAATTTCTCTAGCTCATTCAGCTAGAGCAATCTTTTTTCTCCGGCTAATTTGGCATCAAAGTTTAGGAATCTGGTTGCCCAGTAGGCCTTATGTTCTAGTTCCACGGGCAGATGACAGGCCTTACCATACACAAGTTGGTATGGAGAGGTCCCTATAGGGGTCTTGAATGCTGTTCTGTAAGCCCACAGAGCATCATCCAAGCTTCTTGCCCAATCCTTTCTACAGGTACTTACAGTCCGGTCCAGGATTCTTTTTAGTTCTCTGTTAGAAACTTCAGCTCGTCCATTTGTCTGTGGATGATATGGAGTCGCCACCTTATGGCGAATCCCATACTGGACCATGGCAGAGTAAAGCTGTTTGTTGCAGAAGTGAGTGGCCCCATCACTGATTAGTACTCTAGGGACACCAAACCTGCTGAAGATATGTTTCTGGAGGAACTTCAGCACTGTTTTAGTATCATTGGTGGGTGTGGCAACGGCCTCTACCTATTTTGATACATAGTCGACTGCCACCAGAATATAAGTGTTTGAGTATGATGGTGGGAAAGGTCCCATGAAGTCAATTCCCCATACATCAAACAACTCAATCTCCAAGATTCCCTGTTGGGGCATGGCGTAACCATGAGGCAAATTACCAGCTCTTTGGTAACTGTCACAGTTACGTATAAACTCCCGGGAATCCCTATAGAGCGTAGGCTAGTAGAAGCCACATTGCAGGACCTTGGTGGCTGTTCGCTCACCTCCGAAATGGCCTCCATATTGTGATCCATGGCAATGCCATAAGATCCTCTGTGCTTCTTCTCTAGGCACACACCTACGGATTATTTCGTCTGCACATCTCTTAAAGAGATAGGGTTCATCCCACAAGTAGTACTTTGCATCAGTAATTAATTTTTTCTTTTGTTGTCTGCTGTACTCCTTGGGTATGAACCTTGCAGCTTTATAGTTCACAATATCTGCAAACCATGGTGTTTCCTGAATGGCAAACAAATGCTCATCCGGAAAGGTCTCAGAGATCTCAATAGAGGGAGGAAACTCCCCTTCTACTGGTTCTATCCGGGACAGATGATCAGCCACTTCGTTCTCTGTCCCTTTTCTGTCTCTTATTTCTATATCAAACTCTTGCAGAAGCAACACCTATCTTATGAGCCTGGGCTTTGAATCCTGCTTTGTGAGTAGATACTTAAGAGCAGCATGGTAAGTGTACACAATCACTTTTGATCCTACTAAGTATGATCTAAACTTGTCAATGGCATAAACCACTGCAAGCAATTCTTTTTCTGTGGTTGTGTAATTTTTCTGGGCATCATTTAGAACACGGCTAGCATAATAAATGATATGCAGAAGCTTGTCATGCCTCTACCCCAGTACTGCACCAATGGCGTGGTCACTGGCATCACACATTAATTCAAATGGTAAAGTCCAGTCTGGTGCAGAAATAACTGGTGCTGTGACTAGCTTAGCTTTCAGAGTCTCAAACGCTTGCAGACACTCTGTGTCAAACACAAATGGCGTGTCAGCAGCTAGCAGATTGCTCAGTGGTTTTGCAATTTTTGAAAAATCCTTTATAAACCTTTTGTAGAATCCTGCATGCCCCCAGAAAGCTTCTGATTGCCTTAACATTAGCAGGTGGTGGTAATTTTTCAATTACTTCCACTTTAGCTTGATCCACCTCTATCCCCTTGTTTGAAATTTTATGCCCAAGGACAATTCCTTCAGTCACCATAAAGTGACATTTTTCCCAGTTTAAAACTAGGTTGGTCTCTTGGCATCTTTTCAGAACAAGTGCTAAATAATCAAGATAGGAGCTGAATGAGTCTCCAAATACTGAAAAGTCATCTATGAAGACTTCCAGAAATTTCTCTACCATATCAGAGAAGATAGAGAGCATGCACCTCTAAAAGGTTGCAGGTGCATTACACAGACCAAAAGGCATTCTTCTGTAAGCAAATACTCCAGAAAGACATGTGAATGCTGTTTTCTCTTGGTCCTGAGGATCTACTACAATTTGGTTGTAACCTGAATAGCCATCCAAAAAGCAGTAATATTCATGACCTGCTAGTCTCTCTAGCATCTGGTCTATGAATGGTAAAGGAAAATGATCCTTTCTGGTGGCTGTGTTGAGCCTTCTGTAGTCAATACACATGCGCCACCCTGTAACTGTTCTTGTAGGAACCAGTTCATTTTTTTCATTATGAACCACTGTCATGCCTCCCTTCTTGGGAACAACTTGAACAGGGCTCACCCAGGGGCTATCAGAAATAGGATAAATAATCCCAGCCTCTAGTAATTTGGTGACCTCTTTCTGCACCACTTCCTTCATGGCTGGATTTAGCCGCCTCTGTGGTTAAACCACTGGCTTAGCATCATCCTCCAATAGGATTTTGTGCATGCATCTAGCTGGGCTTATGCCCTTAAGGTCACGGATGGACCACCCAATAGCTGTCTTGTGTGTCCTTTGCACTTGAATTAGTGCTTCCTCTTCCAGTGGATTTAAAGCAGAGCTTATGATCACTGGAAAAGTGTCACCTTCTCCCAGAAATGCATATTTCAGGGATGGTGGTAATGGCTTGAGCTCGGGTTTAGGAGGTTTCTCCTCTTCCTGAGGAAGTTTCAGAGGCTCTTTCAATTCCTCTGAACCCTCCAAATTAGGCTGAACATCTTTAAAGATGTCTTCCAGCTCTGATTCGAGACTCTCAGCCATGTTGACCTCCTCTACCAAAGAGTCAATGAGATCAACTTTCATGCAGTCTTTTGGTGTGTCTGGATGCTGCATGGCCTTGACAGCATTCAACTTAAACTCATCCTCATTGACTCTCAGGGTTACTTCTCCCTTTTGGACATCAATGAGAGTTCGTCCAGTTGCTAGGAAAGGTCTTCCTAGAATGAGAGTAGCACTCTTGTGCTCCTCCATTTCCAGCACTACAAAGTCAGTGGGAAAGGTGAATGGCTCAACCCTGACAATCATGTCCTCAATCACGCCTGATGGGTATTTAATGGAGCCATCAGCAAGTTGGAGACATATCCGGGTTGGTTTAACTTCTTCAGTTAAACCAAGCTTTCTGATAGTGGATGCAGGTATTAAGTTGATGCTTGCCCCAAGATCACATAAAGCTGTCTTGGTGCAATTACCCTCTAATATGCATGGTATCAAAAAGCTCCCAGGATCTTTAAGCTTTTCTGGAAAGCTTTTCAGAATGACTGCACTGCATTCTTCAGTGAGGAGAACTATTTCAGTTTCTCTCCAATCCTTCTTATGACTTAAGATCTCCTTCATGAACTTGGCATAAGAAGGTATTTGCTCAAGTGCCTCTGCAAATGGAATCTTTATTTCAAGAGTCCTGAGATAATCTGCAAAGCGAGCAAATTGCTTATCCTACTCCTCTTGGCGGAGTTTATGAGGATAAGGTATCTTGGCTTTATATTCCTCAACCTTAGTTGCTGCAGGTTTATTTCCTACAGAGGTGGTTGGAAAAGCCTTTTTAGAGGGGTTGTTATCAGCACTTGTGTGTGTCTGATCCCTCACTGGCATTTGAATGCCAGGGTTAGAAGCTGGAGTGGTGTTGGACGCCAACTCCTTACTTGTTCCTGGCATTTGAACGCCAGAACTGAGCTTCCATTGGGCGTTTGACGCCAAATCCTTGCCTGTTTCTGGCGTTTGAACGCCATAGTTATTCCTCTCTGGGCTCTTACTGTCCTTAGAGGGATTTTGGATAGCAGTTTGTTCTTTTCTTGGCTTCCTGCTGCCTTGAAGTGAGGTATTTAATGTTTTCCCACTTCTTAATTGAACTGCTTGGCACTCTTCTGTTATTTGTTTTGATAACTGTTGTTCTGTTTGCTTCAACTGTATCTCCATATTTATATTAGCCATTCTTGTGTCTTGTAGTATCTCCTTGAATTCGGCCAGCTGTTTTGTTAGAAAGTTTAATTGCTGATTGAATTCAGTAATTTGTTCTGCAGGACTGAGTTCAGCAGTTACTGCTTTAGCCTCTTCTTTCATGGAAGATTCACTATTTAGGTACAGATGCTGATTTCTGGCAACTGTATCAATAAGCTCTTGAGCCTCTTCAATTGTCTTTCTCATGTGTATAGATCCACCAGCTGAGTGATCTAGAGAAATTTGAGCTTTCTCTGTAAGCCCATAATAGAAGATGTCTAACTACACCCATTCTGAAAACATTTCAGAGGGGCATTTTCTTAGCATCTCTCTGTATCTCTCCCAGTCATCATAAAGAGATTCATTATCTCCTTATTTAAAGCCTTGGATGTCCAGCCTTAGCTGTGTCATTCGTTTTGGAGGGAAGTATTGATTCAGGAATTTTTCTGACAGCTGTTTCCATGTCCTTATGCTAGCCTTAGGTTGGTTATTTAACCACCTCTTAGCTTGGTCTTTTACAGCAAATGGAAACAGTAATAATCTGTAGACATCCTGATCTACTTTCTTATCATGTACTGTGTCAGCAATCTGTAAAAACTGTGCCAGAAACTCTGTAGGTTCTTCCTGAGGAAGACCGAAATACTGGCAACTTTACTGCACCATGATAATGAGCTGAGGATTCAACTCAAAGCTACTGACTCCAATGGAGGGTATACAGATACTACTCCCATATGAAGCAGTAGTGGGGTTGGCATATGATCCCAGAGTCTTTTTGGACTGTTCAATTCCACTTAGATCCATGATGGAGAAAAGGGAATTGATATGAATAGCAAATAGAATATATTTTTAATTTTTAATTTTTTTTTATTTTTTTAAAAAGAGAGCGAAAGAAAAAATGAAATAAAATAACTAGAAATTAAATATAGATTTCGAAAATTAAGAATAAAAATTTTAAAACTAAAATAATTACTTAATTAAGAAGATTTGAAAAACTTTGGATATGATTTTTGAAAAAGATTTTAAATTTTGAAATAGAAATCTGAATTTTAAAAGCAATTTTTGAAAATTTACCTTAAAATAGAGAGAAAAGATATTTTTTTTTATTTTTAAATTTTATGATGAAAGAGAAAAACACACAAAAGACACACAACTTAAAATTTTTAGATCTAATGTTCCTTATTTTCGAAAATTTTGGAGGAAAACACCAAGGAACACGAAACTTAAAAATTTTAAGATCAAAACACAAGGAAGACTCAAGAACACTTTGAAGACTCACAAGAACAACAAGAACATGAAGATAGAACACCAAACTTAAAATTTTTAGAAAACCAAAATAAAATTTTTGAAAACTAAAAAAAAATCAACAAGAAAACACCAAACTTAAAGTTTGGCACAAGATTTATTCAAAGAAAAATTATTTTTGAAAAAGTTTTTAAAAAAGAAGATAGTCAATTACCAAGAACATAAGCATCACGCTCTAGCCAATTGAGCTATAAATTTAAAGTGTTTTAACAAGGTATTTAATAAATAAATTTTTTTTAGATACTAATAATTCAAAAATGCACAAGAAAAATAAGAAAAATCACAAAACAAGAAAAACTAAAGATCAAACAAGGAAAATAAACAAGAACAACTTGAAGATTAAGAAAGAACAATGAACACAATTTCGAAAATTTAAAAAAAAATAAAAACATGCAATTGACACCAAACTTAAAACATGAAACTAAACTCAAACAGAAAAACTCAATTATCAGTTTATAAAATTTTCGAAAAATTTAAAAAGAGAAAATAAGGATTTAAAAAAAATAAATTTCAACCAAAAACAATAATAAAAGACTCTAAATTAAAAAGAAAAAATTTTCCTAATCTAAGCAACAAAATAAACCGTCAGTTGTCCAAACTCGAACAATCCCCGGCAACAGCGCCAAAAACTTGGTGCACGAAATTGTGTATGTCAATGTCAATATTACTATTTCTCACAAATTCGCACAACTAACCAGCAAGTGCACTGGGTCGTCCAAGTAATGCCTTATGTGAGTAAGGGTCAAATCCCACGGAGATTGTTGGCTTGAAGCAATCTATGGTTATTTTGTAATTCTTAGTCAGGATATCAATTATATTTATCAGTTTGAATTGTGAAAAAATAAAAGAGCATGAAATAAATACTTGTTTTGCAGTAATGGAGAACATGTTGGAGTTTTGGAGATGCTTTGTCTTCTGAATCTCTGCTTTCCCCTGTCTTCTTCTTCACGCACGCAAGGTCCTCCTATGGTAAGCTGTATGTTGGTGGATCACCGTTGTCAATGGCTACCATCCGTTCTCTCAGTGAAAATGGTCCAGGTGCGCTGTCACCGCCCGGCTAATCATCTGTCGGTTCTCACTCATGCTGGAATAGGTTCCGTTGGTCCTTTTGCGTTTGTCACTACGCCCAACCTTTGTGAGTTTAAAGCTCGTCACAGTCATTCAATCCCTGAATCCTACTCGGAATACCACAGACAAGGTTTAGACTTTCCGGATTCTCAAGAATGCTGCCAATGGATTCTAGCTTATACCACGAAGATTCTGATTAAGGAATCCAAGAGATATTCATTCAATCGAAGGTAGAACGGGAGTGGTTGTCAGGCACGCGTTCATAGATTGAGAATGGTGATGAGTGTCACGGATCATCACATTCATCATATTGAAGTGCGAATGAACATCTTGGATAGAAACAAGCGTGTTTGAATGGAAAACAGAAATACTTGCATTAATTCATTGAGACACAGCAGAGCTCCTTACCCCCAACAATGGAGTTTAGAGACTCATGCCGTCAAACAGTACAAAGTTCAGATCTAAAATGTCATGAGGTGCGAAATAGACCTCTAAAAGTTGTTTAAATACTAAACTAGTAATCTAGGTTTACAGAAAATGAATAAACTATGATAGATGGTGCAGAAATCCACTTTTGGGGCCCACTTGGTGTGTTCTGGGGCTGAGACTTAAGCTTCTCACGTGCCTAGGCTGTTTCTGGAGTTAAACGCCAGGTTGTAATATGTTTCTGGCGTTCAACTCCCATTTGTAACCTGTTTCTGGCGTTTGACGCCAGACTGCAACATGGAACTGGCGTTGAACGCCATTTTACGTCATCTATCCTTGAGCAAAGTATGAACTATTATATATTGCTGGAAAGCCCTGGATGTCTACTTTCCAACGCAATTGAGAGCGCGCCAATTGGACTTCTGTAGCTCCAGAAAATCCATTCCGAGTGCAGGGAGGTCAGAATCCAACAGCATCAGCAGTCCTTTTTCAGCCTGAATCAGATTTTTACTCAGCTCCCTCAATTTCAACCAGAAAATACCTGAAATTACAGAAAAATACACAAACTCATAGTAAAGTCCAGAATTGTGATTTTTATTTAAAAACTAATAGAAATATAATAAAAACTAACTAAATTATACTGAAAACATACTAAAAACAATGCCAAAAAGTGTATAAATTATCCGCTCATCACAGCTCCAATTCTTCTCTTTCTTACACAAAATTCTGCCAAACTGATCCGAATTTTACCTGAAATAATTAAAACACCAAAACAACTCAAGGTAGTATCTAAGGAGGATTTTAACACTAAAATATACTTAAACTCAAAAAATTCTAACTTAAAATAAACAGAAAATAAGGGAAAGATACTCACGCATTAGCGTACGCGAGAGTATGAATGCGACGCGAGTACTCTTCCCTGTTTTTCAATCTCGCATACGCAAACATAGTCCCGCATACGCGAGCCCCCTTGTTTTAGCCAAAAATGAGAATTTTGAATTTTATCCAATAATCCTCTAGCTTTCTAAACCTCTTTTACACTTGTTTAAGGTCTGTTAGTAAGTCTTTAATCCTTAGAATGGGGATGAGTCTGTTAAATAAGTTAAGGAGATACTTGGGAGGGTTTTGCGAAATGTTATCTGATTTAATGAGGCGTTGGTAATGTTGAATAAGAAGTAAATAATGAAGATAATGATAATAGTAATAAAATGTAGCTGAGTTGAGAGATGTTTGATGATGAGGTTGGCTATGAGAAAGAAGACTAAGGAGAACTGAGTTAATTATGAACTTTGAGTGGGATATGATGAGATTGATTAAGATATATGAAACTGGGTAAGATGCAGTGGCATTGTTGACGGAGGAAAATTGTCGGTAAAGATTTTCACAAAAATATCGAGTTGCAAGTATAGTTCTAAACCGACAATTGTAAGACGCGAAACTTTTGAAAAATTATTATGAACTAATTTTAAATTATATATATTCGTTTATAGTTTTAAGTTCATAAATCATTTTATAGAATATAATTAAAGATAGTTTTGATTAATTGGATTTGAAATAAATTAATATTTTTATCAATCAAAGATCCAAACAAGGGACATTTATTATTTTTCACTTAGGGATAGTGATGTACTAAAATTAAGAACAAAAGAGAATTAAAATAGGCTCAAAGTTGGCTAACAATGGACGATAAAAGGGTAGACTTTTTGGGTAAGTGAGCTCAATGAAGTGATGGCCTCAATCATATAAATATATTCATACATCAAACAATGGACATAAAGAATCAAACAAATCAAAGATTACAATCATAGAAAGAGAATAATCACACAAGAAGGAAAAAATAGTGGTTATATGATGTAACCACACAATTAGGCTCAAAAACTCACAAGATTATATGTTATTAGCTCAAAAACATGTTCCATAATATATAATTCAAGCAAGTTCAATGAAAATTTTTTTTACTCAAATCAATTGGGGTGCCCTATAGATAAATTCTTTGAAAATTTTCATTATTTTGACTGAGCTTATTATATATATAAAAAGAAATGCAATAAACCAAGAAAAATGCAACTAAAAATTCTAAAATACATGGTGATAGAAGAATAAGAAAAAAATGAAATGTGAAAATGTTGGGATTAGAAATTTGTCACCCAGGATGATCGATTGGTCGGACGACCTCCCCACACTTAAAATTTTGCACCGTCCTTAGTGCATTCAAAGATGAGCAAGGGGGTACGGCGACTACACGAGTTGCCACCTTCAGCAGGTGGATCAACCGGCTACTACGTGTTCTTTCTTCCGCTTTCCTTTTCCCTTATGGCGAATCATCCATGAAAAATAGAAAATAACACCGTAAGATGAGAAAATGCAAAAGTAAGGAAGCGTAAATTGTTGGAATGAGGTAAGAACCACTAAAATGAAGTGAGTGAATTAGTGTATGACATTGATGAAAACAAGTGTATGAATTCTAAGATTGCGCGTGGTTTAGAACTCACACACTAGCATGAAAAGCTATGTCACAATTACATAAGAAATTTGCACTTCACTCATTCTAGTGTGCTTGAGATACTCTAAAGAAAACTTGTAAGTTAAAGCAAACAACAAGCAATAAAGAAGCATGAACGCACTCAAGCAAATAAACAAGCAATTGTGAAATGGATAATGTGTGAAAATTGGTTGCCGTGCAAGAGAATTCAATACAACAAAGAAAATATAGAGCTTACATATCAATCAATAACACACTTGAAGTTTGTTTGCATCACCTAATTGACATGAAGTGGGATACATGGTTGCTATGCAACTTAGGACAAGAGAGATAGAAGTGAAAATCTATCACATAGCAAGCATAATCCATATAGCTTAAGAATTTCGAAAAGATGTCCTTAGGTGAGCTTACGATCCAATTTCACAAATGAAGCATTATGCCAAAATGACTAGTTTTAAGTATGTGTTGAGCACATAGTTAAACAATTAATGGTCAACATATCATTAAGGCATAAGCATAACATATGGATGCATATGATCAAGCAACACAATGCATTAAGATAAATGCACAACATCCAACATCAAAAAATTTTCTAGTCAAAGTAAAGAATTTAAATCACATGGTAGCCAAATCATGCAATTCAAAATACTTAGAAAGCTTTGAAGGCAATGTCATAAGTACTTGGTATGCATAAAATTAAGCATGAACAATATAATACCAAGGAACAAGATATAACCTCAACAAAGAAATCCAACAATGAATATTAATAACAATGATGCTAAAATAGCATCCTATCAATAATCAGCAGCAATAAACATCAACAAAATTAATAATCCACACCTTGCACCAAAATAGAAAATTAAACAAGAAATTAAACTACTACTAACTAACTAACAAACTAACTGACTAACTAAGGGTAGATGGTGAATGGCGGTGGTGGATGTTGGTTGAAAGAGGGGAAGAAGAGAAGAGAAGAGAAAAGAAGAAAAGAAATGAAGAGAAGAGAAGAAAAGAAATATGTGAGACAGGGGTGCCCACGCGTACGCGTGGGTGACGCGTAAGCCGGGAGAATAGAGAGTGATGCGTATGCGTGGGGCACGCGTACGCGTGGGATGAAATTATGCTAGATGCACAGTGTCCACACCCTACGCACACAACTCTCTGTTTGGAGTCATGCAGCAGCAGCACTCACGCACCATTTTTGCATGGTGGTTTTTTCTGGAGTCACGCGTACGCGTCAGGCACGTGCACGTGTGAGAGGTTGGAATCTTAGTGTTATGCATATGCGTGGGTCATCTGTACACGTGGTTGGGTGCTCTGTTTTTCAAATTTTTTTAAGTTCTAGCACCAAACCAAGCATTCCAAACACCCAAACAATCATCTAAACACCACCAGACCTTATTCAAGACACTAGACTGCCAAATAAACTTAACCAACTAAATTAAACATGAAATTGAACTAATTTTACCAATATTTACAAAAGAGAAAAAAATGAAAAGAGTTTACTATGGTGGGGTGTCTCCCATCTAACACTTTTATTTATTGTCCTTAAGTTGGACAATTGAAAAGCTCCTTCTCATGGTGGCTTGTGCTTGTATTCATCCTTAAACTTCCACCAGTGCTTGGATTTCCAAAATGCACCAAGATTCCAATTCCATTGCACCAAGTTTTGATGGAGTTCTTCATAAGCTAAGGGATCCCAAAATTGATCTTCTTGTATGCTGGGATCAACTTTGCTCTTACACCCATCTTAAAGGTTATCATCAAAGCTCCAATCGGGTGGTAAACATTTCGAATTCTCATTCACACACCAAAGCATCTTTCTAGACCCATTCAATGTAGCATAACTCCAACCTTTGTAATTCAACTTTGAGCTTTCAACCACAATGAACCTAAGATTATATTTCCAACCACTATACAACTCTCTCTTACTCTTCACTCCACAAAGAGCTCTAAGTTAACCATCTGTTTCAAGTAGGCCATATTCAAGTGGGATAATAAAGCTTAAGGATATGAGTTTTACCCACTCAAATGATAAGATGGATGGTTGCTTAGTGAGAGAGGCTCCAACCGGCTTTGGCAAGGTGCTTGCAAGTTCCACTCCCTTGTGCTCTTCTTTGACTACCTCCACCTCTTGGCAAGCATCTTCAATTTCAATTCCTTGTTCACCAACTACTTGTACACATTCCTCAATGCTCAAGTCATGTGTTGGAGGTCGTACACGGTCTTCCTTGTCATCAATTTCACAACAAAATGAGGGAGGTTCATCAATTTCAAAAGGCACATTGGTTGGTATGGAATCATCTTCAATGGTGGAGCTTGCTTCTTGATCAACCTCTTCCAATCTTTCTTCATTCATGCTATGCCTTGGAGGTTTCGCATTATCCTCCTCAACATCAATTTTAAGCTCAATAGAAGAAGGTTCAACAACTTCCACAAAATCATCAACAACATTACTTGGTGTGAAAGTGTTCTCAAGCTTGGAATCCACCTATTGTTCCACTTCACCTAGGTCTTCAACTACTTCTTTTTCTTCAACAATCTCCATCCCCTCCACTTGTTGCAAAACACACTCCATCTTCTTGTTCTCAAGTTGAGATTCTAAGATCTCCTTCATGCTCTGCTCTTCGGTTGATTCTCCACATTCATCCGTGGAAATGCTTTGTTTGTGGCATGAATTAGCCATGATATCTTCATGTCTCTTTTGGGCTTCCTCTTGCTCCTTTTGAACTAAGATTGCTCCAAGACGATCCATCACTTTCTTGAGACGATCCCTTGGCTCTTGTTCCACTTGGCTAACATAAGTAGGATTATATTGCTCTTGAATTGATGGATATGGATATTCTTCCATGAAGGGTTGTGGTGGAAGGAAAAATGTATCATGTGGTTGAAAGTTCTCATACATAGGAGGTGGTTCATCATGGTAATGGTATGTAGGTGGTGTATATTGAGGTGGTTCTTGGGAGTATTAATGTTGGAATTGTGGTGGTTTTATGTATGGTTCATATGGTGGTTGGTATGGTGGATATAGGTTAGGATCATATGGAGGTATTTGGTGGTATAAGGCTTGTGAGTATGGTAGTTGAGGGCTATATTAAGGAGGGGGTTCATAGGCATATGGTAGTTGTGGTTGATAACCACAAGGAGGTCCACCACACACATTAGATTGGTATGCATCATGGTATGGCTCTTGCTCATAATACATTGGAGGAGGTTGTTGACATGAAGATTGATCATAGGCATAATGCTCCTCCCACCTTTGATTGTTCCATCCTTGATGCATGTTCCCGTTGTAATTCCCATCTCCTACAACATAGTTAGAACCAAACTCATAGTCAAAAGGGTGAGAATTATAGTGACAAGAGAAAATAAAAACAAAAACTAATAAGAAATGAGGAAATAAAGTCCTAAAACTAGCAAAGAAACAAAAGGTAAATATATTCACAATATTCACATATGGACAATAACCAATAACAAGCACACATTGCAATTCCTCGGCAACGGCGCCAAAAACTTGAAAGAAGGAAATCATCAGTCTATAATTTCTTCTCAATAAAAGAAATCGCTTCGTTGCAAGTATAGTTCCAAACCGACAAATAACCTTCAATCAAAGTTTAATTTTTTGTTGTCATAAGTTCAACCCAATAAAATAACCGAGAGTATTGCTCCCAGGTCGTTCTCTCTAGAAATTACAATCGAGTGCTTAATTATTGGTTATGAGTTTCACGGGGTGGGTTGATAAAACAAGAAATTAAAAAAATAAGAATTTAAATGACAAGAAAAATAAAGTGACAAGCAAGTAAATCAAACAACTATATATAACAATTAATAAAAAGAGGCACTCATGGCAAGGATTGAGAATCGAGGTTTTTTATCCTAGTCATTAATCATAATAGAATAATTATCAAGAGTTAAGCCTATTTCGTTATCTCCAACATCGGGAGAAAGTCAAACAAGTCTAGTTAATCCTAATCCATAAGTAGTATTAATGGAAACAAGATCAACTAATCACTCTAGATCACCAATCTAAATTGGGTATTAATAACTCAAGATCACCTAATTTCTCTTTCCAAGCCAAGAATGCACAAAATCTACTCTAAACCTAAGCCGAGCATTTTATCAAACACTTGGAGTGAATAAAAATAAAAGCATATCAAAATTGCAAGAAATATAAAATCTAAACTACCCAATGCAAGAAATCAATAACAATAACTCAAACAAGCATCAATAAACATGAAAACATAAAATTGCATTAAATAAAATTAAAAGTGACAAGAGTGTTCATAAACTAAAAAGTGGCATAAAAGAGAAATTAACAAGAAAAACTAAGAGAATAAAGATGTAGGAACAAGAAATTACAAAGAAAATTAAATTAAAGCAAGAAATAAAACCTAAATCTAAGATGCAATTAAACTAAAAACTCTAATTCTAGAGAGAAGAGAGAGCTTCTCTCTCTAGAAAACTACCCTAAAACATGTTGCTAAGCTACACAAATTACTCCCCCTTGTTTCCTCTTGAATTCTGCATCAAATAGCTTCACAAATGAGTTGGATTGGGCTTCTACAACCCCAGAAATCGCCCCTAGCGTGTTTTATTAATGAGGTCATGTGCTGCTTGTCATGCGTACGCGTGGGCCATGTATATGCGTCGACATGAATTCTGCGAATCCTCATTCTTTCATGAATTCTCCATTTTGCATGCTTTTCTTCCATTTCTTTCAAGTCATTGCCTTCAAAACCTTAAATCACTCAAACAAACATATCAAGGCCTCGACTGGGAGAAAAGTAAATTAAATTTAGCAATTTTAAGGCCTAAAAAGCATGTTTTCACTCTTAAGCACAATTTAGGAGAAATTCACAAAACTATGCTATTTCATTGAATAAATGTGAGATAAGTTGATAAAATCCACTAAATTCAACACAAGATAAACCACAAAATTGGGGTTTATCAGTGCGTACGCATGCTTCATACATACGCACGGAACCTGTCCTAGTTCCTTCAGTTGTGTGAATGATGCATACGTGGAATAGTACATACGCACAAAAATGCCATGATGCATATGCAGCATAGGTGCGTATGCACAGAACCCACTTTTGCTAACCTTGCTGCAAAATCTACAAAATTCAATTTTAACCACCAAACTTCAAAGGATCATAACTTTTAGTACAAACTTTTTTTTACTCCCTTCTTCAAAGAAAATAAATACACATCTCCAATTTTATTTCAACACAAATTCCATAAATATTCAAGTTCTGCGCATCAAGTTATGGTCTGTCGAACTTGACCAAAATTTACGAAAAACATATTTTTCTGCAATACCCAAAACAACTATTCACAAAACTCTTTTCTTTTGCAATGAATACTCAATTCTCACCTTAACCATCATACAACTTTCATTCACTTAAAATCACACAATTTGACACTTCCAAAATCTCAATATCACTCACCCTTAATCTTATTCCTCATGAAAATTTTCCAAACAAACAACAATATCCACCACAAATTTTCCAATTCCCATATATATCAAGCATTAGAAAATCACTAAATCAAGGCCTCCGGCCACTTTCATTCAATAATCAATAACTATCCAATAACACATATTCATACTAAATCATCATCATCAACAACACTAATCCAACAATATCTTAGAGTCAACTTGCCTAGAGTTTCACATAGCATTACATAGTGATTATCCGAAATTGATTCCCGTATCTTAGTTGACGGCGGTTCCGATTTCTTGCATCCTTCTCTCCGGCCAATCCAAGCCTCAATCAATTCCTCATTAATCCAAGCTTCAACCAACTATATTCAATCTAATTACATTCAAATTTCACATTGTTCATACTAGGGTTTAATAGAAATTAGTGAAAAACAGAAGGAAAGAGTTTTCTTACCTTATTCCACATGAACATGGACTAAACCCTACTAAAAATTGAGCTTGAACTTCCACTAAAGCATCAAAATCATAATTTCATCACCTCACTATCCAAAAATACAAAATTTGCAAGAAACAGAGAAATGAGATAGGATTCTCGTAATTACTCACCTCAAAAGTGGTATAGAAATGTAAAGCGAGATAAGAGCGATTAGTCACAAACTGGTCGTCGGTTGGAGCTCCGGCTTGTGAGAAAAATGGATTTGAAGTTCAAGGTGAATAGTTTTTTAGTTTGGTCTCTCTCTCTCTCTCTCTCTCTCTCTCTCTCTCTGGGGTAAGATGTGTGAAATTAGGGGAGGGAGTCACACTAGTGACCCCTTAAGTGACGGTATTTTTGTCCTTTCGTTCATTGGCCCTACCTAAGCCCAAATTTTTAAAGATATCTATTTCGGTTCGTATTTTAAATATTTTCTGGTCATTTTTATATTTCTATTTTTCTCATATGCAGTACTGAATAGACCTAAGCATGTACAGTTAATTACGACGCCGGTATGCATTTTTTCATAATTAATTATATTCTTGTGCTCTGAAAAATTTTCAATGTTCAAATTTTATTTGTAAATTTTTAAATTATAAAATTTAAATTTTTAACCCATACTAGATGGTTTCAAACCCTCTTAACTCAATTTTTAACTATATAATTGGCCAATAAATTTCTCGAATCTTACACTAACAGTGCATCGAAAATTGAATTATTTATTTTGCACACTTTTTATTATATGAAAAACAAGTTTTTTATTTTTTTCTAATTTTTTATCAATACATTATTTTTTATATTTTTTTGAATATTTTTTAAGTTTAATTACTCTATTAATTTTTATAATTTAATTATTTTTAATTTGATTTTTATTATTTAAAAACTTTTAATAATATATTTTTTTATCTCACATTAATAAATTTTCTTCAAGTATGTGAGACAAACACATTTATATATATCATCTCTCACCTCTATTATCTCTTTATGTTTGTTCTTCTTTTTAGGTCATCTTTCCTTGTGTTAGTTCCTCTTTCTAACACTATGAAAGTTTCTTTAATTCCTTAATTTGCTTCTTATATTCGTTGCCCCCAATTTGTCCATAACATTAATCGAATCCACCTGCTCTTCTTTTTTATTCTTTCTTTTTTTTTTTTTTTGAAAGATTTTTTTTAATCTTTGAACAACACCACAAAATTATAACATGCCAGATGAGTTCTTTGCTCACACCAAAATTAAAAAGAGGAATGAATAATGATAGAACTATAGCTTAAGCTTCAATTATAAGGACCCACTTTGAATTATAATGATAAATAAGGAATAGCAAACGCAATTTTTAATTAGGCATTAATAAAAAAAATTTGCACTGCATCGTTTATGGATTTTTGTATTGTTGTTAAGAGAACTAACAAAAATGAGGGAACTAAGCCAATTTTATGGTGTTAAAAAAACTACCACAACCAGATACGGACGTTGTAACACCTACCGCTACACAGAACTTTACGTTTAAGTCGTAAATCAAAGGCGGCGAGGCATTATATTACCTAAAACAAATATACATACATAATATTCGAAAGATAATAGTATAACTAGGAGTCTGTGAAAAAAAGATAAACAAAACGATAACCGTCATCACACTCGAAATGTCAAGATAGAAAACGTCGTATACATAAGCAAAAGATATATATATATATATATATATTCCGAAGGATGAACCGGACAGTTCCAATAAGATTTCATTCTTGAACAAAAATCCGATAGACTTATTTGAGGGAGGGTCCCATTGGCGTGCATCCAGTAGGAATTGAACCTACGAATTCGCTCCAAATTCTACTTGAGCATCCAAATCGGGGTCGATGCCAGCAAAAACATCTCGGAACAATTTGGTTAATATATCCAAATTTGTTCCTTCTTGGCTAAAAGAGATTCCTATTACTCCAACCAACAAAGTAAATAATACTAATATAAACATAGAAAAAAGCATAGTATTGGTGGGTCCAAGAGTTTTATAAAACTCTCTTGATGGAAAAAAATGTGAATGAAAGATCCCGCTTATATATATATATATATATATATATATATAAAATCTAGGATAAGATACATAAGTACTAGTCTTGACCTGTGAAGAAAAGGTCAGCTAGAATATTACAAAACCAAAAGTGTACTGAAATACATCTTTTTTCTCCAAAATAAAACCTCTAAGAGAAAATACATAAGACAAAATAAACTCCAAAAGTAAAGTCTTCTTCGCTTTGCCGAAAGGAAACTTGCACACTCAGCTAGGGCTGTACATAGTTTGGTTAATCGAAAAACTAAACCTGTTTTTTGGTTAACCAAAAATTTAATCTTGGTTAATTAACCAAATTGGTTTTATATGATAAAACTAGTTATTAAGCGGTTATAAAATTTAAAAATCGGTTTTTAACCGGTTATAAAAATAAAAATTGGTTTTGAAAAAATTACTGGTTTTTGAAAAAAAAAATTGGTTTTTGGAAAAATAAAACTGATTTTCTGACAAAAAACCAGTTTTTTAAAAACTCATTTTTTTTAAATTGAATTTTTAATCTAAAAAATTAAAATTAAAGTTAAATTTTTTTAAAATTTGGTTTTGATTTTAGTTAATCGGTTAAAACCGGTTTTTTTAACTTGGTTTTAGTTAACCAATTTTAAAAAATATGGATATGATTTTAAAATTTTGTTAAATTGGTTAACCAAAATGTAGTTATGATTTTTTTAATCGGTTAACCACATTTTGGTTTTTAAATGTACACCCCTACATTCAGCGAGGTGCGTACGTCCTGTATCTGTAAAACAGAAATTTTCAGAACGGGTGAGAACCTGAAGGTTCCCAGTAGGGTAATAGTTCCAAATAGAGACTACATAAAGATACATGAAACCACTAGACAATTCTAGTCTCCAAACTCACAAAGTTCAAACCTAGGATTCTCTCTAAATCCCAACAAGGTCAACATACTAAATCTCAGCTACATCAGTGATCTCCAATCTCAGTTTTTTCCACTACATCTCAGCATATTTATTTCCAACATCACAGTTGATCAGTGTTTAGTATATAATTCAGTAGTAGCAAGAACAAGTAATGCAATTCAAACACAATCAAAGAGCAAATACAACAATTAATACATTTAGCAGTTAAACATAATCATTCACATAGGCAAGCCAAGTACAACAAGCACACCTAAATAATAGCAAATAGATGCATATGATGCATGTCTATTATATTGGCCATGAGATCACGTGTCGATTAAACTGCCAGACCCGACACATCCGGTAGCTAACCCAGACATAATCTCTCTGTCGCACATCCCCAAGAGGAATAACAAGAAGAGAATCCTCAACCTTCTAGAAGGGAATCCTCAACCTTCTACCATCTCATTGGAGGCAGCGCTATCTGGGATATAATGCCCGCCACACTTCACAATCAGAGAGAGACTGTGATACAACGATAGGGAATCATCAACCTAACTCGTGCATACCATAGCCAGAAATTGAATCGAAGGGAATCCTCAACCTTCTATCCAATTCTCCGATGTAACAAGAGAAGAAATCCTTAACCCCGCTTGTCCACCACAACACAAGAGGGAATCCTCAACCTCAACTTGTCTATCCATGAGCGGGATCAAACCACCATCCTCACCATAGGCGGAATGAACCACCATCCCCACAACATCAATCATAATCACAATCATATATAATCATTTTTCAATCAAATCTCATTATGTTCACATTTATCACGAGGATAATTATCCTCAAACCGTGAGCGGGATAAAATAACCATCCTCATCATAGTTGGAAATTGAACCGAAGGGAATACTTAACCTTCTGTCCAATCCTCCGATGTAACAAGAGAGGAAATCCTCAACCCAACTTGTACATTGCAACACAAGAGAGGGAATCCTCAATCTCAACTTGCCTACTCGTAAGCGGGACAAGGCCATTGTCCTCACCATGGGTTAATCATTATTGACCAAACCCATTATCATCATCAAATCCATCATTAATCATAGTTTTCATTCTAAGCCTCATATGAATCCTCACTTTTGATCTAAGCATCTAATCAATTCAATTCAATTCAATCCCAGTCATAATCTTAACCAGCCTCGTAAATCATAACTTATCATAACCTAATTCACATACGGATATATGTATAACTGGAGAGAATCCTCAAACTCTCTAATTTATGAGTGGGATTAAACCACCATCCTCACATCACACCACAACCACAAACAAGTAGGATAAAACCACCAACCTTGCCCGGAACCACGAACAAGCGGGATAAGACCACCGACCTTGATCGGAACAAGTATCACATCAATACGCAAGCAGGACAAAACCCACAACCTTGCCACGCAAGCGGGATAGTGCCACCATCCTTGCCAATTCAACAATCATAATCGATCTCAAGCACGCAAGCGGGATAAAACCACTGTCCTTGCCAAATTGGTCATTTAGACCACAATCAGTTATAGTCATTGACTTAAATTTGTTTCATTAGTTATTATAGCCTTTAACCCCAATTCTTTATCAATTAATCAATTTCATTTTCTCATAAGCGGGATATCACCACCATCCTCATCGTGGGCAGAATAAACCTCCATCCCCACAGCATTTCGTCTGGTTAACCAAGTGTTTAAGAAATATTTTGAGATTTTGATCATCAATTCCTTGGAGCAGTGAAAAAATATGGAAAGATCAAAATCAAAAGTTCCAAGGCTCTGAGAACCAATGATTATGATCCAATTATATGTCTATGGTGTTCTTGTTCTAAGGATAGACTTGGATCAGTAAATCTAAGGGGTGCTTTATCACCCGATAACTTAGGCCAACTGGACCAGGATTATTGATTGAAAGCCTGTTTAAAGAGCTGCCTTACAACAAAACGATTAGAAGTCCAAAGAGGCTCTGAGCATCGATGTCTGGATCAAAACCATAGTTATGTGCTTGTGGGATGAATGTGCCAAGGAAAAACCACTAAAATTGGCCTTGCAACAAAACCCTTAAAGTAAAAAAACCGCAAGATCTTTCTCTAAATTCAAATAAAAAGTAATTGCCTCCAAGTCATACAAATCCAAAATAAATCTCATAATACAATTTGAATTTCAGTTTTTGAAAACTCCTAATCCTGAGTATGCAAGATTCATGAAGGATAAGAGAAGTCAAATGCAACCACAAATAATTATCACAACCCTCACTTTTTGTTTTCAAATCTTAAAAGCTTTTCAAATCTTTTTGCTTGAGGACAACCAAAGCTTTAAGTTTGCTGTTGTGATGACATGTCATTTTAAGCGGTTTTTAAATTCTTTTTCTTATTTATTTTCTTAGGTTTTATTAAATTTCTTATGTTTTCTAATAGAATTTAATAATTAATCAAATATTAGGAGTTTGGATAGTGTTTGTAGGTTTACAAGAGTTTTCTGGCTCAAAAACAAGCAAGAATCGAAGAAAAACTCAAAAGAAACACAAAAGTGTGGCCCAAAGGAAACAAAAGTGTGGCCCAAGGAACTAAAGCCACGACTGCTAGCGGACCCATCCAGGCTTCAGCAGCATGCCGGACAGACGACTCCTGTGCCTGGCAGAAGATCCTCCACGCCGGGTGGCCTTGATGCATGCTCGGCGGCCTCCATGGAAGCCTACTCCCACGCCCGGCATATGAAGCTCACACTTGGCATATATGTCCCTTTGCAAGTGTGATTTTGGGCTTTTTGCTCAATCTTTCACTAACACAAGCCCGAATTAACCATAATTACAACTTTCAACTTCCAAGATTTAATAAATTAAGGTCCAAACTTAATTATCCACATTATTAAAAGTCTTAATCACATTCAGAAGATTGAATATGCTTGAAGATTAGTTATTGATTCTCTCTAGAAGCATAAAAGATTTGCTCATTTAGATTTGATTTGAATTATTTATTTTTTAATTTGAATTAGAGTCAGTAAGCAGTTATCTTGTTTCCTTCTCCGGAAGATAAGTGATTATCTTATCCTTTCTATCTGAAGGATAATATTAGTTTAGTTTTAAATTTGAATTCTAGAATTTAGGCTATAAATAAGTGACGTAGCTCATAGAGAAGATCATCAAGTCCTCGGACTACTTCTCTTCTTGTTTTTCTTACTTCTTCATGGGTAACTAATTCTCTGCCAAAGGATTAGGAGCTCTGTTTATATTTTCTTTGGATAATTAATTTACATTTTTTTTTTATTTTGAAGTTTTGCATTGATCTATTTCATGATTAAGTTATTTGTTCTTCCTTCGGATTAGTGGATCGAAAGGTAAGCTAATTCTTCTTGGATTCTTTTATTATAATTGAAAATTTTGATATTTGAATCAAAGCTTGAAAACTCTTTCACATGACTATTTAAATTCGGCTAGGAATAGTGGTTCAATTAGTGTGCAACACATACATGATTTTCAATCACTCTAATTTTAAATAAGTGACATATAATCCGGATTAGAACAACTTTTGAAAATTATGTTATCTTTTAAGATTTAACTGGACAGGACTAACTTGAATACGTGACATATAATTCGACCTAATGACTATTTTTAAATCTTATTTGAATTTAAAATTAGTTTTGTGCTTAATCTCTTGATTATTAATTAATTGATGCCTAATTAATGCTTGAGAAACTGAGGAGCCAAGGAATTGAAAATCAGTTACTAAAGGTTTTGTCGTGAAAGATCTTTGCAAATTTCAAGATAAATAAACAAGATTGATTTTCCTAAGAGCATAAGCATATCTAAAGCCCTTGACTCTCATCATTACTGTCTTCTCTCAATTCCTAATTCAAGTTCACTATCCATGGCATCCAAGCATTCAACATTCAAGATTCTCAAAACTCCCAGCAAGATACTCTCTTGCCCTCTCTCTGATCAACAATCAGATTTTATTAATCTAATTAGGTATTTAATTTGTCCTTTGATTGCTTAATTCTTTAATCCTCGTGGGAATGATATTTACTCATCGTGGTATTACTTGTGCGATCCGGTGTACTTGTCGGTATCTGTGAGCTTTGATTTTTGTTCATCAGTGTTTTGAAGGGATTGGTGAGGCTGCAAGCACTTGTGAGGGAACATAATATGAGGAAGCAAGTGCAGATGACAATGTGGTGCATGCAAGCATTGCTTCGAGTTCAGGCAAGAGTAAAGATTCACATAATCCAGTTAAGTCATGAGAAGAAGCAACATGAAGCAATAGTGAAGAGAGAGAGCTCTTGCTTACACCTTCAACTACAAGACTGGGAGACCTCAATTGGATTGGAATTGGTTGGAGCGTTGGTTGTGCTAAAATCGAGATTAGACCAACTGGAGATGGCACACCAGACTCAGTTGAATGATATGGGATAATGCAGGCTGATATGGGATAGTGATATGGAATATAAAATTAGACCTCAATTGATTTTATTTATCCTGATGCATTTTATAACTACTTTGGATATAAGAGAATTATATGTCTAATTTGGTTTGAATTCTACTAATGTAATACTAGTTTTCATTGATTAATTTTTTTTAAATGATATTCACAGATTTTTGTCAATGTTTTTTATTGTTTTTGGAGTGCATTAGAGTATATGTAAAGCACATACCGGAACTTTTTTTTTTAATTTGATAAGGATATTGCCACGCTTTAGTGGCAATAGGTCCATGTATCTTCGACTATGGGGCACGCTTTAAAAGCGTAGTCGTATCTTCAGCTAGGGGCACTTAAAGCGTAGCCATATCTTTGGCTATGGACATGCTTCAAAAGCGTGGCTATAGAGTCACACGTACGGCCATGCTCGCAATCAATAAAAGCGTGACAAACATAAAACGTGGCGATATATCGACAAAAGCGTACCAATAGCTCAAAAAATATGGCGAAAATTTATCACTACGCTTTTTCCAACTTTTTGCCACGCTTTAATAGCGTAGCAAAATTATGGTTTTCTTGTAGTGAAACGAATCGCTTGCCCTTTCAATTGCAGTGTGAATGAAGCACGTATAGTATATTGTCGAATGGTAAAAGGTTAAACCAAGATGATGATAGTATGTTTCCTTAAGATATCGAAAGATGTACCACGTTATTGCTGAAGACATATAAACTACATGGAGCATATTGTGATACGAATGCAAAGTGAAGTCTCGTTATTTTCTGTATTTACTCAATTATTTTTAATTTTAAATGTCAACATCTTAGATTTGGATTTTAATGGACTTTTACAAATTAAAAACTTTATTAACTCATTCATACAAATTAAAATCTCATTTTTATTCTCATTATCAACAAGATTGTATAATTTTAATGTTAGAATTAACTGTAATAAAATTAATTTCTTTTGTCCATATAATTATTTATTTTATAATTTTAATTCTAAAATTTTTAAAGTATTTTATAATATTTGTCTATATAATTATTTATTTATTGTCATATTAATAATAAATTTAAATTATATTTAAATTTATTTTAATATAAATAATATTATATAATTTTTATGTTAAATTTTTTATCTCTCAAAAAATTTCTTCAACTTCTGCCACTGGATTGAAGCTGATTTAAGCAGAAAGTTATCAGAAGTTATGTTTGTCTATATATCCATGGATAGATCTTATAAAAAATAATCTTAAATAATATTATTTATCTCTTTGAGATAAGGACTTTATACATAGAAGTATACAATTAAATGAATTTCAGTGGGTTAGGCTATACAAAATTTGTAAAAAGTAGAATTTTTGTGAAAGAGTAAAAGATGCTTTTGGCGAATAAAATAGTGTGTGTGTGTTTTACTGTTTTTTATGTCTATCTCATTTGAAGGTGCAAAATATTAATATTTATTTAATGAAAATAATGTGTTTATTAAAGAAAAAAACTCCACGTGGTCCGGTTTATATAAGTTGTGGTTGTTAATTTTACTCTATAGTTATATATGATCTATAGGTCCAAAACACCGAAATGACAAAAAAAAAAAAACGCTACATTGTCTTTTACATTATTATTATTATTATTATTATTATTATTATTATTATTATTGTGTGCTTTAAAGACATATATTAAATATATTATAAAAAAAATAATTTAATGCTATTTATTATTTTTATATATTAAAAATATAAAAAATATTATTATAATAAATCATATTAAAATATTTTTTATAATATATTTAACATATGCCTTCAGAACACACAATAACAAAATCCTTATTATTATTATTATTATTATTATTATTATTAGGAATAAGTATTGTTTGGTTCCTCACGTTGAGGGTCGAAATCGAACCCGTCCCCGATGTATATTTTGATTTAAAATCATTCTTAAAGTCGCATTTGAATTTAAAATTGTCCTTTATAACATTTTCGAACGTAAATGCCCTTGCGTCGTTATGAGGCAGTTATGATCATGGAAAATAATAATAAATATATATATGTATATATAGGAAATTAAAATGAATGGGAAAGTTTAATAATTATACATTGAATTGAAAGGAGGAAAGGGTAAAGTAGCGTGGAAGCCATTGTTGCATAGTTCACCGTGAGGACCTGCTGGAGGGAGACCGCCATGGCTGCACGAAGCTCAAGCTCGTCTCGAATCCCATCTTCGTCACAAGGTAGGCTGCTACTTTGTTCCCATGGTGAGAAGCCGGTGTTGCGAATCTCGGGGACCAAGGAGAACCCAGGTCGCAGATTTTGGGGTTGTGTCTACTTTGAGGTTTGTTTATTTACTTTTCCTCTGAATTGGGTCTTCTGGGTGATGGAAGGGATGGTGATCTCTGTGGGTATGTGCAGGTGCAAGAAGGCTGCAATTTTTTTCGTTGGGCAGATCCAGATACAGAGGTGGAGTATTCAGAAATTGCTAGGTTAAGGAAGAAGCTTTCGATGATGAAATCAAGAACTAAAGTGGCAGAGTGGAAGCTGAAGTTCGTTGCAGTGTTAGGGTTTTTTGGGTGGGTTGGGTTTGTATGTTTGCTGTTGCAGAGTTGGTCTAAAGCAACGCAACAGTGTCTCATTCCATTGAACCTGGTATGAAACATGTGTAGGTGTATTATGCTGTTGTTTTTGTTGGTGAATTGGGCTGGGGTTTATGTATTAGGGGGGTTCTTGATTGTGGTATGTTGAATGTATTTCAAGATGTATATATGACTGTCTTGTAAGCATGGTTGGATATTGAAATGAGAGTGAAAGTTTTTCTTGGCAAAACATGATTTCCATGACTGAACAATAAGATAACAGTGTCATTAAAATGGTAACAACCTAAATACATAATAAGCATAGTGTTTGACATTACCAGAACCTTAAGAGAAACTTAACTCAAAATAACCTAACCATCAAAAGGATTGGCCGGCAACAAGCCAATATTTCACTACAACCAACAGTAGCACAGCAACAAAATATAAGCTAATATTTCAGTACAACCAACAAGTCCACACTGGATTAACCAGAAGCTTAAGACAAACTTAAAACAAAATAAACCAACATGCTAAGTGTTGTCATTTCCCTAAAGCAATCCCCATTTTCTTAGAGGCAACTTTGCCATTAACTTCAGTTTCCTGGGAGAAACATGAGGTCCTCCAGTAAAGCTAACAGAGTAGTGCCTAGTGGGTTGGCTTGAAGCTATGGCAAAGGATGGCTGAGATGCTGGAAGAGTAGTGGTGGTTAATTGTGATGATGAAGTTGGTGGATCAGGTTGGGCTGAAGGTGTGGGCTTCATGGTCCCCTTGGGCCTGCTTCTAGGCCTTTTTGGCGGTGCTACAGTGTTGGACTGGGCTGAGCTTGTTGGCTGTGTTGCTAAAGCAACTTTTCTCTTGACAGTGAGCTTGGGAGTGGGCTGTGTAGATGCACTTTTCTTTCCTCCCTTAGCAGCTGGAGGGATAGAGTTGTTGCTTCCCCTGGATTGCTTGCTCTTGCTTTGTTTCTTGGAATTTTGGGCCTATGAAACATTTGCAGTCAATACAGAAGAACATAAGGCTGAGTTAAAAACTCTCAGACAAGCAATGTAAAAAAATTTAATCAATATACCTCATTCTCAATAGGTTTAGGGCATCTGCTTTTATTATGTCCAACAACACCACATATAGAGCACCTTTGTTTCTCCCCCTTCCTGGACATGTGAGTGCGGCTGCTCTGTTCTTCATCTCCAGCAGCTGGCTTCCTTTTTTTGACTGGCCTGTGACTATGCCTTCTGTATGGGGGAGGCATTACATCAGGATGTGGTGTAATCTCCCATAGGTCAGGGCCGTTCAATGGGTGAATTACTGCCTCGTAGCACCTCAAGTATGCTTCTCTCTTGTAGCAGTTAGCCACATAAGGTTCCAACTCAAGCCCTTTGAACTTGATGCAACTAATTGCATGGATACAAGGTATTCCACTCAACTGCCACCTTCTACAAGAGCACTCAGAGGATCCTAAGTCAACAGTAAACTTATCTAACCCATTCATAACCTCATATTTCTGAGCAGCATACCAATATGGACGCCATTCTCCAGCAGATCTAGACCTCCTCTCCAACTTGATTCTAATCCTAGGTAAGATTGTCCCTGCATACTTCTGAGCCAAATCCCTATTCTCTGCCCACCTAGTCATCAGTTTAACCCGGATCTCCTCTAACATTGTAAGTATAGGTTTCTCTCTAGCATCAACTATGGCAGCATTAAAGCTCTTAGACATATTGTTAACCAGTGTATCTACTTTAGAATTATAGGTAAACCTAGATCTAGACCAATACCTAGGGGGGATAGCATTTAGGTACCTATAGGCTTCCTGATTCACAGCTTTCAGTTCGGCCATGTTCTTCTCCCAGTCCCTCCAGTGAGTCGCCTTAGCACACCTCCACATTAGTTGCTTCAATTGTAACCCTGGAAACCGTTTCCTGAAATTGCTGTATAGGTGCCTCACACAGAATCGATTCTCCACACCTGGTATAACATCATCGTATGCTGGCAACAAACCCTGTAAGCAGAAAATGGAGGACCAAACAGTGATTGATACTTGAGATATAGTAATTCATTGTGTCGATGTACATAAGTAAACTTCGGTTACACTTGCTTACTTTCTGCTGGTCAGACATGAAAGTAGTTCTTCCCATCTTCTCAACACCAATGTCAGTTGCAAGATGACTAAGGAACCAAGTCCATGAGTCCTTGGTCTCGGCCTCTACAACCGCATATGCAATGGGCAGCATTTGGTCGTTTGGATCCCAACCAATGGCAGTAAGAAGTTGTCCCCCCCTGTGGTGTCTTCAAAAAACAGCCGTCTAGACCAATAAAGCTCCTACAATGATTGAAGCTCTGCTTGCATGCTTCCAAGCAGATATAGATCCTTTGAAAGATACAGTAGCTGGTCTGTGATGAGGCTACCTCATTATCAAGTTCAGGGAACCTTTGCACTTGTAGGCGAACGGATGTCCCTGGATTTGCCCGCATCAGCTCATGTGCATAATCATATATCCTCTTATACTGCTCTCGGAAGGTTCCCTGGATTTCATCAAGTGCAATCTGCTTGGTCCTCGTTGCCATTGACTTGGTGACAGTCAAGTTCCACTTTTTTTGAGCCTTTGACACTAACTCCCTAATCTTCACCTTCGGATTTGATTCCACTTTCTTCTTGAATGCCTTGCCTAGCCATCTAGAGTGCAAAATCCCCACCCTGTGTGCTTATGTACATGTGTGAGTCAAGTTCATGCTGCGAAGCTGCCAAGTATCCTCTTCTTTCATCTTCGCAGCATACAGCCAAAACGGACATTCGCCAGTGCAAACTGCCCTAACCCTTTGCAGATCACACTTCCTAAATGTGATTGCCCGAGCAGTCTGCACAGCATATGCAGTCACAGTGTCCTTGAACTCTTCCCTGGTAGCATACACTGTGCCCACTTCCCACTTGTATTGCCTCATGTCTTTTTTATGCTTGTGAACTGGATAACTCTGTCCCTGGTGGTCTGAATCTGACACAGCACCTCCAACCTCGTGGTCATTCTCTATTTCATCACTCCCTGCTCCATCTTCATCCTCAAAGTTTTCAATTGCAACCCTCTTATTTTTCACTGCCCTACTTTTTTCATTCAACACATTAACATCTTGAAATCCACTAACAGCAGGATCAAGCTCATCTTCACTGCTGGTAAAGTGTAAATCATCTTCAGTCTCTTCCTCTTCCTCAGATGGTTCATACTCTGAATCAACGCTATCACTATCACTATAGTTACCCATATCAGCTTCCAGATTAACATCATCACCACCTGCTGTATTCTCGGCCCCAGAGATATCAGCAGCTGCTTCAGATTCTTTTAAACCAGCATCTTCTCCTCCATACACAACCAGCTGTTGTCCCACATCATCCATCCTATGATCCCCCCCAACATCAATGTATCCAGAAGCAGGAAACACCTCCTCTTCCTGAACCTTGTGCACTACATACAACTCAACATAATCTCTTACCTCAGCTATTTTGCACATAGCAATAGAATCTGCATCAGATTTAAACAACTTCAAATTTTTCTCCAAGTCTTCATGTGTAGGATCCTTGAACCACAAGGAAGGGATATTCTCCTCCACATATCCAAACTGCTTTAACTCTGCATAAGCTTCAAATACGGACCACCGATCACCATCAATTTCTTCTATCACTGTTGTTTCTCCCCCCCCCCCCCACATACTCTAACGGCCCATTCTGATAGGTAAACCACCCCCATGGTAGACTTTCATTTTAAAGTACACCATTGGCTTCTCCAACAACCTATACACAGTGCCATATCACACAAATAGAAGAAAAAATTAAAACCTAAACCACACAGTGATGTTTATCCCTAATCTCAGTAAACGGGAAACAAACTCAACATACCTGATAGAATGTGCACGACCCTGCCTTCCAGTAAACCAGACTCGGCTGCGATCTTCACTCCAAGAACACCTTCTAGCGTTTCTGATTCTTCCCTAGGGCACGGTGGAACAACATTGGTGAAGTGAAACGTTATGATTAATGTTGGGTTTACGTTGAGGGTTAGGAAGCATATGAAGGGGTGAGGTGTTTCGCGCGAAACACAAAAACTTCAGAAAGGGTATCATCATCATTTATAAAAAGTTTACTTCGTCAAGGACGATTTTAAATTCAAATGCGACTTTAAGGATGATTTTAAATCAAAATATACATCGGGGACGGGTTCGATTCCGACCCTCAACGTGAGGGACCAAAACAATACTTATCCCTTATTATTATTATTATTATTATTGAAACATATGTAACACTACAATAAAAATTAGAGACCACTAGCAAACACGACCCATTACGGCCGAAACCAGCCCAATAAACATTATCATTATCATAACATTAAGGTTAACCAATAAAACTCTACAACCAAATCATGTATCTAATAAAGTCCAACCAAATAATTTATATATATGTGTTGCTAATGTGTGATAGACTTTAATGTAAACAGCATCTTTCCTGATGTTTTCCTACATTTCTCTATTACTTCTTCTTCTCCTCTTCTTCCTCATTTTTTTCTTTTGTTATCGTTATCGTTACCACCACATCACTACCGCCTCCATCTCCTCATCCTTCTCCTCTTTTTTTCTCATTTGAATTTCTTCGATCTCTTCCTTCCTTTTCCTCCTCCTCACTAAAAGAAAATAAACTTTTTGTCGTGCTTTTAAAGCATGCTGAAAAGTGCGAAAAAGCGTGCCGATAGCTTTTCGCCACGCTTTTTGAGCTACAGGCACATTTTTAAAAGGGTCACATCTACAAGCGTACCGGTTGCTCTATCGCCACACTTTTCTCAATCTATTGGCACGCTTTATCTATTGCCACACTTTAATGAAAGATATGGTTACACTTTTGAAGCATTCCAATAGTCGAAAATACATAGACCTATTGCCATGCTTTTAAAGCGTGTCTATATCCTTATCAAATTAAAAAAAAAAAAAAAAAAAAAAACAAAAACAAAAACAAAAACTGGTATGTGCTTTTACATGTACTTTAATGCACTCTAAAAACAATAAAAAACATTAACAAAAATATGTGAATATCATTTAAAAAAAAGAATCAATAAAAACTAGTATTATATTAGTAGAAATCAAAACGAGTTAGCCATATCAATCTCTTATAACCAAAGTAGTTATAAAATGCATTGGGATAAAAAATATCAATCTCTCCCTCTTCATTGTAGCTTCATGTTGCTTCTTCTCATGACTTAACTGGATTTCTGCGAGCCCTTACTCTTGCTTGAACTCGAACCATAGCCAAGGCATGTAACATGCTTCCATTTTTTGCCCTCACAAGTTTACAGACATTAGAGACACTGCATTGAACCAACATACAATGTTAACATTTGAAGACACTTATTTGAAAATAAAACTATGTAGATTATACAGAAATTAAGAAAATTTTGGACTTAAGACAATATCATTTTAGTAAAGTTTATGTGAAGACTTGTATTTTATCACACTAAAGTGAAACATGGAGGCCCGGATGAACAAAAGAAAACAGAATACACACTAATCATGGAACAACAACTAAGATCCACACAATATGCATGAACCTCAACCAAATGTGAAACTAGGAAATGTAAGTCTCAAGTAATCTTCCCAAGCCACTTGATAAACACAAAATATAGAAAAAATAAAAAAATAAAAAATAGAGAAAAGCATAGGTACCACCAAATTAAAAGCGGAGGAAGGGAGAGATAACCAAACAAATTGGAACTTCAATAACAAAGGTAAGGAACACATACGCAAATAGGGTCAAAGAGACATTCCAAAGTTGCTGAGTGAAATTTCTCAAGCAAATGTAAACACTGTAAAATATTTTAATTAAAAGCACAATGATCAATGGAATAACCTAAAAAAAAATGTCACTCGATATTATTATAGGATTAGTCTCCTTAATAATGAAAAGGAAAGAATGGAAACTGAAAGAACGACAATGTCAAAAAGAAAATAGATAATACTCACGTAATTGGTATCCATGAAGTGTAGGGGTGCATCTTGTTATAATATTAATTGACCTTGTCCAGCTTGTAAATGTATTCATAGTTTCATACCACAAGTACCTAGCCTAGAAAAGAATGGTGAGAGTGAGATATTCTTTTTTACTATTTTTGATCTAGAACTGAGATAATTGAAGTGAAATATGAAGAGATGTAGACATGTATAACTCACAAATAATGAAATTGAAACAATGATTCAATGAAAAGAGATGTAGACATGTATAACTAACAAATATTTTGTATTATAAATATGAAATAATTAAAAATAAATGTAAAAAATTCTTTCATGCATATAAATATAAATATTAGTTTTAGTATTAGTTTTATAATAATATCCAAAAAAAAGCAATTTAATACCCAATATGAAAGTTCAATGAAACTATAGAGAATTTTAAAGTAATTAAACCTCGAATAAACTACTTGCTTCCCATAAAAAAAAGGCAACAACTAACCTACCTGAAGCGATGAACCTTTAATTGAAGCTGTTTGAGAAATAGCAACAGCATTTGGATCATCATTTTGAGTACCCTAAGCTATTTTTGATAAAGTTGTAACCTACATGTTAAATTGGAAGATGATAGAGATTATTGTATTCACCAACATGCACATAAATAACTTAAATGATGTTTATGCCATACAAAATCATTGTCAGATTTACCGTTCTTTCAAGCAAGTTTGGTGCATCAAGATCACAGTTATAATTCACAAAAATGTCAACAAGCATCTGTGGATCCTTACATACTTTTTCTAGCATCCTACAAACTAACACCAAATCAAACTAATCATACAAAAAAAAGGATGGCAAAACAACATATCATTTAAGGTCTTTAAACCATATTACAAGAAATTTTAATTAACAGGAAGAACATCATACCAAAAAACACTAAGTTTTTGGTTGATGAAAAACTCTAAATTGTCTAGTGGTCTAAGCACTATCAGCAAAAAGAAGATGCCTATTTCACCTTGAAAACAAGAAGAGTGGTGCAGAAACAGATTAGACACATTAAATCGACAGCGGTCTCTGCTAAGAAGCTTCTATGAGATTTGCAAAAAGATATGACACATACTTTGAGACTTTCTCTGAATCACAACAGCATCAAGAGTATTCCAGTTCCATACTGCCAACAAAGAAGAACAAAATAACAAGATTTACAAGTAGATCCTTAAGGATATGCTAAAAAAGATAACTTAGTTCAACCAACCTGAAATATGACAGGGGATTGTGAAACTAAAGCTTGCAATAATGCATATGAAAGATTGACTCGCCTATAACGTGTCCATTTGATGAGACTCTTCAATGAGCCATGAACATAATCAAAATTAGTCACCACACTAACAAACAAGAAAAGTCTGAATAATGACATCAAAAATAAAAAATAATCTAGACTAATTAATTTTAACATATCAATTTCAGGTCATTTACAACCACAAATATAAGACACAAAGCAGTACTTAAATCAACTTCTAAAATTTGTAAACAATGGCTCACCAGCAATAAAGCAATACTACCACAGCAGAAGATTAGTACTGCAGCAGCATATTAGCAGCACCATAGTAGAGGAAAAATACAAGAGGCGGCAACAGCAACAGCGGCAGATAAAGAACTATCAAAAGCCTAAAATAAACTGACTCTGAGGCAATAATTTAGCGCATACTAATAACATCAACAAGTTTATACTTAAACTATAATAGCAGAGTAATGAGATAGTTTTTCTAATGAACAATAATCAACATATTTCCCTTATCATACAAGTATTTGTTTAGGACCTTATTTTTTTGAACAAGAAAAATATTCCATAGAATAAAATGCTAAAAACAAGTAATTTATTTTTATTTTTCAAAGCAAGTAAACTAAATCATTCAAGCACGTACTTCATGTTCCATCAAAAAACCAACTTGAACAAAAATAAAATCAGAGTCAGAATTAGAATAAGAAAATCAAGTGAACAAAATGGATGAAAGATAGTAGTCGAAAGTGTACTAAAAAATCTGGAATCTAAATCATGTAACTCATTGTATAGCCATGAAAATGGGTCAAAGAAAGATATTAATGAATGCTGAGCAATTGAATTCTTAAAAAGGAAACAAACCTTAATGAAGCAAGTGCGTTGGATCCAGGGTTCGATTTTTGTTTGTTTGATGAACTCTGCAAAATAAAAAAATCAACAAATAATCCTAACAAAAATCAGCAAGTAATAAATAATCAGATTAGGAGCAGAATTATGACAACAAATTGCGACAAATAAACAGAATTAAAGAAGTAAAAAACCCTAAGACTTGAAAATTTTTAAAACAGGATTTAAAAATTAGAATCATAACAACAAATTCTGACAAATAAAAAGAATTTAAAAACAGAATTAAGAAAAAATCAAAAACCCAAAGAGACTGGAAGATGTAGCGACAAAGGCGAAGAAACTGGACGGTGGCGGAAAGGCTGGACGTTGCAAGATTGGATAGCTGACAAACACCAAGGCACTGAGAACGGAAAAGCACCACGTCCTGAGAACGGCTGGAGGCTGACGAACTGCAACGGAGCACACGCGACTGCTAGACAGTGTGAGGCTTCGACGAACGGAGGAAGAGAGGACTGTGACGGGGAGAGGAGAATGGAGCCTGAGATTGTGTGAGTGAAAGAGGAGTTTGTGACTATGTGGTGTGAGTGCGTGAGAGAGAGAGGAGTGTATGACAATTTAGGGTTTATGAAAAAAATAGGGTAGAAAATGGGTACGCTTTTAAAAATTCACCAAAACAAAAAAAAGTCACGCTTTAAAAGTGTGCCGATTGATACTTTTTGGCCCACGCTTTTGAAGTCTAGAAATAAAAAATATAGCAATGAGATTTTAAAAACATCACCGTAACATAACTCTATTGGCACGCTTTAAAAGCGTACCTGTTGCTCTCTATGGCCATGCTTTTGAAGCGTGGCAAAAAAGCGTGCCTAAATCTCTAATCAATCGCCACCCTCACAAAAGTGTGGCCTTTAACCCTTTTTGGCACGCTTTTAAAGCGTGGCAAGAAAAACATGGCCAAATCTCTAATCAATCACCACTTTCATAAAAGCGTGGCCATTGACCCTTTTGCCCACGCTTTTGAAGCGTAGCAAGAAATAAGTGTGGCGACAGGCCTTTTTTCTTGTAGTGCCTCCTCCATTATCATCATTATTATTATTATCATCATCGATATCGTTATCGTTATTGTCATCATCGTTGTAACACCCTACTACATAGAGCTTTATGCCTATGACGTAAATTAGAGGTGGTGAGGCGCTACGACCTCTAAAAAAATATACGTATATAATATAATCGAAGGAAATTGTAACTAGGATCCTTGAAAGAGAAGTTAATAAAAAACGAAACAGAACTCGCATCACTCATGAAAGATAAGCAAGATCAAAAGGAAGTTAAAAACATATATATGGATCAGAATTCCAAAATACAAATAACGAGCTTCGAAACTCGACCTGTGAAGCTAAAGCCGGCCAGAGTATATATATATATATAACCTAGAATACATCCCAAAACACCAAGTAAATATTCCTGTTTCTTCGAATCAACCTCTAAGAGGGACAAAACACAATATATACAAGGTGGAAAATCTATACATATATAAACATAAACAAAATACAACATAAGTCCCGAGAGTCCTTCGCTTCCAAAGAGTCTCCAGAATGCTCAGTGCGGTACCTCGCATCCTGCATCTAAAAACAATAATATACGTATGGAATGAGAACTTGAGGTTTTCAGTATGGTAAAGGTGCCTGCATAGATAATGTATAAGGTCCTGCGAAAGCCAGAGGCATTCCTAGAACTTCAACACTCAGATTTAAACTTAAGGTCCAACTAAACCAGAAATTAGGTAAAACTATCTAAGGTATTCACGTTCTAATCTAACTCTAACCTAACATTTTACTTTCTGTCTCCTCCAACCCTCCAAGTCACCGGTGGAACTACCCTCAGCGTCACCTCCGCAAGCATGAGGGATCTCTCAGCTGCAAACACACACAAAACAAATAAGGAATGCACAGATATAGATAGCAGCTATAACAATTAGATCAAATAGCAGTTAACCACAGATAAGTAACTAGGAAAACCAAAATAAATGCATACCCAAATGATGAACGGATTTTTTATGGTAAAGAATTTCACAAATGAATTCTCGTTGCAAGTATAGTTTCTAAACCAACAAATAATCCTTTCATACAAACATTTGGTTGTCACAAGTAACAAACCCCTATAAAAGTAACCGAAGTATTCAAACCTCGGGTTGTTCTCCCTAGGAATTGCAATAAAGTGTTCTTGTTATTGGTTAGAGGTATGTTTTGGGGTTTTTAGAATAAGAAACAAGAATTGTAAATGGCAATGAAAATTAAATGGTAAAAAGAGGTCTTGGCAAGGTTTGGTGGTCAAGGATCTCTATCCTTATCACTAACCACAACATGATAATTGCAAGGATCAATCCCATTAAATCATCCTCTAACAAGCAAAGGAAAGTCAAATGAGCTATACCAATCAAAGTCCATAAGTCCTAGCCACTCACTAATTGAATTAATGCAAACTAGAGTCAATGGCTACCAATTATCAATCACTTGGACATTAGTGACTCAAGAATTCCTAAGTTACCTTCCCAAGCCAAGAACACAAAAATCTACTCTAGCATCCTTCTAAGCATTTAATCAAGCACTTGGAAGGCATAAAAGGAAAGCATAATGAAATTGTAAGAAAAGTAAATCCACACTACTCAATTGTAAGGAATTAAACAACAACAAATCAATTCAACAATAAAGGAACATGAATCATAAATTACATTAAAAGAGAAATAGAAGAAACAAAAGTGCATCAATATAAAAGTAAAGAATTACAAAGATTAAAGTACAAAACTAGAGAGAGGAGAGGTAGAGGAACAAGAATTGATAAAGAAAAAGTAAATCAAAGCATGAAATTAACCTAGATCTAAGAAATCCTAATCTATCTCTAACCCAATTCTAGAGAGAAGAGAGATCTTCTCTCTCTAGAAACTAACTTTTCCTCCAAAACTAAAACTAAACTAATTCCTAGTGATGTAATGTGTGATCCCCTTTGACTTCCGCATGTAAATAGGCTCAGAAAGTGAGTTGGATTTGGGCCTGGGAAGCCCAAAATTCGCCCCCAGCGTTTTGCCTTTAAGTGAGTCACGTGCGAGCATCGACGCGTACGCGTGGGTCACGCGTACGCGTCGCTTGACAACTTGCTATCCACGCGTACGCGTCATGTACGCGTACGCGTCGCCATGCGAATCCATAATCTACGCGTGCGCGTCTGCTGCGCGTGCGCATCGATCTCAGCATCCCAAATCCTTGTTTCTTCATGAGTTCTCCACTTGCATGCTTTTCCTGTTCACCCTTTTGATCCATTCCTAGCCTTTTCATCCTGAAATCACTCAACAAACACATCAAGGTATCTAGTGGAATCAAAGGTGAATTAAAATTAACCAATTAAGGGCCTAAAAAGTATGTTTTCACATTTAAGCACAAATTAGGAGAAATACATTAAACCATGCCATTTCATGGAATAAATGTGGGAAAAGGGTGATAAAACCCCTTAAATTAAGCACAAGATAAACCCTAAAAATGGGGTTTATCACCAAACAAGTCATACAAATGCACATGATGCATACTTATCCTACTGGCCATGAGCTCACGTGTCGGTTATATTGCCAGAACCCAACATATCCGGTAGCTATTCCGGATATTATCTCTCTGACATGCATCCACACTCTTGCGATATAGTGCCTGTCACACTTATGGGATATAGTACCCACCGCATTTTCTGGGATAAAGTATTCTCACACTCTTGGGATATAGTGCCCGCCACACTCTTGGGATGTAATACCCATCACACTCATGGGATATAGTGTCCGACACACTTTCCAAGATAAATTGCTCCCACACTCAGAGGGCTTCTCGCGATTCACTTTCCACCATGCCGATAGAGGACCAGAGGAGACGGAATCACAAAAAGGAGGCATTATAGTGAGACTTTAGGTGATGCCTTTCAAAATTGCAACTCTAGCCACCGAAAAAATCGATTCCATCATTATGCAACTCATGCAGCAACTGTGATGACAATGCAAAGGAAACATTGATTTGGTGCCAAGGTGTTATCCTTTGAGAGTTTAGGGAAGATCAAGAGTTTCAGAAGTAATTTGTACTTTTGTTAGATTAATAATACGAATAAATTAAGAAAATTAAATATTATTTTGTTACAATTTCTTTAGTCTATTAAATTGATCCAACTTAATTAGATTTTTTAACAGATCAACATTTTTTGAACTGAAGTGATTTATAAAATGAAAAAATAATATTTAATTATCGTTAAATTAAGATAGTAAAATTCACCTATAATGAAAATATAAATTTAATAACAATTGATATTTTGCTTTGTCACTTTCCTATTTTTTTTCTTTCAGTAATGTTAGGGAAACAAAAAAAAAAAAACAGTCAGAACTTGTCTTATTTAGTAATTATTAATTGTCGCTACAATTAATGTATGCTAAATAAGATAAGTTATGGTTATTTTTGGCTGATTTTCTTTGGTTACCAAACATTTTTATTTTTCTTTTAACCAATTTTTTTTAACAATAATGAAGTACAATCTAGTTAGACCGTTTGCTTAGTCATTGAATGATCAATAAAAATGTATTTAGATTTTCTAAAATAAAAAATTAATAAAATAAAAATTAATTATTATTAATTTTATAACTTGTATAAAATATATTTTTAATATTTTAATTTAGAAAAAATGACAAATAGATTTTTGAACTTTTATTCAAAGACATTTTAGTTTCTCAAAATTTGAAAATATAAAAGTATCTCTGACCATTCAAAATGCTTGATATATGGGTCTTTTCGTTCAATTTGGTTGGCAAAACGTAACGGAGTGAGATTAGGTGGCGCTTATATGACATGGAGTGATAGTAAGTGTCATTATGGTGTTTTTTGGCGAATAGAAGAGTTGGTATGTTTGTGAAATTGCATAAAAGGAATAAAAAAAGGGTATAAAATACTTTGTGAATTCGAATGTAAATAGTGATAAGAAGATTGTTAAGGCTTGGAGATGCTTTGTCCTTCTGGATTAACTCTGGTCTTATTGTCTTCTTCAATTGTGAATGATTTCTTCTATGGCAGGTTGTATGTGATTGACGCTGGTTGGAGCAGCCGCCAATACTCCTCCAGATCTGAACCCCAGGGTTAGTGCGGATCCATTCTGATTAAGGGTGAAGCTCCTGCAGTCCATTATCCTTGGTGATCCTACTCAAAACGCCACAAACAAGGTCGGATCTTCTGAATCAGAGAATGTTGTGCCTTTGGGTTCAAGACTCTACCACAGAGACCCTAATTTTCCCATACTTCGGCTGAACTGGTGTCTCGAGAAGTCCCCAACGAAGTCGTGGATTAGCTGTCTAAGAGATGTATAATTAAGCTGGTGGTTCATCATTGTCCGATGAAAGACTCACTCTGAACCCATGTAGAATGTGATAACCTTATGCCAGTTCAACACATTCATACTGATGACGAACGAAGATACATCTTAGAACAGAGAATCAAACACGAATTGAGAAAGAACAGTAGTACTTTTATTAATCCATAAAACTTAGCAGGACTCCTCCTCTCAACCTAGGAGGTTTAGAAACTCATACTGATAGAGAACATAATGTGAAAGACGAAATATGGCTAAAAGTCCTCTATGATTATGTAAAATATCCCTTAAATACTAAACTAATGACTAAGGATTACATTAAGAAGGGTAAAACAGTCTTTTTAGTGCTAAAATCCACTTCTGGGGCCCACTTGGTGAGTGTTTGGACTGAGCTTTGATGAGATCCACATGCTATGAGGCCTCTAGGGTGTTGAACACTGGCTAGGAGATCCTCTTTGGGCGTTTGGATGCTGGTCTCCTCCTTTGGGCACTGGACGCTTGGAATGGGGCAGGAGGCTGGTGTTGGACGCCAGTTTTGGGCCTTCTATTCTGAAGCAAAGTATAAATTATTATACATTGCTGGAAAGCTCTGGAAGTCAGCTTTCCATAGCCATTGAGAACGGTCCATTTGGACTTCTGTAGCTCCAGAAAAGCGCATTCGAGTGCAAGGAGGTCAGATTTAGACAGCATCTGCAGTGCTTTCTCTGTCTCTGAATCAGACTTTTGCTCCAGCTCCTCAATTTCAGCCAGAAAATACCTAAAATTGTATAAAAACACAAAAAATCAAAGTAGAATCCAAAAATGTGAATTTAACACTAAAACCTATGAAAACTTAATAAAAATTAAACAAAACATGCTAAAAACTATATGAAAATGATAGCAAAAAGCGTATAAAATATCCGCTCATCATATCGCTATTGGTGTTCTGTGAAGCAGCTCTAGTGAAGCTTTGTTGTTATAGCTACGTCCATCGTGGAGAGTAGTAAGTACATTGTTATTAAAACTTATTGTACTCCTGCTTTTTATTTGTTATGTATGTCCTAGGATAAGGTTTATAGGGACTATAAGTGAGGATAGTGGCTAATTACTATTAGTTATGTGGGGCTAGTGAGGTTTAGAGTAATATTTAGGACTTATCCAATTGAAAAATTTGGATCATTGTTAACTATGTATGATTTTTGTGTTGTTTTCAGTGTCGAAAAATGTTACAAATGAATGATGTATTTGGTGTTCTTGTTTTCCATCATGGGAAATACTTTCTAAGGACAAATTTTTGGTGCTATGACCTACTGTATGTTATGTTATTTTATTAAGATTGTAATCTTTTTAACTTATTATATCTTATGTTTGGATGTTTAATAAACCAAAACATTTAATGAAATTCACATAGTTAGACCATCAGCAAAATATTATATAGCCATTTAAACACACTATATAACAACAACAAAATATTATCATTCATTAATGGATAAACATAACTAAATTCTGTGAACTCAAACTATAGTTCATCACAATAAGTCAACAACAATGCATAGCTTCTTTAATTGACTATTTTTCAAGACTTAATTACAACAACAGCAACACAAGTTACTAGCAAACACACAAGAATAATCAACAAATTAGTTTTTTTTTTCTTCCTTTGTAAATAAACAAGCTTCCTTTCTAACTTAATCAATCTTTACATAACCATCTTACCTTAAAGAAGGGGCACCCAAAAAACAACCGATTGGAGTTAGTTGGCGTCCTGAACTTGTACAATTTATCATACACTCCACATTTGCATATTGGAGCAATGTCATCCTTCTCGTCTCCATCTTCCATGCAATGAATATTAGACTGCAATCGGACTCGTTGCGTGCTCGAAGAACCTCCTTCACTGGCAATAGAACACAATTTTAAACAAAAAAAAAATCCTCTAACTATAGGGCTGCAATGGCGTCTGGCCCCAATTTGAAGAGTTAGGGCAGCTCCCAGAATGACATTGTTTTGGGAGCATAAGGACCTAGTTGTCCTCTAACCTTATGGAAAGATGACGCATCGACAACATAACGAATACATCACTCTATAATAAACACATGGGTGCCACATCAGACATATTCGTTTGATGTTAGAAAGCTGATTAAATGGAAGAATCCATATATCAAGCGTTTTGAGTGGTCAATGATATTTTCATATTTTCAAATCGTGAAAGACTAAAATATCTTCGAATAAAAAGTTCAAGAACCTATTTATTTTTTTCTCTTTCACTATGTTTGGATTAAGGGAAAATAAGAGAAAAGAAAAGTGGTGGAAAGAAAATGAGTGGAAATTTTTATTTTCTTTTGTTTGGATACCAAAGAAAATGGGAAGAAAAGAAAATTTTGGTGTGGGTCCCACAAAATTTTTTTCTCTCCATTAGAAGCAAGAAAACAAGAAGGATAATGTTACTTTTGGTATATTTACAATACTACCCCTAATTCTATTATTATTAATAATTATTAATATAAATTTAGTTTTAATAGTTTTAATATATTATTATAATAAAGATTTATATTTAAACATTATATATGTATTAGATAAATAATTTATAAAATTATAATATTTTATAATATTCATAAAATACAATAAAACATAAATAAATAAAAATATTTATACTTTATTTTATTATAAGGGTATTAATGTAACTTTATATCATTATGATTTTCTTTCTTCTCACTTTTTTTCTCATCCAAACAAAAGAAAATATTTTCTCTATTTTCTTTCCATTTATTTTCTCTTCATCCAAACAACACACAAATAATTCTACTTTTCCTTCTATTTTCTTTCCTCTCATTTTCTTTCCTCTTATTTTCTTTCTTTCTATTTTCTTTCCTATATCCAAACAAAGCCTTTAAGAGTAATTTTCCAACACTTATTACTTTATAGTATGTTGATCCAATCAAAATTAATCCATATTTAGTTATTTACACGATGTTTTCATTTTTCTATCAAAATCTATCCAATGGTCTTGGATGAAAGTACATCGGAAGACAAATTGGATAACTTCATTGGAGTATCCGCTTTAACACAGAGGCCGAGAGGGAAGGTCGAAGGGAGTGGCGTGGAAGTGTTGGCGGTATTGTTATTGTTGCACGTAGGTAAGAGTCGTGGATAGCAGAGGAGAAGTGAGACCGTGAGAAAGGGAGGTTGAGAAGGAGGAGAGGCGAGCTCGAGAAAGAGGAAGAGTCGCCGGGAGAAACCGCCGCCGCCACTGTTGCTTGTTGTTTCAAAGCCACCATTTTGCCTCCGTCTCTGCCATTGTTGCTACCACGCCTGCCGTCCCTGTCTGCTGGAACTGCTGCCGCTGAAGTTGCCGGAACCACTGCCGATTCTGCTTCTGAACCTGCTCCAATGCCGTCACCTCTGCCTTCTCTCTTCCACCACCCCTATTTCACCGGATTCGGGCTGCATCGCTGGTTCTGTTCTGTCTTATTGGAGCTGCTGGCGTGAGTTGTAGTGGTAGCCGATGTCCATGTCACTGCTGAAACTGCCTGAGTTGTTGCTGCTTCTGCTAACTGCCTTTATCCCTAAAATTCTGTGACTATCAAATTAAGCTCTGAGGTAAGGTTTTTTGGTTAATTGTGATTAACTGATTATTGAGTGGATGATGCTGTTGATAATAGCTTTTTATGGTTTAACTGAGCTTAAAATGATGACACGTGGATGATCCACATGTTAATATTGGTTAGAGTGGGTAATCGATGTCTAGTGTTTTGAAAACCGGACCGAACTGGTCGGTTCGATCGGATTAACCGAAAACCGATCATCTGACCGGTCCGATTGACATCTAAAACCGTTTTGTAAAAACCGGTTAAAAACGGTCGAACCGACGTAACCGTTGAACCGATTGAACCGGCCGGGTTTTGAAAATGTTTGCGTGCTCTAATCTACACAAAACGGCGCTGTTTTGATAAAAAAAAAAAAAAACCTCAGTCCACCTTCAATCTTTCACAAACGCCCAAAGCCTCAAATTGACCAACCTAACCCCTATCAGAACAAAATCAACAAGCTTTTCAGCCCCCATCAGCTCCCGCCACTATCGGCGGTGACAACCAGTGATTGCCATCCTAGCTTCTCGAAGGTATTCTCTCCTCCCCGCGTCGTCAAGCCCGAGGGTGCCGTCAAGCCCGGTCCTATCCTCGTCGTCGTCGCCAGAAGGTCGTCAATCCCGGACCTGTCCTCGTCGTCGTCGAGCCCGAGGGTGCCGTCGTTGCCGCCGAACGTTTCTGTCGCTCGACGTCGCGAACATCTACTCAGCCCTGTTCTCCTCGCCGTCGTTCCAGTGCCTCCAGAAGCTTCCTTCCTCCAATAACAAGTTCACCTACAACTGCGACAACCACACCTTCAGCTTCCTCTTCAATAATGGCTTCAGTCGGTTCCTCTCTTTTTCTCTCTAGATCTGTTTTCCTCTGATTCAATTTTGTGTACATACGTATGCATTTTTGCTCAGATGATTGTTAGGGTGGAATTCTCATTGTGTTTGAGTGATTTGAAATGCTGCATTGTCGTTTTTCAGCTTACTGTGTTGTTGCGGATAAATCTGCTGGAAGGCAGGTTCCTATTGCGTTTCTGGAGCGAGTGAAGGATGATTTTTCCAAATATGGTGCCTCTGATAAGGCCGGTACTAATGCTGCCGCCAACAGCCTTAACAAGGAGTTTGGGTAATTTTGCTGTAATTGCTGTAATGGCTGAGGTTTTATTTTGCTGTAACTGCTGTATGTATATTTGTAATTTGTAATTTGGTTCTGTTTTGTCCCTTTGTTTTATGCTCGTTGAAGGTATGCTATGTTATAAGTTGTAACTGCAACTGAAACATGAAGTTGGGTTTTAGACTTTTCTTCTTTGAGGTTGTACCAATTTTTTAGAACTGTTTAGAAGGTTTGAATGTTAAAATAGAAGTTGGTCAATCATTGGTAAATCTCTTTCCTTTTAGGATTTTCAGGGGGCAGGGGATGGTTTGCTTTGCACATCTTGGAAAAATATTGCTGCTGAGATTGGTTCATAGCTATTTCTAATTAGTAATTTGGCATTAATTGAGTGAGTTTTGTCTAATTAAGCAATTGTTGACATTATTATTGATTGTTGGTGATTGTTGATGGAATGTGGATATAGTATTTTATGCCATGATTTGTTTTAGTTATAAATTTTGATGTTTGAATTTGAATGTAGAATTTTAATGATGAGATGAGATATAGTTTAGTTAGTGGGTGGGTTATGAAATTTTAAATTTTATTATTATATGAATGATTGAATTTAAATTTTAAAAGATTTATATTGTATTTTTAATAATTTTATTTTATATTTAATGAAACTGGTTCGACCATGGTTGGACCACGGTTGGACCTTGAACTATTGAACCAGCTACTCGACCGGTTTAATGACCGGTTCGGTTCTCGCAACCTTATATTGTAACTTCTAAGCTTAGGAATAAGCTTTTTTAAGCTTTGCAAGTGGTCAACTAGGATTTATATAGGTTAATTAGAGCAGAAATGTGGGTTTGTGTGGCTAGAGAACTAATTGGATTAGGTGGCTTTTGGATTAATTACTAGAGTTAGAAAATGTAACTAGATGCTTTTTAACGAGTACCATTAGAGTTGTTGTCATGTAAGTAATTAGAGTTAAAAATAAAGAAGATAATTTAATAGTTTTAGTTTATAATAATGTAAATTTGTAAACAATTCAAGTAATCACTAAGAATTATCCGTAGGTTAACATTAAATGATGGTTAATTAGAAATTATGAATCAAGAATTCTAATTTTTAGTTTCTTAGAGTAATTAAGTTAACTTGGTTGAAACTAAAAAGTAATTAAAATTAGAATTTTGATAAATGTAGTTTTCGTAAAGTCTAGGGAAAAGTTGTAATAAAGAGAAATATGAATTTAAGGCTTTGAGTTTCATATTAAGTAATGAAGGATATGTGAATTGTATGGTGAAATTATGAATCTTGTATGTCGTGGAAAGACATTTAAAAGCTTGTGGAATTAAAAGTTTAAGACTATCTGTGCCTAAGAATCCTTGAAGTAGGAATTAGCCAAATATGCTTTCTACGCTAGACATAAGAATTGGCTAAAAAAGCTGCAAGATATAAATGATGCTTACATAGATACTTTGATGGAAATCATAAAAGTGCACTGCACTTGCTTATGATTATGATTTAAAGGTTGGTACTTATAGATACAGATAGGGGCATATAATATTGCTGATGCTCAAAAGTTATTATGAGAATCTGTGTGCATCATCTATAGTTCAGCATCTTGTGCCTTAACTGCACGAAGCCAAACATCAACTCACATCGTGGAATCCAATTGATTTGTCACATCATGCATGCTTCATTCCCATATAGATATGACATGCATCATTTTGGCCATTGACTATCAGTGCTTTGTTGCAGAACACATCAAAATTGACATGCATGAGCATGAAGGGTAATGGTCATGATTTGCTAGGGGAAAATGGTGGGAAAACGCATGAATGTGGTGCCAAAATGTGGATCAATGGGATTGCTAAATGCATTGGAATGTTAATTTAGTAGAAGTTGTGCTCGTCCTCTCATTCCCACAAGCACAACCTGACTCACAGAAATCACACTCACTCTCTCCAATGGAGATTCATCTCGTGGACTCCACTAGCCTTAGATGGGCCTCTTCCATCTCCTCCACAGCCCCCATCATGCATTCAACAGAATTCCTTAAACACAGCCACATCAACACCGCTCCAAACCCACCATTCCCACTTCGTGTTGAATTCATGAAGCGAGGCTTGAAACCATTGTCTTCTGGGATCCAAAAGGATTCCAACAAGGACCTATCGCGGATTCTACGAACGGAAGCTGCCATCAAAGGGGTGGAAAACAAAGGGAACTCATGGAAGCACAGGCAGCTATGGCCCAAGGCTGTTCTTGAAGCCTTGGATGAGGCCATCAAAGGGTGTCGATGGCAGGCTGCACTCAAGGTAGGTTCTAGTTTGATGCTTTTTGCTGTGTTATGTATAAAGTTATTTCCAAATTAGGGTGAAAATAAAAATGGTCCATAAACTTTTTACTTTTTTTGTCAAAATCATCCCTAACGTTTACAAACTGTTTCAAAAATCATACTTCTGTAAAACGTGACAGAAACTTTTAAGAGGAAAGAAAGTTTCCTACAATATCCTTTCTAAGTTCTAACTCTCCTTTCATCCACCTCATCCTCATAAAATGGAAGGATGATATTGAAACTGTTTGTAAATGTTAGGGACAAGTTAAACAAAAAATTATGTAGGGGCCATTTTTATGTTCAATGTTGCATGGTAGAGGCAAGGCAATCAAACAAGAGTTTTCAATTGAACTTGGAGCTTTCATGAATATAGACGAACTTGATTCATAAAGGCTAACATGTCAATTGGGTATCTAGTATACTCTTAAAATCAATAACACTGGGTAGAGGATATTTGTAATGTACAAATTGCAAATGAGCAAGTGGAGCATCTCACCGTTCATGAGATTGTTATTAAGAGGGTGAAAATTTGAAAAAAGTAATTGTTGAAATATGAGAAGTGATATTAATATTATATAATGGTTATTAGTTTAGATGGTGCGTTACTGGAGAGTAGTTGATAGGTGTTTTACATTTATTACTCTCGCAGCCCAAAGCCACCTTCCAACAATCCAACCACCTTCAGAACTTCTCCAGTGCTGCCGCCACCGTTCACCGTCATCCAATCTGACCAACGATCATATCATGAGCTTCTCCTTGTCTATAGATGTCCAACCCTGTCAACAGTGTCGTGCCTGATAATCCACACGCTGCTTCTCTTTCATGAACAAGTCACTTCCAAGTTCCATCACTTCCACCAGCACGTGAGGGCGTATCTGCTACTGTATTCTGCTGCTTTTTGCACCACCTTGCTTCCCTAGTTGTTCTCTTTCTAGAAGTGGTCGTTTTTTTCACATCTGACAATTTTTCATCTTTTGCAACTTTTTGCATTTCCCTTTTTGGTCTGGCTCTACTGCCCTGTTCATCCGTGTCTGTCTCCGTACTCCACTGCTGATCACATCTTTCATATTTTGCGCTTTTCTGCATTTCTGTCTATGCCCTTGGCCTTGTGGTCTTCTCAGATGTCTACGTTTTTCTGCTTGTATTTGGCTGATTGTTCAATGCCACTGTCACATTGAGGGGGAGTAAGTCACCTACCTTCCAAGCATCGGCCTCTAGTTTTCCTCATGTATAAAGTGGTGTTTATAGTATTGTGTTAGATTCCAGCTTCCAATTTAAACCAATGGCAATATAGTTTTCACTTATTAAGCTTTAGCTTGAGGTGGGAGTTTTAAACATAAAAGAGATTATCCTTTGATATCTCATAATATCGTCTATCAGTTATTTATGTTCCAAGCTTGATGCATGTTATCTACATGCTCAAGCTTGAGGGTGAGTGCTGAAATATGAGAAGTGATCCTATTGTTAGATAGTGGTTAGTAGTTTAAATGGTGTAGTTAGTAGTTTAAATGGTGTATTAGTGGAGAGTAGTTGATATGTGCTTTACATTTATTACTCTCCTCTCTGTATATATTGGTCTTTTCTATTGTAACAAACGACAATCTAAACACAATATATTATCTTTCTCTCTTTAGTTTAGTTACTCTAATATTTCTGCTGAGTAACCATGAATTTTAACAACAAACAATGGTGAAAAATCAAAAGAAAAAAATGTTTGTGATAAATGGTGAGGATGTACACATGATGATGAATGTTCTTGGTTGGTTTTATGATATCTCCAATGTTTTGTAAGTTTAGTGTCTTGTTGTGTACTTAGGCAAGTTATGGGGAGATCTCCTTAACCATATAAGGGTATGTGTGGGTGTTTTCTAGATGATGTAAGGGCATGACTACTCTCAATGGAATAGAAGGGAAAGGCAAGTAGTGAAGGAGAATAGAACATGTCATTCTCTTGTTTGGATGATCAATAAGTTTGATGGGAAAAATGAAGAGAATTTAGCTAGTTCCTATTTGTCCACCAATTTGGAGGGAGCTTTGAAATTGGAGACTGAGATGCAAGGGAGACAAAATGTGCCACTTTCTTGTCATTCCCCTCTCTTCTCTTAAATTGGTAGGTTTTAAGATTTTCTGACAAACAAGTTTATGGGATAGGATAAGATGATTGGCATCTACTTTATAGATAGCTCTAATTTTGTTAAGAGGATTTTCCATCTCAGACATGATGAGAGATTCAAAAGCAATGCTTTATGGATAGCTCTGCTTTTGTTTTGTTTGTCATTTGTTGGAGTTCTAATCGTTGTCCTCCATTTATTTTTACCTTTCATCTTAATGAATTTCTTTTATCAAGAAATAAAATAAAATAAAATTGTGAGGGATCCGTGGGTGTACTCCATTTTAGCATGTTTTTGTGTTAATTATTTTATAGGGCTCATGATTCTGGTAGCTTAACTTAGGGGGAATTTCATTAATCTCTCTTGAATTATGTGTTGTTACACACAACACACCATGATTTATAAAATTATACATTATCCTTGAGATTTAGGTGATATGTCACTAACTCTACTGTCAGCATGACATTGATCTCCTCTGTAAGGAAGTTAATGTAGCCATGACAATCAAAGGATGAAATGTGTAATGTTACTTAATTACAAAGAAAGTCAATGCAACACAATCTCTTTTGCTCAAGTTTTTAATACTTTTCTTCTTGTTATTATTATTATCATCTAAAGGTTTAATTAATATGGAAGTCCTTATAATTTTACTCAATTTGTGAGTAGGTTCCTATACTTCAAAAGTTTGTAATTAGGTCCTGATACAACAACAACAACAACAATAACAAAGCCTTGTCCCACTAGGTGGGGTCGGCTATATGGATCAAATGTTTATAAAAAAAATTGTAATTAAATCCTTGTTACAAAAATATTAAAAGAATTGGAATATTCTTAGGTATATTCTTATAGGGACATATTGGGTTTAGGGTTTAGGGCTTAGCTTTAGCCTTTTCTGAAATTTGATGGACATCTTTTTTGCAGATTTTTGCACTTCTTCGTAGGCAACATTGGTATGAACCTAGATGCCAAACATATGCAAAAATATTGATGATGCTTGGCAAGTGCAGGAAACCTGAAGAGGCTGGTCAGATCTTTGAGATAATGTTGTCGGAAGGGCTTAGACCTACTGTTGATGTCTACACCGCTCTGGTAGGTGCTTACGGTCTAAGTGGTTCCTTTCATCAGGCATTTGGTACTGTTGAAGATATGAAATCAGTTGTTGACTGTGAACCGGATATATATACATATTCTATTCTTATCAGCAGCTGCACAAAATTTCAACGTTTTGATTTAATTGGTCATGTTCTTTCGGAGATGTCTTATGTAGGCATTGAATGTAACAATGTGACATATAATACCATAATTGATGGGTATGGTAAGGCTGGCATGTTTGAACACATGGAAAACTCACTGGCGGATATGGTTGAAAGTGGCAATTGCCAACCAGATGTTTTCACACTGAACTCTATTATAGGAGCGTACGGAGAAGGTAGGAAAATTGACAAGATGGAGAAATGGTATGATGAATTTCAGCTAATGGGCGTTAAAGCAGACTTAAAGACATTCAATATGATGATAAAGTCCTATGGGAAAGCAGGCATGTATGAGAAGATGCAGTCTGTTATGGATTTTATGAAACGGAGATTTTTCTCTCCTACAATTGTAACATATAATACGGTTATTGATGTGTTTGGAAAAGCTGGAGAAATCGAGAAGATGGATAAACACTTCAATAGGATGAAGCATCTAGGTGTGAAGCCTAACACTGTAACTTATTGCTCTCTTGTCAATGCATATAGCAAAGCTGGGCTTATTGACAAAGTTGACTCAATCATGAGGCATGTAGAAAATTCTGATGTAGTATTGGATACTCCCTTCTTTAATAGTGTTATTAGTGCTTATGGCCAAGCTGGCGACTTGGAAAAGATGGGTGAATTTTTCCGGGCAATGAAGGAAAGAAATTGTGAACCTGATAGCATCACTTTTGCTTGCTTAATGCAGGCTTACAATGCTCACGGCATGACTGAGGCCGCCAAAAAGTTGGAAAACTTGATGGTTACTGACAAACATAGCTTCGGTATGTTTTACTAGTTTATTTATGTAATTTTGATGTTTGGTCCTATTCCTTTTGCAAGGTTGGGTGACAATTTTAGGATTGAGTAGAATATTGATTTTTGAATGAAGGTTTTACTTTTGTTGACCTTGTTCCCATTGAATGAATTGTGTCTAACACTCCCAATATAGATATTTTTCAGGGTTAATAGTCAAATTAGTCCTTGAAAGATAAGACATTCTTCAAATTCATCCCTGAAAATTTTTTTCAATCAAATTGGTCATTCAAAGATTGCGAATTAATCATATTTGTCTTCCCGTCACTCCATTAACAATTTTCTTCCAAGATTGATGTTATAAAACGTTAATTGATAACATATATAATACCTGATATGTCTAATTGGATATAGACCAAATGTTTATGAAAATTTATTAATTTAGTCATTTTCCCTAATTACAAGAATCCTATTCCTAATATGACCTAGCGATTAAATTGATAGATTTTCTTAAACATATTTAGTCAACGTCTAATTGAACATGTTATGTGTCATGTATGCTATCAGTTAACATTTCACATCATCAATTGTTGACGAAAATTGTGAGTGGAGTAACTGAAGGACGGATATGATTAATTCGTAATCTTTGAAGGACCAATTTGATTGAAAAAATCTTTTAGGGACGAATTTGAAGAATGTCTTATCTTTCAGGGATTAATTTGACTATTAACCCATATTTTTCATGCTGATCGAACTTTATTGTTGCACTTCAGTTGGTGATGTTTTATTCTCCATATGCCCTTTTTTTTAAAGGGAGAAACTGATTTACCTGTCACTTTGAAAGCTATTTACTAATTTTCATGTTCAAGATTATATAACATCCTATTTTTAGGTAGCAATTATATCAGAAATTGAATAATAAAATTGACTATAAAATTGTTGATTCATTTGATTACTTCTGTAGATAATACTCTGTTATTATGGCATTCGCATGCAGTATTTAATGATGGTCATTCAAATTTTGATTTTCATGTAGGTCTTAAACATGTAATTGAAATTGTACTGCATGCCCCTTGAAGCATTCTTATTGAAATTTTCGGGTCTGCTTCTGCTACATATTCTTTTCATGTCAGTGCTTATTTACCTTCTGAGGTGTATCAGGATTTCCCTCTTAATTTTCAGTTTGACACTTGGCTGATTTTTTTAAACCATTACAATCACCCAGCTTATCCTTAAATTCTAATTTTATAAATTTTTTTGGGTAGAGTTACAGCTAAAAAGGAAAGGAAAAAGAGCAAAAAACAAGAAACACGGAACAGGGTCAGCACGCCATGGTGGAGGCTTCCCTGTTCAAGATCTCACATAGCTCCAACGGCAGATCCAGCCACTCCTCAGCCCCAGCAAGGTTGTAAGCACCCATCTTGGCTAAAGCGTCTGCCACAGAATTCGATTCTCTTGGGATAATGCTGAACTGAACTTCCCAACTCAGCTGAAGCAAATCTCTAATTTGCACGAGCAGATCAGCATCCTCTGCCAAAGACGCTTCATGAAGGTGGGACGTCACCACGAGAAACGCATCCAAGCAGTCAGTCTCACACACTAGCTGACGGCAGCCACACTCCCTTGCAAGAGAAAGACCCCTCCAAATTGCAAAGAATTCGGTCCTCTGAACAGACCCAGCTGGGTTGCAGCCGGCAGCTTCCTTCACCCACCTGCCGGTGGCATCACGAAGAGCACAATCAAAACCAATGCCAGTCTTATCCGAAGGCACACTTCTGTCACAATTAATTTATGTATTTTATTTCTAATTCATGCCATTTATAGACCCAGAAACCTATAAATGTTAGTTTGAAAACTAATCTCAAACCAACCAGGGGGGAAAAAACATTTTCAAGGCTTACAGGCTTAGATTTTTGGATTGTGGTGAAACGCATGGTAGGTGGGAATGGGTGACCTGAATTATAAAAAGAAAAATAATTGAGGGAAAAATGGGCATAGTGTAAGAAAAATGTCAGGTGTACGTTCTCCAGCCATGTCCCAACCAAGCGACCCTAAAACCATTTTTAGATGCCTACATCGCACACTCCCACACTGTCATTGTTTTTTTAGCGATTAACCCCTTCATTATCGTGGTTCATGTCTCTCTCAGATTACTGATTCACCAAAATTTTGTCATTCTCGTCTCTTTCAATCATTGCCCGCTATCTCTTTCACAGTCGCCATTTTCGTCTGGCAATGATTGCATTCATTCTCGTCCTAATTTCCTTATTGCTGTATTCACATCTCAATTCATGTTCGTTTTGCTTTATTTCAATTGGATTCTCGGTTGAATCAAGCTGTTTGGTTCTATTCAATTGATGAAACGAATCTAAGATCAAATAATTCAAATGAACATCAAATTGTTCAAACTTCTTATATGGCTGGGAAATGTGAAGTGTATTATCCTTTTTGTTCTTATTCTTATCTGATTTAATTTGTCAACAACTATTGTTTATTTATGCTTTGGTAAATTCTATAATATTGTGCAAGGGTTATGTTCTAGAAGAGATGCTGTATGTTCCAGAAGAGATGCTGGGACTTATAAAAAAATTACTTTGATGAAAATTATTTGAAGTGTAACAATTACTTAGACTTACACGTGTCATTTTAAGCAAAGTAACAGCGTTTATATATTTCTATAAAAACTTAGTTTTATCGTTATACCCAATAAATTACAGTAACTAGATTTATATCCCGCTTAATACAAGCTAATGGTATAAAATTTTTGTACACAGTTTTTTAGATAATTAAAATCATAATGGAATTTTGGATTTTATATATTATATAATAATAAATTTTATAGTATAATCAATAATAATGATAATAATAATAATATAATAAAAATTAATTTTGACAGTTTACTATATATATTAAATATTTACTTAAGGAGAATTTTTTGATAAAATATAAAGAAGAGAATAAATTTTTATCCTATTTGATTTTGATAAATAAGTTAGATTTGAACAAAAAGATTAACAAATAAATACAAAAGTAATATATAAGTTAAAAAAAGTTTGACTTATAAAAATTATACTTCACTAAAAATTAGGGGTGAGCATGGGTAGCGGGTATTCAATTATCTATCCGAACTCAAATCGAACCAATTAAATTGGTTTTGGAACCAACGGGTAATCGGGTCCTACCCGAACCAAACCAGTGACTCTTTCTAGTAAATGGTTCGGGTAACGATTTTGGAGGTGCGGAACCCGAACCAACCCGTGGACTCGATTATATATTAATTAAATAAAAAAATAAAAAATTTAATATATATATATATATATATATATATGCCTTTTAATGATTTTGAGAAGTGCAGTCACTCCCATTGTATTTAATATGTTTATATTTTAATATATTTGGTGTTTAACATATTTGGATTATTTCTATTGATTTGACATGTTTATTGTACTTGAAAATTTTTAAGATAATTTTTTATTTTATAAATTTCTGTTTTATTGAGTACCCAATTATCCGAACCGAACCAATCCGTTCTTAATCGGTTTGGTTTGGTTCGGGTACATATACAAAAAAACGTAAATTCAAACCAAACCGAACCAATTATAATTCAATTAGTTCGGTTTTAGTTTCACCATAAACCCGAACCAACCTAACCCGTACACTCCTCTACTAAAAACATTTTTTATGCTTGAATAATATTTTACAATCATATATATAAGCTAAAGAAAATAAAATTATAAAGTATTAAAATAAATTCAAATACTTCTAGCAGACTTCGTCCAGTCAAGCACTCGTGGTGTGGCTCCAGCTTACAGAGTAAATCCAGCGGAAGCTCCTTCTTTCCTAATTCTCTTTGTTGTTTCACATGTTCTCACTCTTTTACAAACTAACCTCTGGAGTGCCTGAAGTACGAGAAGTCCCTTCCAACGACAGTTATACTATAATTGAATATCAATTGACTTTATAACTTATAATTTCATGTTTAAAATTTGAAAATCTATAAAAGTATAATATATAGGTTATTTTATGTATAACATAAAGGCAAAGTCTTCGGTATAGACACCAAGATAGTATCTATATGTGTAGATAATGGGTGGCAGGCTGTGGCGATGACATGTGGTATATGGAGGGGACAAGGTGATCAGGCCTTAACAGGAGTTGCAGGAAAAGCTGATGGGAGCACGTGAGGGAAGGTCTTTGGTTAGATGGGGTAATTAGGTGTTAAAACTAGTAATCAGTTTTTGCTGATTAGGGGCCCAAGCCTTGTGGCCCGTTTTTTGTTGTTGGACCAAAATATTTTGATGGTTTTTTTTAATCTGTTAACAAAAAAGAAGGACCCAGGTAAACCCCAAACCTCCCTCGTGACCCAACCCCCTCCCCTTGTTCCCTGAAACAATCATTGATACACGTATAGGAGAAAGCAGATTCAAAGAAACCCTCACGGTCTTGACCTCCGCCTAGCCCTGCATTTATGTCTCTTAAATGGAGTACTAAACAAAATAGTATTAAAAAATTCAAAAGAAAAGGGTATAACAAGGAATAAATAAATTAATCATAACCTGACATTATTATTTAATAACCTTTTTTAACGAGTTATCCATAAGGAAGTGAAGATATTAAACATTTCATATTCTTATTACAAATTTTAAGAGACATAAAATTGAAATAAATTTATATAAGACAAGGGCTAGGCGGAGGTCAAGACCGTGAGGGTTTCTTTGAATCTGCTTTCTCCTATACGTGTATCAATGATTGTTTCAGGGAACAAGGGGAGGGGGTTGGGTCACGAGGGAGGTTTGGGGTTTACCTGGGTCCTTCTTTTTTGTTAACAGATTAAAAAAAACCATCAAAATATTTTGGTCCAACAACAAAAAACGGGCCACAAGGCTTGGGCCCCTAATCAGCAAAAACTGATTGCTAGTTTTAACACCTAATTACCCCATCTAACCAAAGACCTTCCCTCACGTGCTCCCATCAGCTTTTCCTGCAACTCCTGTTAAGGCCTGATCACCTTGTCCCCTCCATATACCACATGTCATCGCCACAGCCTGCCACCCATTATCTACACATATAGATACTATCTTGGTGTCTATACCGAAGACTTTGCCTAACATAAAATATGTATAATAGAATAATATTTCAATAAATATAGTTAATGACAAAGAAATAATATGATAGAGTTTTTCTAGAAAATAACTTAATAATAATATTATTATTGATTAAAATCATTACTAATAATATTAATTAGATGATAACGTTAATGGAGGTTATTGAACGAAGAGAGCAAATAGAAATAAATAAGTTTAAAAATTTATAAAAATTACAACTAAAAAAAAACTTGTGATAATAAGAGTTAACTACCAATTAGCAATTAGGTATTTAAAAGATTTAGACATTGAAAAAAAAAAATACTAAAAAATATTATCGAAAAAAAATTCTTGCATTACATTAAAATTTGACAATTAGGCGTATAACTTTGCCAGAGCTCATACTTTGTCAGAACCCATTTTCGTTGAGTATAATGTGGTAGTGGCCATAGAAATTGGATAATTTGACTACCTTTAAAGATACATTACTGATATGATATTTTGAATTAATTTAATTAGAGTTTATTTTCAATGTCCAGATCATTAATTTAGATAGTCCAATTTCGATGATTATTTTAGTATTATGCTCATCTAAAATGAGATTCATAAGTTGTGGGCACACTTGAAAAATTTTAAAATTATTTAGGAATATTTTTTTTTATCAATAACATCTTTTAAGAATTATTTTGTCAGTGCTTAAATTTTTCGAAACTCGAATTAGTATTTAACTCGAGATAATAAATTAATAGATGAAATGATAATCTATAATTGTAAACAAATATGTGGATCAATTTTTATATAGATAAGATAGATAAACAAATATGATGGATGGATCAATCATTAAGCTCTTTGTTCACATTTTGTAAAAATTAAAGATCAATATTGTTATAATATAACAAGTCATATTTATGGAGGTTTTAAATATTTATATCATCATAAATTTTTATTCATATAAGAGGAACATGATTTAGCCAAAAAGTAATAGCTTAAATGGCATAGTTTTTCCATACTCAATTAAGAAGTTGTAGATTCGAGTCTCCATATCTTTCAGTAAAAAAAAAAAGAGGGACATGATCTACACTATACGAACTTTTAATCCAAGAGAGGATTTTATAAAAAATTATTCCGAGATAATATATATATTCAAAACTAGCTGGAAAGGCAAGCCTCAATTTTCACTCACGACATTCAACAAACACGTTGTGGGCACTCTTTTATCACGCATGGTTTGAAGTTCTGAACAACAACAATAAAGATGACAAACCTCTCTAGCATTCAATATCATAAGTCATAACCCAAAAAGTAAAAAAGAAACAAAACAATAAGCCAATCATGTTTTATCATCAGGAAAATCAGCTTCAGTTTGGGGAGGCAACGTATCCATTATGATTTGAGGGGGATCATGATGTTTTTGTTGTTCGGCATTCATGAGCGCGTCCATGTCCCTTATTGTTGTCCTCAACGCATTGCCAACTAATACTGCCAAAGAAAAAATGGTCATAATGTATTAGATTCTTCGAAATTGAGGGCACCGAATAAAAGAAGAAAGAAAGAGAGGCGAATTACCAGCAGCAGTTCCAAAGGTCCAGAGCCATAAGATCTTCAAGCCAGGGCTCTTCTCTTTGGGCATGATGAATTCCAGCTACCAATTTAGTGTGGACAAGAAGAACCGAGGGAAGAGATCAAATTAAACGATGTGTTCCCTTCGGTGGTGGAGGTGGCTGTGAGTTAGCTATTGCGGCGTTTACAGTCGGCCAAGGATTCCGCCTCTTTAAAAAAGAGAGGGTCACATATAGGACAGTAAAAATGGCTTAAACCCGTCGGACCATCTAAAATAGTTAAAATAATTAGATCTCATTCATCTCTTATTTTAAAACACTTTTTTTTTTCATAAAAATTTCAAAAATTTATCTCCTATCGCATTTTAGATCACAAAACAAAAAATATAAACAAACCATATATTTCTATTGTTGGGCCAAAACAAATAACAAATAAAGTTTATCAAGCTTTTAAACCTATAATGAGCAAGGATATATTTAGTTTTGATTTTAAGATTAATTTATATTTTAAAAACAATTTTTATGGTGTTTAAAGTTAAATGGTAGAATGTAAAAGAGATAAAGTTTAAAAGATAATACATAATAATATATATTGGTTTAATTGAGATTTGTTTACATCCAATCATAACTAATAATTGAGATATTTTTAAATTTTTTTAAGTTAAATATTGACTCAGATTTTATGAATATAAGAACCTTAAATATTCTTTTTTCAAATATTTTTAAGCTGAGCATTGATTTAAATCACTAAATAATCTAAGAACTTTAGATATTATTATTTCAACTATTCTCAAACTAGGCTGGATCACTTCTAAGTCAAGGTATAATAAATACAGAAGTTTTGAGGCTGGATCACTCAGCGATCCTTATCACTAAATTTTATTTTTTCTCGCATTCTTTTCTTGATAATCCCTTTATAGTGCACAAGAACAAAAAAATTATCTTCACTAACAATTGTGAGTGTCACTTTGATGAAAGTTTAATGTTCTGAATGTATTTATATAGGTTAGTAACCCATAGCTAAATCGAATCTATTCTTAATATATAAAAGTAGGTACATAGGTTTACCCACATTGCTTCTAAGTTATTTCTCTTTTTCTACTAACGCCATGTCAGCACCAACGCTTACTTGGCAAAATTTTAGAATCCACCACTCAAATCTTGCCAAATCAACTTTTATTTTCACATAAAAAAAATACAAAAAATAACTAAAAAACACAATAAAAACCAACAAATTAACTTTTTTCAAATCAATCTTTATTTCTAAAACAACAAAAACACAAATTAACATTTACCCCAACAAAAAGCTCTCAAAACCAAAGAGCTTAATTATTACCTTTTTCAAACCCTCACCCTCTTACCACCTCTCTGTACTAAGATCCTATTTCCTCCATCCTTTTTCGGTCTCATCCTATTTTTTCCATCCTCTTCCGGTCCCATGAGCTATTGTTTTTTCCACAATTTACATTTACGTGTTCCTCTTTTTCAAATTGTTATTCCACATGTGCAGTATTACTTCCACAATTTACTTGGAATGGATTATCATTCTTTGACCATGTCTTATTCTTTTTGTTGTAGAAGGATTTGCAGTGGTAATGACAAACCGAAAGAGTTAATACCCAAAATTGCTAGATGAAAATTAAAACAAAAAACTCTTATCTATTATTATTCAATTGAAACATCAAGTACTAATTAAATGCAATAAACATATATTAAAAGTGTCATAATAATAATAATAATTATAAAAAATTTCAGTTACAAATATTCAAATTCTACAACTTATACTCTTACTACTCTTCATTTCTTAATCTCTTATATTAATTGTCAAAAATTTCTTAAATTTAATATAACATTTTTATATGTTTTTCATTCCCATTTATTTATTTTTTTCATTATTTACAAAAAAAACCCGACAAAGTGTAGCCATTAATGCAAATCGAAAAATGAAAAAAAAAAAGTAATTTTGTATAACTCTAATATAAATAACTTATGTCTTTTTTAAAAATAAATAAATTTAAAATCTATTTATAATATGTTCTCTAAAATTTTTTAATATAACATTTATTAAAATATACTATATAATATAAATAATCTACCTCTCCGCGCATTGTGCGGGTCTCACTCTAGTTAATAGAATTCAATTTATAATATTGATTTAGGGTCTTGGTGAGAGTGACTAAGAGGCACCATTTTAAAACTAATTATATATCACATTTTTCGTTCCTCCAATATTTAATTTGAATAGAAATAATTAAAAAAATGAAACGTTGAATAACATTTTCTCTCCTATTTGTTACTATTATTTCATTAAATTCTCGATCTTCTTAAAAGATTTATTACCAATTATTAGCCTATAAACTACTACCAATATTTTTTCCATTAAAGAGTTACAGAAGAACTATTTCAATATCATCATTATCATTCTAATCATTCATATAAACATAGCACGAATTCACGATTCAGTAGCACACACCCACAACAAAATAATTCATATAAAAGACTAATGTCCAAATACACACATAACATCACTAAAACCACACAATTCAACAAAATATAAAAAAAATTAATAATACATATATATAACTCCATAACCATGACAATTAGAACCCATAACTAAACACTAATGAACCTGTGAATTCAAATAGCAAACAGGAACTGAAGAACATAACATAATAACATCAATGGGAAAGGCTCCATCTTGATCTTGCCAACGCTAAAACGAGCATCAAAACCAGGAGGAGCATCATAATTATTATTATGATGGACTTGATCTTCCACGTTCACCTGCAAAGCAGATCCTCCTCCTCTTCCTCCTCCAAAATTCTTGATATGTTGTTGCTGATGTTCAAGGACGGTTCTTTTTTTGATTTTACGCATCATTTTGGCCATTTGTCTCTTCATTCTCTCAGCCTTACTCTCAAGCTTGTAGTGAGAACTTAAATGAGCTGCAAACTTTTGTGATGTTCGAACACTGCCATACACTTTGAATATGTGTACGGCCTATTTTTCTTGTAAGGAAGGCTCTGGATTCTTCTATCCTCACCGTCGTTAACAATAACATCATCAATTACCTTCTTTTGATTATTATTATCTGGATCAACGTGATGACGGTGCTGCTGATTGATGTTATTTCTGATTGGTTCGTTGTTACTGTTATCATTGTGATTAACTATTCTTATTCCTCTTCCTACTCCTCCTTGTGGCTTTAACACTACTTTCTCAAAGAAATTTTTATAACCAGAAGACCCATCAATTGTTTTAAAGAGAAAATCATGATCATACCTTTTGAGATTTTGTTGCGTCCAAATCAGATTGTCCTTCGTTGGACTTGCATGTTCAACTTGATGAGTTTTCAACATATCTTTTGCTGCATGATCACTCATACTTGCACCTTTGGATGACGACGATGATGCACGATGAATGAAACTGGGATTCACATCATCATTATTACCATATCCATTTGTTTTCTTCTCTTTCAACTTTTGATGCAGGTCAAGTTAGTTAATCTCACTCATTGGTTCACTATTATTACTACCATTGATTGTTAATAGGTAATGCGGATCACTGATAGTGGTGGTAGTGTTATCACAAGAAAAATTGGGTGAAGAAAGAGGTGAAAGGGTAACGTTAAAGCTCTTAATAGCACCACCATCACCAATTCAATTTTCATGGCTGGGGCTATAAGAGTCACGAGATTTGGGCATGATTGCTGGAGAAAAAAAACTGAAATTTAGGGTGAAAGCAAATGGTATCAAGGGAAATGTGCATTGCACCAAGTTAAATACTGAAAGCCCTTTTATAACACTAGGATATTATTTTATTAAATATAAACTATGTTCACACAGATTCTTTTATAGTTATTTTGAGTTTAATTTTGATACGCGTAAAATGTTTTACCCAGAAAGTCACTCATATTGATTTTTTTAATAATTATTCATATGATCATTGTGAAAGGTTGTTCTGTTGTCGACGTGAAGTTACGTAAGTAGATTCACTTGTAAAACAGTTTTAGCCTAACAATAACACTCTACTATACAGAACTTTATTTGTATTTCTAAAAACAATTTCTATGGTGTTTAAACTTGAATGGCAGAATATAAAAGAGATAAAGCTTAAAAGATAGTACATTACAATATATATTGGTTAAATTGAGATTTGTTTTCATCCGGTCATCAATAATAATTGAGATATTCTTAAATTTTTTAGAGCTAAATATTGATTCAGATTTTATGAATATAAGAACCTTAAATATTCTTTCTTCAAATATTTTTTAAGCTGAGCATTGACTTAAATCACTAAATAATGTAAGAACCTCAGATATTATTATCTCAACTATTTGCAAGCTAGGCTAGATCACTTCTAGGTCAAGGTATAATGAATATAGAGGTTTCGAGTATAATATATGCATACAAGGCATAGTGAATACACTTAGCGGATCCTTATCACTAAATTTTATTTTTTTCTCGTGTTCTTTTCTTAATCATCCTTTTTTAGAGCACAAGAACTAAAAAACTTTCTTCACTAGCAATTGTGAGTGTCACTTTGATGAAGGTTTAATGTTCTGCATGTATTTATATAGGTTAGTAACCCATGGCTAAATCGAATTAATAGAATTCAATTTATAATATTGACTTAGGGTCATGGTGAGAATGACTAAGAGGCATAGTTGTCAGAACCGAACCGGTAATCGAACCAGTGAGGTTATTGGGTCATTGAATTACTGGTTCAACCGGTGGATCACTGGTCGAACTGGTTAACCTGGTATAATTAAATAATTATATAAAATTTAATTATTTTTTTATTATAAGTACTTTTATTTTGTTTTTATAAAAATAATTATCATTTTCAAATTTTAATACTTTATTAATTAGTTTATTTATTGTATTATTATAGTATTATAGGTGAAACTCACATACAGTTGTTTTCGTGTGAAGTTGATATTTAAAAACCGTTAGATGATTTGACAAGTTTGACTAAATATCATCTAACAATTTTCAACTATTAACCTCATATGAAAAGAACTGCATGTGAGTCTTTACCTATTATTATATACTACAAGTATTTATTGAAAAAATAAATTGTGATTAATAAATTTTTTTGTTATCTTTTTAATTTGTATATATTTAATAAAATTTATATTTAAATAAAATATAATTGATTTTAAAATGAGTGACGTTAAAATTAAAATAAATTGAATATAAGTAAAATAAAATATTATTATATATATTATAATTTTTATGTATATATATATATATATATATATATATATATATATATATATATATATAAGCATTCTAGCTCAGTGGTATGATCATCCTTCTTGTATCCTTGGGGGTAAGGGTTCAAATCCCATGTGAAGGATTTTGAATTTTTTTTCAAAAATCACAAGCTTGACAGTTGACGGCACTGGAGCATATGGAGCACGATAGACTTGCAGAAAGCTGGAGCGTCGTAGATTCGCCTTCAACTGAGCGGTTCAGTCTGATCTAGTTCTCTCCGGGTTTGATCGGTTTGTGGCGGTTCTCTACCTTAAGCGGTTTTAATCTTAGACCGGACCGGTGTTGGATTCGGTTTGTCGATTTCTTGTCAAACCGGCTGGTCCGGTCCGATTTTAATAACTATGCTAAGAGGCACCGTTTTAAAAACTAATTATATATCACATTTTTCGTTCATCCAATATTGAATTTGAATGGAAATAATTAAGAAAAAAAGTAAATATTGAATAACATTCTCACTCCTATCTATTAATATTATCTCATTAAATTCTTGATCTTTTTAAAAGTTTTATTTCCATTTATTAGCCTATAAACTACTATTAATATTTTTGCCATTAAAAAGTTACAGAAGAACAATTTCAATATCATCATTATCATTCTAATCATTATTATAAACATAGCTCGAATCCACGATTCAGTAGCACACACCCACAACAAAATAATTCATATAAAATACCAATGTCCAAATATACACATAACATCACTAAAACCCAACAATTCAACAAAATATAACATAATTAATAATACATATATATAACTCCATAACCATGACAATTAGAACCCATAACTAAACACTAATGAACTTGTGAATTCAAATAGCAAACAGGAACAGAAGAACATAACATAATAACATCTCTGGTAAAGGCTCAATCTTGATCTTGCCAACGGATGAACGAACATCAAAACCAGGAGGTGATGGTGTTTCTAATTGGTTCTTTGTTACTAATTTTTCTTGTAAGGAAGGCTCTGGATTCTTTCATCCTCACCATCGTTAACAATAACATCGTTAATTACCTTCTGTTGATTATTATTATCTGGATCATCGTGGTGATGGTGCTGTTGATTGATGTTTCTAATTGGTTCGTTGTTACTGTTATCATTGTGATTAACTATTCTTATTCCTCTTCCTACTCTTCCTTGTGGCTTCAACACTACTTTCTCAAAGAATTTGTCATAACCAGAAGACCCATCATTTGTTTTAAAGAGAAAATTATGATAATACCTTTTGAGATTTTGTTGCGTCCAAAATAGACTCTCATTCATTGGACATGCATGTTCAACTTGATGAGTTTTCAACATCTCTTTTGCTGCATGATCACTCATACTTGCACCTCTGGATGATGACGATGATGCACGATGAATGAAACTGGGATTCACATAATCATTATTACCATATCCATTTGTTTTCTTCTCTTTCAACTTTTGATTCAGGTTAAGTTGGTTAATCTCACTCATTGGTTCACTATTATTACTACCATTAATTGTTAATGAGTAATGCTGATCACTGATGGTGGTGGTAGTATCATCAGAAGCAGAATTGTGTGAAGAAAGAGGTCAAAGGGTAACGTTAAAGCTCTTAATAGCACCACCATCACCAATGCAATTTTCATGGTTGAGGCTATAAGACTCACGAGATTTGGGCATGATAGCTGGAGAAAAAAATTGAAATTCAGGGTGAAAGCAAATGGTATTTATTAGGGAAAGGTGCATTGCACCAAGTTAAGTACTGAAAGCCCTTTTATAACACTAGAATATTATTTTCTTAAATATAAACAATGTTCACACAGATTCTTTTATATTTATTTTGAGTTTAATTTTTGATACACATAAAATGTTTTACACAAACACTACAAGAAAAAGCAATATTTGTAACAAAAAAAATTGTTACAAAAAAGAAGAATTTTGAAATAAAAGGAATTTGTAACAAAAAAAGGCCGATGCAGTATGTCCCGTTTCAAAAAGTTTTTATAACAAAAAATGGAACTGTTACAATTCAAAGTAATATTTTGTAACAAATTTCTCTGATACAAAATATCAAAAGTCATTATAAAAGAGATAACAAATTTTGATATTCAAAATATTTTTGGTGACAATATATTTTTTCCTATCATAAAATTTTGTTACAAAAGATAACTTGATTTTGTAACATTTTTTTTCTTTAGTTACAAAAGCAAAATATTTATTTTGTAACAGTTTTTTTTAATACAAATTGCATGCATAATTATGAAATTAATTTTTTAATTAACTGATATATTAACTACTTTACTAAGCAAGTCAACATTTATATACTATGTAAAAACATACATAATTCAAACATGCTTCATTTAACTAAAATTGTTTTAAAACAAAATAACATTAGTGAGTACATTGATTAGTTCTACAAGTTATATTTCTTGCACAAGTTTAACCAAAAGTTACAAGTCTAACATAGATTAGTATATCTATGAATCAAAATATTTTGAGCCCTTAAAGTAGCATGTTGTCACTATTTTACCACTCCTGTAAATAAGAAAAAAAACAACACAAAAAATTTGAAACAAGATATAACACCAATTATAATTTTTTTTCATTAACTTTTATCCAAAATGTTTAGAAAAATTTTGGCAGAATCTCCCCTAAAACTTGGATATTTCCACCGTCTACGGTTTTGTCAAAAACAACCAATTCACTACTTATTTCTCAGCCAATACACAACCAAATTTATCAAACCAAATAATAGGACATTTGTCATTTCTCAACTATGACACAAGTAAAATGTGATAAATAAATTCATATACAAATTAAACTATACTAATAATATATGAATAATCTAGGAATATGTATTAAAACCATAAGCAATTTTAGGAGTACCTTTAATTGTCTAGTTTCTTTCATTGTCAAAGCGCGCTATGAAAGAGTTCACAATGGCTTGTTGAGCTTCCAATTGAGCTTTCACTCGAGCTAATTCCTCCTCTTGCCGTGTTTGTTGCTCTTCAAGTTTTTCTTTGAGCACATCTATTTCCTTTGTTAGCTCCTCACGGTCTTGCATTGCCTCTTCCAATTAATTTTGACAGATTATTAATTACAACAAATTTTAATTACCAGATCATGATTAAAGAGCAAACAAAGGAGTTCAATGAAAAACCAAGTTAATCATGCTGCAATTCTGTTATTTGGACCGACTAAAAATGTGATGAAGTATGTGTAAACTTACATGGAATCTGGCTGTCCCGAAGTAGAACAAGTCCTTTGTAATTATACAACCTAATCCAAATCCTTAACAAATTTGAAGCCATTAAAATATAATAGATGGTTACTAAGTAATGAAATGATAGATCCCAACTAAGAGCAAAGAAAAGTATGTATACCCTCCGACATCCTCAGCCTTAATGAACTTGGGTAATCCATCTGACAAACCTCTCGCAAAGTCAGGTTGGGTTTGCACACGAACTTTGACAGCTTCCATGGGGCACAGTGCAATATCAGCAATGACTTCAGCAGAGGCTGATCCTGCTAGAAATATGAAGGTTTTATACTTGGCTGCATTCTCTGGGCTTACAAGATCTGAGTAGTATTTCTTGAAGAATTCATAGAATCTAAACTTGCATGCTCCCTGAGCACTGTACCCAACCAGTGTTGGGACCCAACACCTGAAGAACCCTCTCATTCCTTGCTCCTTCATTAGAACTCCGAATCCTGATGATATGTTTTTGTACTTTACTCGGTCAATCTGAAATACATGTTAACTACTCGTAAAAATACATTGAATAATTCTCTAAGAAAAGAAAGCAAAAATCAGAATAAAAAACAAAAATTACTAAAAAAATATAAAAAGAAATAGAAACAAAAATAATAGAACACAGAAAAAAAAAAGAATCAAAATCACTACAAAAGAAAGCAAAAACTAGAATCAAAATAATAGAATACAGAAACAAAAATTAGAATCAAATTTCAACTCTCCAAATAAGCTAAAATAAGATTATCAAATATATTACACACTAATATTTTCAACCACAACATTAGCAGAATCAACTAACAATATAGGGTTCAATATTTCAGCTAAGATTATCAACTAACGACATAGTTAACAATACTCAAATAAACTGCACTTACCTTCAGCAGACGAACGAAGCACGGCTGAACCAGGCTACAAGAGACAGAGCACGATGCAAACTTCAGTAGAGAAGCAGAGCTGACGGTGACCACAAACAACAACGACGACCACCACCACGAAGACCCCTGCGACGATGACCACAGGGCGATGGCGCACACGACGGAACGAAGACCAATGAAGACCACGACGCCATCGCACACGACACGACGGCGGAGGAGACGGTGATTGCAGAGGACACGACGACGAGGCAGACGTTTCCCGGGGGCAACGTCGGTGCTTCTTCTTCCCGCAGCAGCTCCATTTTGCTTCACAGAGTAGACGACGCATAGATGAGAGTTGAGAGTGAGACTCAGAGTGAGGGGTGGGGGCTTAGGGTTTTTTTACAGCTTTACTCTTTTACTTTTTACACTTTTGCTTTTAGTATCTTAGTTTTTTTTCGTTGTATATTTAATTATTGTTATTTATATTTATAATTTAATAAAATTTTTTAATTTTCACAAATTAATTTTTAGTTAACTTTAAAAATCTGATTATTAATTAAAATTATATATTAATTTTCTAAAAGAATATAAAATAATATTTACAATTTTTAAAAATCAATGAATATGTAAAAAATAATATGTAAAATATATTTTAAAAAAATTATATAAACAATTTTTTTTTAATTTTTGAAACAAAATAAAATTATTTTAAAAAATTATATAAACAATTTTTTTACTCTTAAAGTATTGTTAAAATTTTGAAAAAATAAATTGTTATAAAATATACTTTTATTTTGTGACAAAAAAATAACTTGTTACAAACAATGTTGAATTTTGTGACAAATTAATTTTTTGTTACAAAATAATTAGAATTTTTGAAACAAAAAGATATTTTGTTACAAAATAATTGGAGCTTTTGAAACAAAAAATATTTTGTTACAAAATATTTCGAATTTTTGCAACTACTTTACTTTTTGTTATAAAATATTATAATATTTTGTAGCAAAACACCAGCTCGTTACAAAAACTAACATAATTTGTAACAAAAAAATAGATTGTTACAAAATATTATTCTTTTGTAAAAATCACCAATTATTATTACAAAAAAACAATTTTTTCCAACAATTTTAAATTTGATACAAAATTTTTGTTACAAATGTTCCATTTTCTTGTAGTGAGAAAGTCACTCATATTGGTTTTTTTAATGATTATTGTAAAACCCGGTTAATTAATGGCTAATTAACCCATAAATTAAAATATATTCTAGAAAGTGAGAAATGAGGTTTTTATGGTTTAATATGATAGAGAAAATTAAAACGAGAATTTTGACACCAATTTTAAAGAAATCGGCCCAAGATTGGGTCGAACGGGCCAAACTGGACCAACCGGACCCAAGTTGGGCCCAAGCCCAGCCAAGCCTCATTAATATTGAGAGCTCAGCTCTCTCTCTCTCTCTTCCAAAAACAAATACACACGCTGAACACAAAGGGAAAAGGGGGAAGGATTAAAACCCTTGTTCCAAAATCACTTCCAACTTTCATTGATCAAAACTTTTGATCCGGAGGTCCGATCGATGTACCGTTTGTAGCCACACGACCGTGGCGTCGAGCTCTACAAGACCCATACAAGTATTCTTAAGGTAAGCCACATTTTCTTCCACGAATCCTCAGCCCTCATTTTTGAAATTTTAGTGGGTAAAGTGTTGAGATTTTTTAGTTTAGATATTGTAGGCTCAAATTAACTTGAAGGGAAGGCTTGTTCTTGCTTCCTTGAACTTTGGGTAAGGTAAGAGATCTCAAACCCTAGTAAAAATGTTGAATTTAAGGTATTGGGTATTGAGTTATTGTGTTTTGGTATGATATTGTGGCTTAGGCATTATATAAATGTGTATTAGAGCTTAATTGGTGGTTTTGGAGAGCTTGGAAAAGAGCTTTGTGCTTGGAAATATGATTTTGGGAGCTTTGGGATGTTGAGAGTTGAGGGAAGAGTGAAAATTGAAGTGCTCCGAATGGAACAGGAATCGGTCAAGGTATGATTTCGGTTTCCTATATCTAAAATGTAACGTGGTTGTGAAAACGTAGGCTAGTGATAGGGTTTTGGAATGTTGATGTAGTTGTTGGATAAATTGGATTGAGTTAGATATGTATGAATGATGGTGGAAATGTTTGTGAGTGGTTGTAATGGTTGGTAAAGCATGTAATGTTGTATGTGATATGGATTAATATGTTTGATTGATGATAGGGTGGAGGCCCTTGCCTGAATATATATATATATATATATATATATATATATATATATATATATATATATATATATATATATATATGGTGATTGATGAATTGAATATTTGTTTGGAGATTGAAATATGAAATGTTGATTATGATGTGAGATTTGTTAAATTGAGATTTGGTTAAATATGATGGAATCGGTGGGTTGATGATTGAATGAGGGTTTGGAAGTGATTGATGCTGGAAGGGTGAGTTTTGACTGGTTTTACATGAGAATTGGAAGTGCATGTTTTAAAATTTGGGAGTTTATGAGTTTTGGTAAAAATAGAATTTTGATGAACTTCAATGGATCATATCTTGAGCTATTATTTTCGGAATTTGATGATTTTCATATCAATTAAAAGATAATTTCATAAGCTTTAAAATGGTTTAAATTTGGTTGAAATCTGAACTTTGTGGAAGAAGATATGATCGTTGGAAGTTTGGGCCAAAAATCTGAATTCTGCAGATTCTACAGAATTTGTGATTTCTGGTTTGTGTGCGCACGCACACCCCGTGGGTTTTTGGACCTGTGCGCACGCACAAGTGCACAGACTTGTGCGTACGCACACACGGGGGAAAGGCTACTGATGGGAGCGTTAGCACGCCCTGTGCGCGCACACAATCAAGAAGGTTTTGCGAGCTGTGCGTACGCACAATTTGGGAATGACATGCTGTTGATGGCACTAGCACACCTTGTGCGCACACTCAACATTGAAAGTTTTACTTTTTGTGCGTATGCATAGCCCTGTGCGTACGCACACTTCTAAAAATATTTCTGGGCGTGCGCACGCACACCCCTGTGCGTACGCACGCGACCCTGTTCTTTTCTAAAGCTTTTGTTTTCAAGTCTTTCACATTCCCAACAAGCTTGCGACCTTCCGAGATGCTGTTTCATACTTATAAACCCCCGTTTTCATCTTTTAAATCTTAATTAATGTAAAATGCCTAGTGATTGAGAGGAAGCTAGGGAAGGGGGTAACTTGTGGATGAAGAGAGGGGAATATTATGATGAGTTATGATTAATAATGATGATATGAGTTGTGGAGGAGGGTGGTGGAGTGCTGAGTATGATATGAGCCGAGAGGGCTGAATGTATTATGAGCCGAATGGCTGTGTGTGATGATGGTTATGGCTGGTCATGAATTATGATTTGTAAGCCGGATGGTTGAGATGAATGTTAATGTATGACTGTAATTGAATGCATATATGTTGAATTATTGATTATTGTGATTATTGCACTCTACCTATCTGAGATACGAGTTTTCCTGGGTGAAAGCAGTGGCTAGCCACCACATGCTCCAGGTAGAGACTCGATACTCTGCTGACCCTATGTCGTAAGTGTGGCCGAACACTGTGAAAGTTCTGGATGAGCTTGCCCCCGTGAATATACACCATTGAGGGTGTTGGATATGAATTATGATTTATGTTGAGAATAACTCGAGTTGGGGATGCACGACAGAGGGCTAGTTCAATGATTAGCTACCAGGACTTGTCGGGTTGGCTTTATAACCGACAGATGAGACTCATCAGCCACTAGGACAGGCATGCATCATTATATGTGATTTGCTTGGAATGCTTAATTGGTTGCATAATTACTTGCTAAGTGCCTAATTGTCTTACTTGCTTCCTACTTGTGCATTCCTTTGCTTGATATAATTGTGCTTGCATATTGAATCACTGTTGGCGGTTGGGAGGTTTGAAGGATTTGGAAAAGGGATATTTAGTTAGATTGAAGATCCTTAAGTTAGTTGCCTACTTTTACATTTCTTATGGTTTAGTTATAATTATACGCTTTGATTATATCTGGAAGTTCTAGGATTGCCTTCGGCTTTCCCAAGACATTACATGTTAGATATTTGGGCACTGTTACCATGTTGAGAACCTCTGGTTCTCACCCATGCGAATTTTGTGGTTTTCAGATGCAGGACGTGAGGCTCCTCGCTGAGGCATGCTGGAGACTTCTATTTTGGCAAAGATCCTTAGCTCTCGAGACTTTATTTTGATTTTATGTATTTTGCTTAGACACTTATATTCTCCACTGTTTATATATACATACTGTATTAACTCCTCTTAGTGGTTATTTTGGAGAAACAGGTTCTGTATATTGTCTTTTGGGTTACATTTTGGGTAGTTCCCTTATATATGTATATATACTTATATGCTCGGATCGGTTACCTTCGCAAACCGAGTCTCGAGCCTTGATATTTGTATTGTTGGCACTCTTTTGTATGTCTTCTCGCATTAGCTATCTCATATCTGTTTTGTTTACGTTATCGATCGGAGTGTTGCACTTTTCGGTTACCAGTTTTGATTTACTCCCTTTTTCTTCAAAGGCTCCTAGTTACAAACCCTTTTATACTACTATACGTACTAAATTTTATTTTTAGAAGTCGTAATACCTCGCCACCTCTATTTTATGACTTAAGTATAAGACTCTGTGTGGTAGAGTGTTACAATTATTCATATGATCATTGTGAAAGGTAGTTCTTTTGTCGACGTGAAGTTACGTAAGTAGATTCACTTGTAAAACTGTTTTAGCCTAACTATAACACTCTACTATACAGAGCTTTATTTGTATTTCTAAAAACAATTTCTATGGTGTTTAAACTTGAATGGTAGAATGTAAAAGAGATAAAGTTTAAAAGATAATACATAATAATATATATTGGTTAAATTGAGATTTGTTTACATCCAGTCATCAATAATAATTGAGATATTCTTAAATTTTTTAAAGCTAAATATTGACTCAGATTTTATTAATATAAGAACCTTAAATATTCTTTCTTCAAATATTTTTAAGCTGAGCATTGACTTAAATCCCTAAATAATCTAAGAACCTCTGATATTATTATCTCAACTATTCTCAAGCTAAGCTAGATCACTTCTAGGTCAAGGTATAATGAATACAGAGGTTTGGAGTATAAGATATGCATACAAGGTATAGTGAATACACTCAGTGGATCCTTATCACTAAATTTTATTTTTTCTCGCATTTTTTCTTAATCATCCCTTTTTAGTGCACAAGAGCTAAAAAACTATCTTCACTAGTAATTGTGAGTGTCACTTTGATGAAGGTTTAATATTCTGTGTAACACTCTACCACACAGAGCTTTACGCTTAAGCCGTAAAATAGAGGTGGTGTGGTATTACGACCTCTAAAATAAAATATATACATATAATAGCAGAAAGAATATAATAAACTAGGAGCCTTGAAAAACATGTGAAACAAAATTGTGAAAATAAAAGCGCAACGCTCAGGAAACGGGATTACTTGCGTGCTAAGAAACCTAAAGATCATAGGTATAAATAAACAGAAAGTTAGATTATAGAGTCAAGGATACAGAATAATTGGCTCCTAACTCAGCTTACGAAGCCAAGGTAGGCTGGAGAATATTTACATACATATATACATCTCCCATCAACCCAAAATACAAAGGTAAAAACATTAACTCTGCTTAAACCTCTAAAAGGAACAAAGTAAACAAGTTATTTGGAGTGAAAGCTAAGTACATATATACATAAACTAACAATAAAAGATCTTAGGAACCACTCCGCTTCAGAAGTCCAAACGCCTAGCGAGGTGCCTCTCAACCTAGATCTGAAAAGGGTTAAGTACTGAAATCGTCCCTAAGGTCTGGGGTCAAAATCAAAATCGTCCTCGACCTTTTTTCGTTATTAAAATCATCCTCAACGTTCAAAAACGCTTTAAAATCATCTTTTTTACCAATTTTATTTTTTTATTACCAAACTACCCTTCATTAAAAAAATTATAAAATAAAATAAATATAAAATAAATAAAAAAGAAAGGGATAGACACAGAGAAGGGGGTGGGGAGAGAAAGAAAAGGGGGGGGGAGGGAAGGAGATCGCCGCACCGCACCACCACCACCTTCTTCTTCTTCTTCTTCTTCTTCTTTGCCGCCACCACCGGTCTTCATTACCGCCGCTACTCTTCGCTGCCGCCGCCGCTCTTCGCTACCACCGCCGCTCTGCTCCTCGGGGAAAGGGGGAAGGGAACGCGAAGGGAGAAGAGGGGGGGAGGGGGTTTCGGGAAGAAGAGGGGGAAAGGGAAGGGTCCTCGCCGCCGCCACCGGTCTTCACGGACACTGCCACTCTTCGCTGCCGCCGCCACCGCTGCTCCTCGCCGATTTCTGGTTTCTTGTGGTTTATGGTTTCTTGTGGTTTATGGTTTCTGGTTTTTTGTAGTTTCTTGTGGTTTCTTCTTCTTGTGGTTTCTTCTGGTTTCTGGTTTCTTGTTTATGTTGTACTTCTTTTTTTAATTTTTAAATTTATGTTGTTGCTAATTTTGGATCTAAAATTATAGTCGATGATTGCTGAATTGTTTAATTTAAAATTTTTTTGATTTGATTTTGATTGTTGCTGTTGGTGTTGCTGGATTGTTGGTGGTTATGGTGTAGCGATGGTGATGGTGATGATAATGCAGAGGGTTGATGATAATACAGAGGATGATTGCTGAATTGTTTAATTTAAAATTTTTGTTGATTTGATTTTGATTGTTGCTGTTGGTGTTGCTGAATTGTTGGTGGTTATGGTGTAGCGATGGTGATGGTGATGGTGATGATAATGCAGAGGGTTGATGATAATACAGAGGGTAGTGGTGAAGGGGGAGAGACTTTTTAATTTTTAAGGGCAAAATTGTCCAAAAAATTTTATTTATGGACAAAAGGACGATTTTATAACGTTTTATAACGTTGGGGATGATTTTAATAACAAAAAAAGGTCGGGGACGATTTTGATTTTCAACCCAGACCTTAGGGACGATTTCAGTACTTAACCCATCTGAAAAAGAACAACATAGTATGGGGTGAGAACCGGAGGTTCTCAGCATGGTAAAGGTGCCACGCACATAATATATAAGGTCGTGGGAATGTCAGAGGCAATCCTAGAACACCGACACTCAGGTTATAAAGCTTAAAAGTATTAAACAGAAACCATAAAAAGGGGTAGGTATCTAGGGAAAATCTAAACTCAGCTTAACTTAATCTTAACCTTAACCTGACCACCTTTCCTCCGTTCCTCCGTCTACAGTAAGTTTGCACAGACAGACAAATAGATAATTGCAAGCACAGGTAGGAGACAAGTAGTGCAAGTAACAAATATAGCAATTAACAAAAGATATACAGTTAGGCACTCCCAAATAATGCATAGCAAACAAACAAACATAATGCACATGAAGTATGCCTATCCTATGGCTGATGAGGCTCATCTGTCAGTTATCAAGCCAACCCGATAAGTCTGAAACCCTTGGACTGTCCCTCATCGCGTATTCCCATGAGTCTATGCATAGCTTTTTCTCATTTCATTCATAATTCATACATTCATACATTCATATATAACTTACTCAATGGGGGATATCCATTCCCGGGAATTTATACATGCCCGGTCACCCTTATGACGTAGAGTCAACAGAGTATCGAGTCTCAACCTGGAACACGTGGTGGCAAGCCACAGTTCTGTACTCAGGGAAACTCGTATCTCAGATAACATTAAATTCATAAGCTATATAAGTATTCATAATCATTCATATTCATTCCATACTCAATCATCATAGCCATGTCATCATCAACTCCTCATGCATTCACATCATTCTCATATGATTCATCATATTTACCCTTTACTTCACCTCCAAGTTACCTCAATTTCCTAACTCCATCTCATTACCAAGCTTCCTAATCAAGTTTAGAACTAACAATATGAAAATAGAGGTTTAGGAGGTCAAATTGGCTTTGAAAACACAAAATAATGATTTGCTGAAAACAGGGGTGTGCGTACACATACACATGTGTGCGTACGCACAGGTCTCTTTTTAGGCCAAGACGCGTACACATTCCCTATATACGCGTACGCATGGGAGTCTCGCGTACGCAAGCATCCCATGTCACGCTACGCGTGGACATGCATCCTGGCCCATTACGTGTACACATGTACTTTTTCGCGTACGTATGGGGAGGAGGCAGTGGGGACAGTCCGCGAATAGGGTATATGTGTGCGCAAAATTTCCATGCCACTCGTATGCGTGGGCCACGCGTACGCGTGGGCGTACGTTTTTCAAAAAATTTACATAAGTTTAAAAAAAGCGGCAGAATTCCAACTTTTTGACCCCAACTTCTGATGCGCATAACTTTTCCGTTTTAAATCATTTTTCTTCTGTTCTTTAAACAGCGTAAACTTCACGGACCCAATTTTCATATAAAATAAGTTTGAAATCATTTGGAGATCCGGAAGCCAAGTTATGGGCCGTCGAGTTTCGGCCAAAAAAATAAATTTCTCAAAATGTCAAAAACCTCTATTTTCAATAAAACTCAACTTACCACCTTTATATCCATCGATACAACATATCTACATCAATACCACAACAATCTTCTCATCCTTACCATTCCTCAATTCACCCATATCGTGCATCAACATCTCAAATAATAAACAAGATGAACATATCCCCATTCATTACATATATACAACACGTATCAATATCAACTCATCATTAAACTCCTATCCAACTAGTAGTAAGCTCACAATATATTAATTAACACTTATCCAACAAGCACCAAATCTACATCACAATTCTCATCAAAGTCACTAAGCATTAAATATACTCATACATTCCAACCAATCCTATAGTCACCTAGCCTAAGTTTTCACAGAAGATTATATATTAAATACGCCAAACCTAAACCATACCTTGGCCGATTTCCACGTTTTGTCCAAGGCAACCCACAAGGTAAGAAGCAAGTCCTCTCACCACAATTCTAGCTCTAACACCAACCCAGGCTTCCACCAATCACTAATGTCCACAATTCAAGCTCCGATTACATATACACAAACCTAATTCACATGTACATAATACATATACACCCAAATTCAATATCTAACATACTGAATCAAGAAATTGACTAGAGTTGATGATCCTCACCTTTTTTAAGTGTCACACAAGCAAGAGTGAATGTTTTTCTCAAGTTAATTTGAGCCTAAACATTAAGACATTGAATTTCAATAACCAAAGCCCCAAATTTTAAAAAATTCAAGAGAATGAGAGGCTGGGATGAGAGGTAAGACTTACCTATGAAATTATTCTGGTAGAATCGTAAAGCTCAACGTGGTGGACGCGTGGCTACAAACGATGCGGTGATCAGAGCTCGGATTGGGAAGATATGGTAGTTAGAAGTGGAGGTTAGGGTTTGATTTCTTTTCTTTTCTCCCCCTTGGCTGTTTCAGGTTGTGCTGAATGGGGAAGAAGAAGAGTGTTCTCTTCTTTTGATGAATGGGCTGGCTTGTTGGGCTTGGGCCCATTTTTGGGCCCGGTTTAATCAATTTGGCCCGTTCGGCCCAATCTTGGGCCAAATTCTTTGAAATTAGTGTCAAAATTTTCATTTTAATGAGCTCTATCCTAATTTAATATAATATTCATATTTTTAATCCCCTTTATTAAAATTTAATTTATTGACTAATTGTTTACTAATTTAGCGGGGTTTACATCCTACCCACCTAATTAAGAATTTTGCCCTCAAAATTCAGATTCAGTTATCTGAAAGAGGTGTGGGTAGTACTTTCACGTATCTGATTCGAGTTTCCAAGTGTTTTTCCCCAATTCTAGCTCTACTCCTAGCATCCTCTACTAACATAACTTCTCCTCTACATAGCTGCTTGGCAATGGTATCTTATTATTTATTCTAACCGAGGTTACTTGAAGCGTTAGATCCTTCCTTAGTTGGACTGATTCAAGTTCTAATATGTGATTGACATCAGAAGTGTACTCCTAAAACTGAGACGTGAAATACATCATACCAGTTCTATAGGGATAGAGTTACTCGATATGCCACTAGCTTAATTCTCTTTAAAATCCAAAATAGTCCGTCCGTGCCATTAATTCAAGTCCTAAAACACTTTGGTTTCAATCCCTTAGTCTTGACTCACTCATTAATTCCAGCTTGTTAAAGTAACCTTCTCGAATACAGGACTTCCTTCTTCAGGTTTGTATAACTCTTTTGTCGGTTTTTGTAGCAAGAATCTTAACTCGAATTTGCATAGTCTTTCTCCGTTGTCTCGGCTATCAAATTCAGGAACTAAAACATTCGATGTTTCAGTTTCCGATTAATATAGTGGGGTTTAACTTTCTGTGAAGTCTCACCTTCTCTCTGATGTATAGTCTCGCTGATATCCCCAATAAGTAGTTTGCTTCGATGGATGAAATGGGCTTGGTCACTTGATTCACGATTACCTAACAGCATCACCTTTTGTCTTAGACCTCGGCAATCTATTACGAAATTGATGGCTACTCTTCCTCGCTTTTAGCGTAGAATCTTCAATGGTCACATCATTCCGAATGGCTTCTGGTGGTCACTCTCTTCTTCCTCATGCGTCAAGCACGCCCTCACAGGTATCGTCACTTTGTTCTTCATTTCTGACCGCTCAAAATATCTTCTTGGATTCGTGGTACGTTTTAGTAATTCCAGGGTAAATTCAAAAATCCTTTCTTGTGAGCTTCGGACAATAGTTTCTCATCTCAACTTCCGATTTCGACACAAAATTCTCTTTTGGTATCTTCTTGATTCAATAAGCTTCCAATATCCTTAGTAGTCCCTTGTCATGATTATTGCGCTCTCTAAGTTCTCGACCTTATGATCTCTTGTAATTTTTTAATTGATTCAATTTGACACCTGCATTCACTTTCTCAACTTAAGACCTTGACTTACTTAACAGTGCTTTTTCTTTGGTCATCTAAGCAGTACTCAGAGATTTCCTGCTCAGGTGTTTGCCCCTACTTCATGATGTTGTGTTCGTGCATATCCTAAACCCCTTTGATAATGCATCGCAATAATTCAAAGTAGTTAATTAAGTTCGGGTATCATGACTACTGGCACAAAGGTATTCTTCTCTCAGGATTTGAAAGCTCTCTTCACATTCAGGCATCTATACAAATAGTGTATTCTAGCGTGTTAACTTACCAATAGGCATTACGGTTGGCAAGAATTCATAACTCTAAAATTCCTCTTAATCGAACACTTACATGCTTCATCTTCCACGTTCAAAAGTCTTGCTCTAAGGGATCAACGTCTCGATGGTTACAGCTAAGATTCATACGCGACACTAATATGGGCTCGAATTGATTCTCAGAAAGACTTTAAACTCGAAAGATGAATGAACAATACAAACGGTGTTCGCGAGAAATCAAAAAGAAAATCTTGTATACGGTCAACAGAGTTGTACCAAAATAATAAAATGCACAAAAAGGGGAATCTAAGTGCATCTTAGGAAAAGAGTTCAAATCAAGGACCTTTGGTAGAAAGAATAGAGCGTATAGAGTCAAAGAAGTCTCAGCTGATTTTGAAGAATACGGTTTGCGAATAAGAACAACTCTACTTACAGCGAACTCCCAAGAATAAAGGATTATGTAGTTGTATTAGAACAAGTTCAGGCTTATTTCAAAAGAGACAAGCATTGTGCGGGTAAGGAATAGGATTTGAAGAACGATGAATCTGACTTTTCAAGAAGGAATTTAAGATAGAGTTTTCAAGGTAAGCTGTAAAGAAGGATTAGATTAAGTCCTGAAGATTAGTTGGCGCACCCTCACTCTCGCGTGGAGCTTCCTGTTGCTGTCTTTCCTCTTTACCTAACATATCCAATACCTCCCACAGGGAAACATTAGGCCGAATAGCTTTCTTTTCTACTACTTCCTTCAACTGCCTCCTAATTCCTGTTGATTATCACGGTGTCTTCTATCATGGTGCAATCGAAGTTAATCTAGCTTCTGGCACTAAATCTATCGCAACTCACTCTCTCTGAGACGGTAATTCTGGTATGCTTTCAAAAATTGTCTCGGAAGTTCTCGCGTATAGGGATTTGGTCTCACCTTCACTCGCCCCTTAAACATTCAGCAATTAAAAGTTGAGTCCGTCCCATTTCTCATCCTTGCGGCTCACTGTCACTGGGTTTTGAACAATAACTTTGCGTAGCTCTCAATAGTTTTGGTTCTTTAGATATAATCCAATCCGCTTCTGCTACATCACTTTGATTCTTATCCTTCAAGAGCCTAGCCACTCCTCTAAGTTAACTAAATATCACTCTGTTTCAACAACTAATAGTCTTTGACTAATCATTGACTTGGACTTCACGATTATCAAAACTTGTCATGCGTCACGAATGAATATTACATAGTAATGGTATGCAAGGAAGTTAGAAATTCAACTGCTAGTTTGCAATTACCTCGAGTCTGAAAATCAGATTCGGTTGCATCTTGGCCTTCTTTATGTGGACAATAAGACATATGCCCTGGTCTCCTGCACTTGTAACATACGTCTAGTCCGGCCCTGCATGGTCTGTTTGGATGATACTTTGTGCATCTCGAGCACTTCAAATCTTCCGGTCGAGTACTTGCCTATTCTTCTGAATCCTGTCCCTGATGGTTGTCGTTTCTTCGATCATTGTTCCGTGATGACAAGTCATCTTATGCTAGTTTTACAAGCATTTTTCACTTGTTTCATTAGGTTTTATGCACTTTCTTGCACAATAAATAAGTGATTGGAGTGGATTTTCATGATTTTTTTAATTAATCAAACATCATTTATTTTACACAAAATCATAAGGTTTATGCTAGAATTAATTAATTTTATGAATGATGCGAAGACCTTGTAATTTTGGTGAGACTTTGATTGGTTGTTTGGTTGCTTGAAGGTGAAGAAATGAAGAAATGAAGAAAGGAAGAATCAGGGAAGCGTTGCGTTTAGAATAGGAACGCCACGCTCAAAGAACAAACAGCTAGCGTTCACTTTGGAAGTGAGCTCCAGGTTTACTTTCTTAACTTTTTCGGGGAAATCAAGCTTGGAAGCAAAGGTCTCGTGCCATCCGTACACTAAGTAGCACTCAAAATTTGAACGTAGAGCTCACTAAGGCAGCGCTCCAAGAGAAGGAATTGAAAGCATCGAAGAGCATGGTTGGCGTTCATAAAATGAGCGTGGCGCTCACTAAGTCACCTTTTTCATGACTTTCAAGCCTTGGGGAGGAAGCTCGTGCCAAACGCTCAAAGAAGCAAAAAGTAGCGCTCAAAATTGGAGCGTAGCGTTCACTAAAGGAGCATCAAGGAAGGCACGCACCAAGGGCAGCCCTCAAATAGTGAGCGAAGCACTTATTAAGGCATAAGAGAGGAAAATTGCGCATCAAAGAAGCCACGCATGTATAGTATAGCGCTCAATAAGTGAACTTAGCGTTCACTAAGGGAGCGCTAGAGAAGGACATGTGCACGTGAGGGGAGCACCAATGAAGTGAACGTAGCGTTCACAAAGTGAACTGAGCGCTCTACTGGGAGCTTAACCAAGCCACCCCTGACCCACTCATTCAAGGCCAAACCAAAAAGCCCACTTCAATTGCTTAATGACTAAAAATAGAAAGTGTATAAATAGGAGCAATTTTGATTGGAGAAGAGGCTAGACTACTTCACATTTTTTTCTTTTACTTTCTTTTTCTCTTGTAATTTTCTTTGGAGAATTTGGGGAATTGGGGATTAGATCTAAGTTTTCTTTCTGTTTGTTCTTTCTTCTGCAACTTCTATTTCCTGTTTTGGGTTTTGAACTCAGATTGAAGAACTCCACTGAAATTCTTCATCTGAGAATCATCTTTTACTTTTCTTTTTTATAGTTCTAAGAATTGGAAATTGGATCTAAATTTTCTTTTCTGTTTTCATTTAAATTCTTCTGTGATTTCTTTTTTCCTGTTTTGACAAGAGAACAATTGAGCTTTAGATTTTCTTTCTGATTTTGTTACTTTGCTGGAATTGTCAATTTCTTCTTAGGATTTCATAATTGATCTAAGTTTTCTTGCTGTCTTGTTTCTTCAAGAAATTTTTCATTTCTGTTTTGCTACTGAGATCCTGATCTGAATCTCTTCATCTCATAGTTCTCTGATTTACTTCAATTTACATTTTCCAGCTAAGTTTTGATTCCCAACACCCCAATCCCTTTACTATTCATGCAATTTAAGTTTTTCAGCAGTTTAGATTCAGCAATTTACATTACTTGCACTTTAAGTTTCAGTCATTTACTTTTCTTGCAATTTAAGTTTCATCTCTTTTAATTTCTTGCACTTTGAGTTTCTGCAATTTACCTCTTCTGTACTTTACTTTTCTGCCAGTTTACTTTCTGCACTTTAACTTTCTGCAATTCACTTTCTGTTAATCAAAGTTTCACTCGAATCATCAACTATTCGCTTAACTAAATCCATCACCTAACAAAAGTTGCTCAATCCATCAATCCCTGTGGGATCGACCTCACTCTTGTGAGTTATTACTACTTGGTGCGACCCGGTACACTTGCCGGTGAGTTTGTGTGGAATCGCTTTTCCCTCATCATTCCGGCACTGAGAATGTGAAGTGACATAACGACCCTTTTTGAAACTTTGGCTCCTAGGTGTAATTGGCGAGCGGTGGAAGTTAGGCCAATTAAGAGATTATAATATAATAGAACAGCGTTGCGAGTGTGGCTCTTAACCAGCTAAAATCCGCCTCACCAATTTAGAAGAGTGTCACAAAAAATTTAGAATAGAAAAATACTAAGAGTATGAGTCCCAGGTCGTCTCCCAACGCGTTGCGAGAAAGGATGCTATTTTATTAATTAGGAATTTCCAAGTGAGTTTGAGTTTGGATAACGAGTAATTAAATAATTGTAAATTAAAGCAATAAAAACTAAGAATGAATATTAATATTCTAGATAAAAAGCCTTGACTGGGGGAATGATTAATTGGAAGTTCTATCCTTATTGGGGTCTCTTAAGTGTAGTATTAAAAAGGTTGTTGTTTTCACTTAGTTAACCTTTACTAAATAAAGGAAAGTCAAGTGATTGAGCTAACTCTTATTCGCAAATCTTAGTCCTCTCCCTTGGGAAGGTCTAGCGTTAGTAAATACAGAACTAGCCAACAATGTCCAGTTTAACCATCACTTAAGCCTTCCAACTCAAGTGTCTCCATTTAATCAACTCCCATGCCAAGTATGGAGTCTACTCCATTGACATGAATATAACACTCATAAAAATATAAGAAGAAGACATGATAAATTAAATTAAATTAATTAAAAGTAAAAGTAATCCTTTGCATTAACAATTCATGAAAATAATCCAATTACTACTTTAAACAAGAATTAAGAATATGGAATAAATAAAAGAGTAAGTAAAGAAACAAACTAGAATAATATCTTCAACGGAGGTAGTGACTCTTCAATATCCAAAAGCAAAAGCAATAAACTGGGAATGTAAAGAGAACCTAGAGGAAGAGTAATCCTCTCTAGATTCAGATCTAAAAACCTAAAACTATCCTAATAAGATTGTGTATGTATCTCTGTTTGTGTAAAAAGGCGTGTTGAGTCTCTGCATGTTTCATGGCTTTATTCTGTGTTTCTGGGCCGAAAAATGGGTCAAAACGTGGCCTGAAATTGCCCCCAGCGTTTTCTGTCAATTCTGCAGATCGCGCAGGTCATGCGTACGCGTCGTCCATGCGTGCGCGTCATTCAGCGATTTTCCTTGTCACGCGTACGCGTCGTCCACGCGTTTGCGTCATTTGTGCAGACTCCAATCCACGTGTACGCGTCAGGCACGCGCACGCGTCGCTGCAATTTTCTCCATTCCGCGCGCTCGCATGAGCCATGCGCGCGCGTCGGTGTTCGCTGGTCATCTCCTTAGTTTCTTGTGTTCCTTCCATTTTTGCAAGCTTCCTCTCCATTATCTAAGTCATTCCTGCCCTATAAAGCCTGAAACACTTAACACACAGATTACGGCATCGAATAGTATAAAGGAGAATTAAAAATACATAAATTAAAGTTCTTTAGGAAGCAAGTTTTTAACCATAGAATAAAACTAGGAAGGAAAATGTAAAATCATGCAATTAGTATGAATAAGTGGGTGATGACTTGATGAAACCACTCAATTAAACACAAGATAAACCATAAAATAGTGGTTTATCAGTAATCTTTCCTTTTTTCTTTGTGAAGGGTTCCCTGCGATTACTCCTTGCTACCTCAGTCCTCCTTGAGCTTTCTCCCGTTGCTTGACCCGTGTTAACTTGCTCCGGATAACCCACTGGTACCCCGTACAAGGAACATTATTTCCACCTTCATATTTATTACCACCATCATCATCAATCCTAGCTTGTGGTTCCATTCTATCCATCACATGGCTGGTCGCAGCAGCAACAACACTAATGGCAGCTACAACATTCGTCATTGTGGTCCTAAAATCAGTCAAACTACCTACCGATATGGTTACCTCATTACTTTTCCATCCCCGACCTCGATTACGCCCACGACCGTGCTCACGAGGTGCCATTTGGTTCCTGTTCACACCAAACAAGTGATATCAAGGTGATCAGTCTCAATATCGCAAGTCTAGTATTTCGAAGTCCCAAATGCGTGCTCATGAGCATTCATGCCACATATATCAGTCAGATATCCTAATTAGTATGTATAGACACCCAGAGTATGCCCAGAAGCATAGTCAGTTCGTCCCTCAGGCTCTACAGGAATGAACTGCTCTGATACCATAATGTAACACCCTACCACACAAAGCTTTACGCTTAAGCCGTAAAACAGAGGTGGTGTGATATTATGACTTCTAAAATAAAATATATACATATAATAGTAGAAAGAATATAATAAACTAGAAGCCTTGAAAAACAGGTGAAACAGAATCGCGAAAATAAAAGCACAACGCTCAGGAAACGGGATTACTTGCGTGCTAAGAAACCTAAAGATCATAGGTATAAATAAACAGAAAGTGAGATTAGAGAGTCAAGGATACAGAATAACTAGCTCCTAACTCAACCTGCGAAGCCAAGGCTGGCCGGAGAATATTTACATACATATATACATCTCCCATCAACCCAAAATACAAAGGTAAAAACCTTAACTCTCCTTAAACCTCTAAAAGGAACAAAGTAAACAAGTTATTCGGAGAGAAAGTATACCGGGTCATCCAAGTAATACCTTAGGTGAGTGAGGGTCGATCCCACGAGGATTGTTGGTATGAGCAAGCAATGGTTACCTTGCAGATCTTTGTCAGGTGGATAGAAATATAGTTGTCACAAGAAAATGCATAAAACAGATAAATAAATAAAACGTTACTTGATAGGTGTGAATTCAATGGTATGAGAACGGTTGAGGCTTTGGAGATGCTTCTTCCTTCTGGATCAATTTTTCTCACCATCTACTCCAACCTCTGATTGATTCATTCCATGGTAGGCTATATATGATTAACGCCGGGTCAGCGGTCATTAATCTCCTCTGCCTCAGATCAAACGCCGGGTCAGCGGTCATCCAATCTGAACGGGGGTGAAGCTACAACAGTCCATTCCCTTGGTGATCCTACTCAAAACGCCATAGACAAGGTCATATCTTCTGGATCAGAGAACGCTGCTCCTTTGGTTCAAGCCTATAATACCACAAAGGCCCTAATCACCCCGCACCTCGGCTGCACTGATGTCTCCATGTACCCAACGAAGCCGTGGATTAGCCGTCTAAGAGATGTATAATCAAGCTTGTGGTTCAATACTATCCCATCAAGGACTCGCAAGAACCCATGTGAATAGGGATGACGGTCAAGTTACACTCCCAATCCATTAGGAAAAAGAACGAAGATACATCTTAGAAGAGAATCAAGCATAGATTAAAATAGAATAGTGATATTATTAATCCATAAGAATCAGCAGAGCTCAAAACTTTAACCTAGGGGGTTTGTGACTCATACTGTACAATATGATATTTGAATGTAAAAGTGGGGGAAGGAAGAAGATCATAAACAAGGGTGATCTCCTCCTATATATACTAATCTGATAGCTAAGAATTACAAAAATAAGATAAACTAGTCTTGTAGTGCGAAAATCCACTTTCCGGGTCCACTTGGTGAGTGTTTGGGCTAAGCTTGAGTAAAACCATGAGTTGGTGCTCCCTTTTGGGCGTCCATCGCCAGATTTGGACTCTTGAATGGGCGTTGGACGCCAGCTACCCCCTTTTGGGCGTTGGACACCAGGAATGGGGCTGGTGGAAACGCTAGTTTTGGGCCTTCATTTCCAAAGCAAAGTATGAACTATTATATATTTATGGAAAGCCGTGGATGTTAGATTTCCATAGCCGTTGTGAGCATGCCATTTGGACTTCTGTAGCTCCAGAAATGCTCCTTCGAGTGCATGGAGGTCAGATCCTGGCAGCATCTGGAGTCCTTTCTCTGTCTCTAAATCAGACTTTGCCAAAACTTCTCAATTTCAGCCAGAATTTACCTGAAATTATCATAAAACACAAAAACTCAAAGTAGAATCCAAAAATATGAATTTTGCACTAAAACCTATGAAAATATAATAAAACTTAAACAAAACATAATGAAAACTATATGAAAATGATGCCAAAAAGCATATAAAATATCCGCTCATTAGAACACCAAACTTAAATTGTTGCTTGTCCCCAAGCAACCAAAAAAAAGTAGGATTAAAAAGAAGAGAAGGATACAATAAATCTCAGACTTTTCAATAAAGCTCAATTTCAATTAGATGAGCGGGACTAGTGGCTATTCACTTCTGAGTAGTTTTGGCATCTCACTTTCCTTTGAGGCTCAGAATAATGGGCATCTTTAGGAACTCAAAATCCAGATGATATTATTGAATCTCCTAGTTTTGTTCTTTTTTATTCTTGAACACAGCTTCTTTTGAGTCTTGGCCGTGACCCTAAGCGCTTTGTTTTCTAGTATTACCACCGGATACATAAATGCCACAGACACTTAACTGGGTGAACCCTTTAAGATTGTGATTCAGCTTTGCTAGAATCCCCAGTCAGTGGTGTCCATAGTTCTTAAGCACACTCTTTTTCTTTGGATAACGACTTTAACTGCTCAGTCTCAAGCTTTTCACTTGACACCTTCACACCACAAGCATATAGTTAGGGAAGCAACTAATTTGAACTGTTTAGGCCAAGATTTTGTTTCTTTTAGGCCCTCCTAACCATTGATGCTCAAAGTCTTGGATCCTTGCTCTTGCCTTTTGGTTTAAAGAGCTATTGGCTTTTTCTCTTCTTCTTTTTTTCGCTTCTTTCTTTATTTTCTCTTTTTTTTTTCTTTGCTGCTTTTTCTTGCTTCAAGAATCAATTTTTGGATTTTTCAGATTACCAATAATACTTCACTTTTATCATCATTCTTTCAAGAGCCAACATTCTTGATTCCAACATCAAATATGCGCTGTTTATTCATGCATTCAGAAAGTAAAAGCAATGCCACCACATCAACATAATTAAACTATCCTTATGATATAAATCGAAATTTAAGTATCTCCCTATTCTTTTTCAATTAAAATTTTTTTTCAAGCAAGGTGAGAGATATATAGAATATTTCATAGCTTTAAGACATAAATAAAGATGATCATGCACTAGAAACAGACAATAAAACAAAATACATGAAAAACAGATAAATGACATAGGCACAGGGAAGTATGGAACAAATCCACCTTAGTGACAGCGGCTACTGCTCCCTCTAGAGAATCCATTGGAGTGCTTGATTTCTTCTATGTCACGCCCTTGTCTTTGTTGCTCTTCCCTCATAGTTCTTTGATCTTCTCTTATTTCATGGAGGATGGTGGAGTGCTCTTGATGTTCCATCCTTAGTTGATCCATGTTGGAGTTCAATTCTCCTAGAGAAGTGTGTAATTGGTCCCAATAGCCTTGGGGAGGAAAACACATCCCTTGAGGAATCTCAGGGATTTCTTGTTGAGGCAGCTCCACACGCTCTTATTGAGGTGCATGCATAGACTCTCTTATTTGCTCCATCCTTCTTTTAGTGATGGGCTTATCCTCTTCAATGGGGATGTCTCATTCTATGACAATTCCAGCTGAATTGTATAAGTGACATATAAGGTGGGTAAAAGACAACTTTGCTAAGGTGGAAGGCTTTTCAGCTTTCTTGTACAATTCTTAAGGTATTACCTCATGTACCTCCACCTCACTTCCAATCATGATACAATGAATCATGATGGCTCTGTCAATGGTTACTTCTGACCGATTGCTAGTAGAGATGATAGACATTGGATAATTCCAACCATCTTCTAGCTACAGGCTTGAGGTCAAGCCTTCTTAGTTAGATAGGCTTGCCTTGAGTATCCCTCTTCCACTGAGCTCCTTACACACAAATGTCTGAATAGACTTGGTCCAATCTCTGATCAAAATTGACTCTTCTAGTGTAAGCATGTGGGTCTCCTTGCATTATTGGCAAATGGAGTGCCAACCTTACACTCTCTGGGCTAAAATCCAAGGGTCGCCCTCGGACCATGGTGCTCCAATTTTTGGGATGTTGGTTCACACTAGTGTCATGGTTTTTAGTGACCCATGCATTAGCATAGAACTCTTGCACCATCAACATTCTAATTTTCGAGATAGGATTGGTTAGAACTTCTCAACCTCTCCTCCGAATTTCTCGTCGGAACTTCGGGTACTCATTCTTTTTTAGCCTAAAGGGGACTTCAGGAATCACCCTTTTCTTTTCCACTACTTCATAGAAGTGGTCTTGATGAGCTTTGGTGATGAATCTCTCCATCTCCCAAGATTCGGAGGTGGAAGCAACAGCTTTTCCTTTCCTCTTTATAGAGGATTCTCCGACTTTGGGTGCCATAAGTGTGAATGCAAAGCAAAAAGCAAGGCTTTCCAACACCAAACTTAAAAGTTTTACTCGTCCTCGAGCAAAATATGAAAGAAAAGAGTAGAAGAAGAAAATAGAGGAGATGGAAGGAGAGTGTGATTCCACCAAGAGGGGGGCTTTAATGTATGGATTGTGTGTTGAAAGGGTTGGAAGAAGGGGTACTTATAAGGGTAGGATGGGGTAGGGTTCGAATGAATGGGTGGGAATTGGGTGAAAAATTTTAAATTTGAAGTCGGTGGGGGTTTGGTGGGAGTTATGATGGTTTTGGAAAGAGATATTAGATGTGATTGGTTTAGGGTTTATGGGAAAAAGTGTGTAGGGAAGAGTGAAAGTAAGAGAGAGAAGAAGGTGGGGTAGGTGGAGATTCTGTGGGACCCACTGGTCTTGGGAGGCTAGGGAATTCAAATTCCCTATCCCCTTGTGGGTGTTGAACACCCAGCTTCTTCTCCCTGGCTGGCGTTCAACGCCAACTTCCTGCTCCATATAGGGCGTTGAACGCCCTTGAGGGTCTCCCTTCCTGGCATTCAACGCCAGGTCTTTGCTCCTTGGCTGGTGTTTGAACGCCAGCTTCTTGCTCCATTTAGGGCATTGAATGCCCTTGAGGCTCTCCCTTCCTGGTGTTCAACATCGGGTCTTTGCTCTCTGGATAGCGTTTGAACGCCAGCTTCTTGTTCCATTGTGGGCATTGAACGCCCCCTTTACCTCCTTGTCTGGCGTTAAACACCAGCAAGGGGTCTACTCTAGGGTGTTCTGTTTCCATCTCTGAACGTCTCTGTCTCTGTTCTAACTACTGCACATAATCACAAACATTAAAAAGCAAGGGAAAACTAAAGGAATTAAACTAAAATGAACTCAAATGAAAATAAACAAAAGAAAAACAAAAGTACTCTACTCATGGTTGGGTTGCCAACCAACAAGCACTTCTTTACCGTCATTAGCTTGACGGATAGCTCCTTTCAAAGAGGAAGGTAGTCATAGAGGATTAAATTCTTACTCCTTACTGGGAGTATCCTTCTGTGCTCTCATGGATTAGCTTAATACGCTCAAGAGAAAGGATCTTGTTCACTGCATGAGGCAAGGTTGGGCTTGTAGCAATATGAGGGTGTCCCTTTATGCCATTTTCATTTTCCATGGTGAGAAGCCTTTGTCCCTTTGTAAGGTGATCCTTGTTGCTTGTGCCTCTTGGATTCCCAACTTTTTCATCACAGATGAAGGTATCAGATTCAAACTTAAGCCAAGATCATACAGGGCTTTGTCAAGAATGATCTTTCCAGTAGTGCATAGAATTTGAAATCTCCCTGGATCTGGCATCTTCCTTAGTAGTTCATTCTGGACTAAGGCACTGCACTCTTTGGTCAGTACCACCGTCTCATCTCCTGTTAGGTCCTTCTTTTAAAAAAGAATGCCTTTTAGATAGGTCGTATAGGGGGTCTTCTTTTCCAATACCTCTACAAAAGAGATATTGACTTGCAGCTTCTTGAGTGCTGCTAGGAAATGAGCCAGTTGCTCATCTTTTGGTTCTTTTTGCATGCCTAGGAAAGGTAGCTCTTGAGGCTCTTTTACCTCTACAAGGGCGTGCTCTATGGTAATCACAGGCTCCTCTTGCACGCCCAAAGAAGATTCAACTTGAGGTTCCGTCTCCTATGTAGGGGCGTGCTCAATGGCATTCTCAGGATTCTCCTGGTCTTTGATTGCCTTTAGTCCCTCAGTAGCAGGCTCTTGAGGTTCGGCCTCCTTGGTGAAGACTATTGTTCCATCGTCTTTTAAGGTATCCTTCCCAGAGAGCATCAGGCTTTCTGTGAAGGCTCTATAGGGATGCACCTCCTCAAACAACTCAGTAAGAGGAATATTAACCTGCTCAGGTGTCCATTGGTCGTGGGTGTGAGTGTCTCCTTGAGGGTAGTTACCTCTCATATCACTAGGAGCATTATAAATCTTAGCAGGGGGTGCGACTATAGTCTCCATGTCTAGAACTTTTGTCCTAAATAAGGTCTCCTCACAGGAGTATAAGTGCTGGTTATTGGCAGCTATCTCAATGAGCTCATCTGCCTCTTCGTGTGTCTCTATAAAGTACAAAAAATTGCCTGCAAAGTGATCTACTGTCTTCCTAGCTATCTCAGAGATGGCTTCATAGAAGATGATCGTCTTGCCCCATCCTGAGAATATATGGGGAGGGCAATTCCTGAACATCATCTTGTACCTCTCCAAAGCATTATGGAGGGACGCGCTCTCCTTCTGCCTGAAGGTCTGAACATCTGTCACTAGCTTAGTTAATCTCTGTGAGGGAGAGAACCTATTCAGGAATTCGTTAACAACCTTATCCCAGGTGTTCACACTTCCTCTAAGTTCAATATGCCACCATTCATTTGCTTGATCACTTAGAGAAAATGGTAAGAGTTTTACTTTGGGGACTTCAGGGTCCATTCCATTGGCCTCTACCAGTGTCACAGAACTGCAAGAAGTCAGAGATGAACTTACTGGGATCTTTCTGTGGGTGTCCATGAAACTAGCACTTTTTTCGTAATAGTAAGACCTGGTCTATGTTAACCTTAAAGTCAATAGGAGTGTCAAATGTATAGGAGTCCCGGTTCGTGTATTCCCCCTTGGATCCATAGTGACTTCGGTGTTCCTACATACATAAACAAGAGACAAAGAAAAATGAGAGTCTCTATATCACAGTATAAGGAGCTCCCAGTGAGATATCCAAAAGAAATAGAAGAGAATAAAGAAGGAGAATTCAAAAATTAAAGAGGAAAAAGGAATTTAAAAATTTAATTTTTTTAAATTCGAAAATAATAAATAAAAATGGAAAAATGAATTAGAAAATTCGAAAATAAAAAAATTAGAAAAAAAGGGATTTAAAAAATTTTTGAAATTCAAAAAGAAAGACAAACAATTAAGTAACAAGATTTTAAAAAGAAAGATAACAGATTTGATTTTGAAAATTTTAAAATTCAAAAAGAGAAAGTCAAACAAAATGATTTGAAATTTGAATTTGAAAAGAAAGAAAAGATTTGAAATTTAAAATTTAAAAGAAAGAGTCAAACTAAATAAGATAATATTTAAAAATTTAAAATTTAAAAGATCTGAAATTTAAATTTGAAATTTAAAAATTTAAGATTTAAAGATTTGAAATTTAAAATTTGAAAGATTTGAAATTTAAATTTGAGATCTTGAAAATTAAAATTTAAAGATTTAAAATTCAAATTTAAAATTTTAAAGATAAAGAATCTAGAAAGATAAGATTTGAAAAGATTTGATTTTGAAAATTTTTGAATTTGAATTTTGAAAAATATTTGATTTTGAAATTTGAAATTGATTTAAGATAAGATAAGGATTTTGAAATTTGAATTTAAAATAAGATAAGATAAGATCTTTTTGAAAATCAAAGAAAGATAAAAAGATAAGATAAAGATTTGAAAAGATTTTGAAAAAGATAAGATATGATAAGGATATGAAAAAGATTTGAAAAGATAGGATTTAAAATTTAAAAATTAAACTTTACTTAACAAGGAAACACCAAACTTAAAAATTTTTGAAATCAAAGGTTATGATTTTCGAAATATTTGAAGGAAAAACACAAAAAGGACACCAAAAACAAAAAGAACACTCAAGAACAATTTTTCGAAAATTTAAGAAAAGAAACACACAAAAAGACACCAAACTTAAAATTTCAAAAGCCAAGACACTAATTTTTCAAAATTTGCAAGAAAAACGCCAAAAGGCATCATACTTAATGAAATTAAAATCAAATAAAAGAAAGTAACAAGAACAGTTCGAATACCAAGAAGAAAACAAGAACAATTTTCTAAAAACTCAAGAAAAGACAGACCAACAGTACCAAAGGGACCAAAGATAAAAAGAGACACCAAACTTAAGAACTGACACAAGACTCAAACAAAAAACAAAGAAAAGATGGATTTTGAAAATTTTTTTGAAAAAGACAACAAAAGACACAAACAAAAGTAAAAAGTACCTAATCTAAGCAAACAAGATAATCTAATAGTTTGTCAAACTCGAACAATCCCCGACAACGGCGCAAAAAACGTGGTGCACGAAACTGACTCCGCACGTTTTGCACAGATAGACCGGCAAGTATACCGAGTCGTCCAAGTAATACCTCAGTGAGTGAGGGTCGATCCCACGAGGATTGTTGGTTTGAGCAAGCAATGATTACCTTGCAAATCTTAGTCAGGCGGATAGAAAATGTAGTTATCACGAGAAAAAGCATAAAACGGATAAATAAATAAAACGTTACTAGATAGGTGTGAATTCAATGGTATGATAACGGTTGAGGCTTCGGAGATTCTTCTTCCTTATGGATCAAGTTTTCTCACCATCTACTCCAACTTCTGATTGATTCATTCCATGGCAGGCTGTATATGATTAACGCTGGGTCAGCGGTCATTAATCTCCTCTGCTTCAGATCAAATGTCGAGTCAGTGATCATCCAATCTGAACGGGGGTGAAGCTCTAGCAGTCCATTCCCTTGGTGATCCTACTCAAAATGCCACAGCCAAGGTTAGATCTTCCGCATCAGAGAACGTTGTTCCTATGGTTCTAGCCTATACCACAAAGGCCCTAATCGCCCCGCACTTCGGCTGCACTGATGTCTCCAAGAACCCAACGAAGCCGTGGATTAGCCGTCTAAGAGATGTATAGTCAAGCTTGTGGTTCAATACTATCCCATCAAGGACTCGCAAGAACCCATGTGAATATGGATGACGGTCAAGTTACACTCCCAATACATTAGGAAAAAGAACGAAGATACATCTTAGAATAGAATCAAGCATATATTGAAATAGAATAGTGATATTATTAATCCATAAGAATCAGCAGAGTTCCTAACCTTAACCTAGGAGGTTAGTGACTCATACTGTACAATATGATATTTGAATGTAAAAGTGGGGGAAGGAAGAAGATCCTAAACAAGGGTGATCTCCTCCTATATATACTAATCTGATAGCTAAGAATTACAGAAATAAGATAAACTAGTCTTGTAGTGCAAAAATTCACTTTATGGGCCCACTTGGTGAGTGTTTGGGCTGAGCTTGAGGGAAGCCATGAGTTGGTGCTCTCTTTTGGGCGTCCAACGCCAGCTTTGGACTCCTGAATGATGCCAAAAAGCTATGAAAATATAATAAAACTTAAACAAAACATAATGAAAGCTATATGAAAATGATGTCAAAAAGCGTATAAAATATCCGCTCATCACCTAGCGAGGTGCCTCTCGACCTGCATATGAAAAACAACAACACAGTATGGGGCAACATGGTAAAGGTACCACGCACATAATATATAAGGTCTTGGGAATGCCAGAGGCAATCCTAGAACACCGACACTTAGGTTATAAAGCTTAAAACTATTAAACAAAAACCATAAAAAGGGGTAGGTATCTAGGGAAAATCTAAACTCATCTTAACTTAATATTAACCTTAACCTGACCACCTTTCCTCCATTCCTCTGTCTCCAGTGAGTTTGCAGAGACAGACAAACAGACAATTGCAAGCACAGGTAGGAGACAACTAGTGCAAGTAACAAATATAGCAATTAACAAAAAATATATAGTTAGGCACTCCCAAATAATGCATAGCAAACAAACAAACATAATGCACATGATGTATGCCTGTCCTATGGCCGATGAGGCTCATATGTCGGTTATCAAGCCAATCTGACAAGTCTGAAACCCTTGGACTGTCCCTCGTCCCGCATCCCTATGAGTTTATGCATAGATTTTTCTCATTTCATTCATAATTCATACATTCATACATTCATATATAACTTACTCAATGGGGGATATCCATTCCCGAGAATTTATACGTTCCCGGTCACCCTTATGACGTAGGGTCAACAGAGTATCGAGTCTCAACCTGGAACACGTGGTGGCAAGCCACGGTTCAGTACCCAGAAAAACTCGTATCTCAGATAACATTAAATTCATAAGCCATATAAGTATTCATAATCATTCATATTCATTCCATAATCATTCATCATAGCCATGTCATCATCAACTCCTCATACATTCACATCATTCTCATATGATTCATCATATTTACCCTTTACTTCACCCCCCCAAGTTACCTCAATTTCCTAACTCCATTTCATTACCAAGCTTCCTAATCAAGTTTAGAACTAACAATATGCAAATAGAGTTTTAGGAGGTCAAGTTGGCTTTGAAAATACAAAATAATGATTTGCTCAAAATAGGGGTGTGCGTACGCAAACACATGTGTGCGTACACACAGGTCTCTTTTTAGGCCAAGACTCATACGCATTCCCTATATATGCGTACGCATGGGTGCATAATAGAAGCACACAAATGCGCAAGGGAGTCTCGCGTACGCAAGCACCCCATGTCACGCGTACGTGTGGCCCACGCGTACGCGTGGAAATGCATCCTGACCCATTACACGTATGCATGTACTTTTTAGCGTACGCATGGGGAGGAGGCAGTGGCGACAGTCTGCGAATAGGGTGTATACGTGCGCAAAATTTTCATGCCACGCGTACGCGTGGGTATACATTTTTCCAAAAATTTACATAAGTTTAAAAAAAAGTTGCAGAATTCCAACTTTTTGACCCCAACTTCTGACGCGCATAACTTTTCTGTTTTAAATCATTTTTCTTCCGTTCTTCGAACGTCGTAAATTTCACGGATCCAATTTTCATATAAAATAATTTTGAAATCATTTAGAGGTCCGAAAGCTAAATTTCTCAAAACCTCAAAAACCTCCATTTTCAATAAAACTCAACTTACCACCTTTATATCCATCGACACAACATATCTACATCAATACCACAACAATCTCCTCATCTTTACCATTCCTCAATTCACCCATATCATGCATCAACATCTCAAATAATCAACAAGATAAATATATCCCCATTCATTACATATATACAACACGTATCAATATCAACTCATCATTAAACTCCTATCCAACCAGCAGTAAGCTCACAATATATCAATTAACACTTATCCAACAAGCACCAAATCCACATCACAATTCTCATCAAAGTCACTAAGCATTAAATATACTCATACGTTCCAACCTATCCTATGGTCACCTAGTCTAAGTTTTCACAGAATATTATCTATTAAATACGCAAAACCCAAATCATACCTTGGCCAATTTTCACGTTTTATCCAAGGCAACCTACAAGGCAAGAAGCAAGTCATCTCACCACAATTCCAGCTCTAACACCAACCCAAGCTTCCACCAATCACTAATGTCCAGTATTCAAGCTCCAATTACATATACACAAACCAAATTCATATATACATAACACATATACACCCAAATTCAATATCTAACATATTGAATTACGAAATTAACTAGGGTTGGCGATCGGAGCTCGGATTAGCAAGATATGGTAGTTAGCAGTGGAGGTTAGGGTTTGATTTCATTTCTTCTCTGCCCCTTGGCTGTTTCAGCGTTGTGCTGAATGGGGAAGAAGAAGAGTGTTCTCTTCTTTTGATGAATGGGCTGGCTTCTTGGGCTTGGGCCCATTTTTGGGCCCGGTTTAACCAGTTCGGCCCATTCGGCCCAATCTTGGGCCAATTTTTTTGAAATTAGTGTCAAAATTATCGTTTTAATGAGCTCTATCCTAATTTAGTATAATATTCTTGTTTTAATTTATTGACAAATTATTTACTAATTTAGAGGGATTTACATTTTGCACGTTTTTACATAGGTTAGTAACTCATGGCTAAATCGAATGAATAGAATTCAATTAATAATATTAACTTAGGGTCTTGGTGAGAATGACTAAGAGGCATAGTTGTCAGAACCGAACCGATAATCGAACTGGTGAGGTTACTGGATCACTGAATGACTGGTTCAACCGGTGGGTCACTGGTCGAACCGGTTAACCCGGTATAATTAAATAATTTTACAAAATTTAATTATTTTTTTTATTATAAGTACTTTTTTTATTTTTATAAAAATAATTAGTAAGAAGCATTCTAGCTAGAGCACGGTAGACTTGCAGAAAGCTGGAGCGTCGTAGATTTGACTTCAACCGAGCGGTTCGGTCCTGTCCAGTTCTCTCCGGATTTGATCGGTTTGCGGAGGTTCTCTACCTTATGCGGTTTTAATCTTAGACTGGACCGGTGTTGGGTCCGGTTTACCAATTTTCTGGTAAAATCGGTCGGTCCGGTCCGATTTTAATAACTATGCTAGGAGGCACCGTTTTAAAAGCTAATTATATATCACATTTTTCGTTCCTCCAATATTGAATTTGAATGGAAATAATTAAAAAAAGTAAACGTTGAATAACATTCTCACTCCTATCTGTTACTATTATCTCATTAAATTCTCGATCTTCTTAAAAGATTTATTACCATTTATTAGCCTGTAAACTACTATCAATATTTTTGCCATTAAAGAGTTACAGAAGAAGAAGTTCAATATCATCATTATCATTCTAATAATTCATATAAACATAGCTCGAATCAACGATTCAGTAGCACACACCCAAAACAAAATAATTCATACAAAAGACCAATGTCTAAATACACACATAACATCACTAAAACCCAACAATTCAACAAAATATAACATAATTAATAATACATATATATAACTCCATAACCATGACAATTAGAACCCATAACTAAACACTAATGAACTTGTGAATTCAAATAGCAAACAGGAACTGAAGAACTTAACATAATAACATCTATGGAAAAGGTTCAATCTTGATCTTGCCAACGGATAAACGAACATCAAAACCAGGAGGAGCGTCATAATTATTATTATGATGGGCTTGATCTTCCATGTTCACCTGCAAAGCAGATCCTCCTCCTCCTCCTCCTCTAAAATTCTTGATATGTTGTTGCTGATGTTCAAGGACGGTCCTTTTTTGCTTCTACGCATCATTTTGGCCATTTGTCTCTTCATTCTCTCAGCCCTACTCTCATGCTTGTAGTGAGAACTTATATGAGCTGCAAAATTTTGTGATGTTTCGAACACCGCCATACACTTTGAACATGTGTATGGCCTATTTTTCTTGTAAGGAAGGCTCTAGATTCTTCCATCCTCACCATCATTAACTATAACATCATCAATTACCTTCTTTTGATTATTATTATCTGGATCATCTAGATGATGGTGCTGCGGATTGATGTTGTTTCTAATTGGTTCGTTGTTACTGTTATCATTGTGAGTAACTATTCTTATTCCTCTTCCTACTCCTCCTTGTGGCTTCAACACTACTTTCTCAAAGAATTTTTCATAACCAGAAGACCCATTAATTGTTTTAAAGGGAAAATCATGATCATACCTTTTGAGATTTTGTCGCGTCCAACTTAGACTCTCCTTCGTTGGAAATTCATGTTCAACTTGATGAGTTTTCAACATCTCTTTTGCTGCATGATCACTCATACTTGCACCTCTGGATGATGACGATGATGCACGATGAATGAAACTGGGATTCACATAATCATTATTACCATATCCATTTGTTTTCTTCTCTTTCAACTTTTGATTCAGGTCAAGTTGGTTAATCTCACTCATTGGTTTACTATTATTATTACCATTGATTGTTAATGGGTAATGCGGATCACTGATGGTGGTGGTAGTGTCATCACAAGCAGAATTGGGTGAAGAAAGAGGTGAAAAGGTAACGTTAAAGCTCTTAATAGCACCACCATCACCAATGCCATTTTCATGGTTGGGGCTATAGGAGTTACGAGATTTGGGCAAGATAGCTGGAGAAAAAAAATTGAAATTCAGGGTGAAAGCAAATGGTATCTAGGGAGAGGTGCATTACACCAAGTTAAGTACTGAAAGCCCTTTTATAACACTAGAATAGTATTTTATTAAATATAAACTATGTTCACACAGATTCTTTTATATTTATTTTGAGTTTAATTTTGATATGAGTAAAATGTTTTACACAGAAAATCACTCATATTGGTTTTTTTAATGATTATTCTTATGATCATTGTGAAAGATAGTTCTTTTGTCGACGTGAAGTTACGTAAGTAGATTCACTTGTAAAACTGTTTTAGCCTAACTAAAATACTCTACTATAAAGAGCTTTATTTGTATTTCTATAAACAGTTTCTATGGTGATTAAACTTGAACGGTAGAATGTAAAAGAGATAAAGTTTAAAAGATAATACATAACAATATATATTGGTTTAATTGAGATTTATTTACATCCAGTCATAAAAAATAATTGAGATATTCTTAAATTTTTTAAAGCTAAATATTGACTCAGATTTTATGAATATAAGAACCTTAAATATTCTTTCTTCAAATATTTTTAAGCTGAGCATTGACTTAAATCCCTAAATAATCTAAGAACCTCAGATATTATTATCTCAACTATTCTCAAGCTAGGCTAGATCATTTCTAGGTCAAGGTATAATGAATACAGAGGTTTTGAGTATAAGATATGCATACAAGGTATAGTGAATACACTCAGCGGATCCTTATCACTAAATTTTATCTTTTCTCGCGTTCTTTACTTAATCATCTCTTTTTAGTGCACAAGAACTAAAAAACTATCTTCACTAGCAATTGTGAGTGTCACTTTGATAAAGGTTTAATGTTTTGCACGTATTTATATAGGTTAGTAACCATGGGTAAATCGAATTAATAGAGTTCAATTTATAATATTGACGTAGGGTCTTGGTGATAATGACTAAGAGGCATAGTTGTCAAAACTGAATCGGTAATCGAACAGGTGAGGTTACTGGGTCACTGAATCACTAGTTCAACCGATGGGTCACTGGTCGAACCGATTAACCCGGTATAACTAAATAATTATATAAAAATTAATTATTTTTTATCATAAGTACTTTAATTTGTTTTTATAAAAATAATTATCATTTTTAAATTTTAATACTTTATTATAGGTGAAAACTCACATACAGTTGTTTTCGTGTGAAGTTGATATTTAAGAACCATTAGATGATTTGACAAGTTTGACTAAATATCACCTAACAATTTTCAACTATTAACTTCATATGAAAACAACTGCATGTGAGTCTTTACCTATTATTATATACTACAAGTATTTATTGAAAAAATAAATTGTGATTAATAAATTTTTTGTTTATCTTTTTAATTTGTATATATTTTATAAAATTTATAGTTAAATAAAATATAATTGACTTTAAAATGAGTGACGTTAAAATTAAAATAAATTGAATATAAGTAAAATAAAAGATTCTAGCTCAGTGATATGATCATCCTTCTTGTATCCTTGGGGGCAAGGGTTCAAATCCCATGTGAAGTATTTTGGAAAATTTTCCAAAAAACACAAGCTTGACAGTTGGCAGCGCTGAAGCATATGGAGCAAAGTAGACTTGCAGAAAGCTGGAGCATTGTAGATTCGCCTTCAATCGAGCAGTTCGGTCCGGTCCAGTTCTCTTCGGGTTTGATAAGTTTGCAGTGGTTCTCTACCTTAAGCGGTTTTAATCTTAGACCGGACTAGTGTTGGGTCCGATTTACCAATTTTCTGGTCAAACCGGCCGGGCCGATCCGATTTTAATAACTATGCTAAGAGGCACCGTTTTAAAAGCTAATTATATATCACATTTTTTGTTCCTCCAATATCGAATTTGAATGGAAATAATTAAAAAAGTAAACGTTGAAAAACATTCTCACTCCTATTTGTTACTATTATCACATTAAATTCTCGATCTTCTTAAAAGATTTATTACCATTTATTAGCATGTAAACTACTATCAATATTTTTGCCATTAAAGAGTTACGGAAGAATAATTTCAATATCATCATTATCATTCTAATCATTCATATAAACATAGCTCAAATCCACGATTCAGTAGCACACACCCACAACAAAATAATTCATATAAAAGACCAATGTCCAAATACACACATAACATCACTAAAAACCAACAATTCAACAAAATATGACATAATTAATAATACATATATATAACTCTATAACCATGACAATTAGAACCCATAACTAAACACTAATGAACTTGTGAATTCAAATAGCAAACAGGAGCTAAAGAACATAACATAACAACATCTATGGAAAAGGTTCCATCTTGATCTTGCCAACAGATAAACGAACATCAAAACCAGGAGGAGCATCATAATTATTATTATGATGGGCTTGATCTTCCACGTTCACCTGCAAAGCAGATCCTCCTCCTCCTCCTCTAAAATTCTTGATATGTTGTTGCTGATGTTCAAGGACGGTCCTTTTTTTGCTTCTACGCATCATTTTGGCCATTTGTCTCTTCATTCTCTCAGCCCTACTCTCATGCTTGTAGTGAGAACTTATATGAGCTGCAAAATTTTGTGATGTTTCGAACACCGCCATACACTTTGAACATGTGTATGGCCTATTTTTCTTGTAAGGAAGGCTCTGGATTCTTCCATCCTCACCATCATTAACTAAAACATCATCAATTACCTTCTTTTGATTATTATTATCTGGATCATCTATATGATGGTGCTGCGGATTGATGTTGTTTCTAATTGGTTCGTTGTTACTGTTATCATTGTGAGTAACTATTCTTATTCCTCTTCCTACTCCTCCTTGTGGCTTCAACACCACTTTCTCAAAGAATTTTTCATAACCAGAAGACCCATAAAATGTTTTAAAGGGAAAATCATCATCATACCTTTGAAGATTTTGTTGCATCCAAATCAGACTCTCCTTCGTTGGACATGCATGTTCAACTGGATAAGTTTTCAACATCTCTTTTGCTGCATGATCACTCAGATCTGCACCTCTGGATGATGACGATGATGCACGATGAATGAAACTAGGATTCACATCATCATTATTACCATATGCATTTGTTTTCTTTCCTTTCAACTTTTGATTCAGGTCAAGTTGGTTAATCTCACTCATTGGTTCACTATTATTACTACCATTAATTGTTAATGGGTAATGCGGATCACTGATGGTGGTGGTAGTGTCATCACAAGCAGAATTGGGTGAAGAAAGAGGTGAAAGGGTAACGTTAAAGCTCTTAATAGCACCACCATCACCAATGCTATTTTCATGGTTGGGGGTATAAGAGTTACGAGATTTGGGCATGATAGCTGGAGAAAAAAATTGAAATTCAGGGTGAAAGCAAATGGTATCTTGGGAAAGGTGCATTGTACCAAGTTTAATACTGAAAGCCCTTTTATAACACTATAATATTATTTTATTAAATATAAACTATGTTCACACAGATTCTTATCAATTGATTTTGAGTTTAATTTTGATACGGGTAAAATGTTTCACACAGAAAGTCTCTCATATTGGTTTTTTTTAACGATTATTCATATGATCATTGTGAAAGGTAGTTCTTTTTTTGATGTGAAGTTACGCAAGTAGATTCACTTGTAAAACTGTTTTAGCCTAACTATAACACTCTACTATACAGAGCTTAATTTGTATTTCTAAAAACAATTTCAATGGTGTTTAAACTTGAATGGTAGAATGTAAAAGCGATAAAGTTTAAAAGATAATACATAACAATATATATTGGTTTAGTTGATATTTGGTTTTTGAAAAAGATTTTGAAAAAGATAAGATTTTTTTTAATTGAAAATTTAATTTGACTCATAAGAAACACTTGAATTTTAAAATTTTTTAAAAAAGTCAATCCAAATTTTCAAAATTTATGAGAGAAAAAAAAGGAAAGATATATTTTTTTTATTTTTGAATTTTTAATGATGAAAGAGAAAAACATGAAAAAGACTTAATGCATGAAAGTTATGGATCAAAACAATGAATGCATGCAAGAATGCTATGAATGTTAAGATGAACACCAAGAACACTATGAAGATCATGATGAACATCAAGAACATATTTTTGAAAAATTTTTAATGCAAAGAAAACATGCAAGACACCAAACTTAAAAATTTTTCATGTATAGACACTATGAATGCAAGAATGCATATGAAAAACAAGAAAAAACACAAAACAAGAAAACATCAAGATCAAACAAGAAGATTTACCAAGAACAACTTGAAGATCATGAAGAACACTATGAATGCATGATTTTTTTCGAAAAATGCAAAATGAAGATGCAATTGACACCAAACTTACAATTTGACTCAAGACTCAAACAAGAAACACAAAATATTCTTGATTTTTATGATTTTATGATTTTTTTTGGATTTTTGTATATTATTTTCGAAAAAAAAAACATATAGGAAAAAGAAAATAAGGATTTCAAAATTTTTAATATGAATTCCAGGAATCTTGTACTCTTAGCCTAAAGCTCCAATCTGAGGGTTAGGCATGGCTTACTAGCCAGCCAAGCTTTAGAAGATATTTATACTTTCCATGTATAGAGCAACTAAGTATGTGAAGATCAACAAGCTCTTGTGATGATAAGTTGAAACCCCAGTCCAAAAGATTAGACATGGCTTACAGTCAGCCAGGATTCAACAAATCATCATGAAACACTAGAATTCATTCTTAAAAATTCTGAAGAAAAATATATTTTTGAAAACATTTATTTTAAAATTTTTATATATATATATTTTTTTTCGAAAACAGATGAGAAATTTTTGAAAGATTTTTGAAAAAAAAATTTTTTTTGAAAGTAAAACAAAAAGAAAATTACCTAATCTGAGCAACAAGATGAACCGTCAGTTGTCCAAACTCGAACAATCACTGGCAACGGCGCCAAAAACTTGGTATGCGAAATTGTTACTCTGAGGTTGTAAAATTTGTTGTTCGTTCTCTCCCTGGCAATGGCGCCAACAACTGGTGCACAATACCATGGTCCAAGCATAACTTCACAACTTCGCACAACTAACCAGCAAGTGCACTGGGTCGTCCAAGTAATAAAACCTTACGTGAGTAAGGGTCGATCCCACGGAAATTGTTGGTATGAAGCAAGCTATGGTCACCTTGTAAATCTCAGTCAGGAGGATATCAAATGGTTATAGTATTTTCGAATAATAATAATAAATAAACAAAAAATAAAGATAGAAATACTTATGTATATCATTGGTGAGAATTTCAGATAAGCGTATAGCAATTCTTTCGTTCCTCTGACTCTCTGCTTTCCCGCTGTCTTCATGCAATCAGTCTTACTCCTTTCCATGGCAAGCTTTCCGTAAGGGCATCACCATTGTCAATGGCTACATCCCATCCTCTTGTGAAAAAGGTCCAAATGCTTTGTCACGGCACGGCTAATCATCTGAGGTTCTCGATCATACTGGAATAGGATTCACCCTCCTTTTGCGTCTGTCACTACGCCCAGCACTCGCGAGTTTGAAGTTCGTCACAACCATCCCTTCCCAGATCCTACTCGGAATACCACAGACAAGGTTTAGACTTTCCGGATCTCAGGAATGGCCATCCATGGGTTCTAACTTATACCACGAAGATACTAATAACTCGGACTCGGTCCCCTGTATTAGATATCCAAGAGATATTCATTCTAGCTTGGTTGCATGTAGAACGGAAGTGTTTGTCAGGCACGCGTTCATAAGTGAGAATGATGATGAGCGTCACATAATCATCACATTCATCATGTTCTTGGGTGCGAATGGATATCTTAGAAACGGAATAAGTTGATTTGAATAGAAAAACAGTAATACTTTGCATTAATTCATGAGGAACAGCAGAGCTCCACACCTTAATCTATGGAGTGTAGAAACTCTACCGTTGAAAATACATAAGTGAAAGGTTCAGGCATGGCCGAGAGGCCAGCCCCCAAAACGTGATCACAGGATCAAAAATACAATCCAGGATGTCTAATACAATAGTAAAAAGTCCTATTTATACTAAACTAGCTACTAGGGTTTACAGAAGTAAGTAATTGATGCATAAATCCACTTCCAGGGCCCACTTGGTGTGTGCTTGGGCTGAGCTTTAGCTTTCCACGTGCAGAGGCTTCTTTTGGAGTTGAACGCCAAGTTGTAACGTGTTTTTGGCGTTCAACTCTGGTTCGTGACGTGTTTCTGGCGTTTAACTCCAGACTGCAGCGTAGAACTGGCGTTCAACGCCCTTTTGCGTCATCTAAACTCGGCCAAAGTATGGACTATTATATATTGCTGGAAATCCCTGGATGTCTACTTTCCAACGCAATTGGAAGCATGCCATTTTGAGTTATGTAGCTCCAGAAAATCCACTTTGAGTGCAGGGAGGTCAGAATCCAACAGCATCAGCAGTCCTTCTTCAACCTCTGAATCTGATTTTTGCTCAAGTCCCTCAATTTCAGCCAGAAAATACCTGAAATCACAGAAAAACACACAAACTCATAGTAAAGTCCAGAAATGTGAATTTAACATAAAAACTAATAAAAACATCCCTAAAAGTAACTAGATCCTACTAAAAACATACTAAAAACAATGCCAAAAAGCGTATAAATTATCCGCTCATCAATCTTCATAGCCAATAATTGAACACTTCATTGCAATTCCTTGTGAGATGACCAGGAGTTTAAATACTTCAGTTAATTTTCATTGGGGTTTGTACTTGTGACAACTCAAATTTTTTATTTGAGAATTGTTTGTTGGTTTGGAGCTATGCTTACAACGAAGTTCTTGTTTCTATAAGAGGAATTCTAAACCAACACAATAATTCTCTTCATCAAAATGGCGCCGTTGCCGGAGAATTGCAATAGTGTTATGTTATTGGCTATTGTATATATTGTGAATAGCTTGATTTTTGGTTTGTTTGTTGGTTTTTGCTAGTTGTAGGACTTAGTTTTCTTTAATTCTTGTTAGCCTTTTGTTTTTATTTTCTCTTTCACTATGAATTCTTGTCACTTTGGCTATTAGTGTGGTTCAAACTATGTTGTAGGAAATGGAAGCTTCAATGAGGATGTGCATCAAGGATTTGAAAATCGAAAGTGCGAGGAGCCCCAAGCTTATGAATAACCTTCTTGGCAACAACCTCCTTCCGAACCAAGCTTGACAAAAGTGCTTGGGGACATGACTACTATCCTCACAGAGATACGCAAGGACCAAAGGGTATTCTATGCCACTCTAGCCGTCCAAGCATCACCCCAACGTAACTACTCTCCAGATTCTTATGCGTATAATCCTAATCCTAATGCATATCCATTTAGTGTGTGTGATGATCCTTATTGCAGTTGTCAATCACAATCACCACCACCCTATGCCTATGAACCACCTCCCCAACATAGTTTTGAATCACCACACTCACAAGCCTCATACCACCAAACACCTCCATATGATCCTAACCCATATCCACCATACCAACCACCTTGTGAACTATATGAACCATATGAAGAATCACCCCAATTCAACCCCCAATACCCTCAAGAACCACCACCTCCATGTTATTACCAAGATGAGACACCTCCAATGTATGAGAACTCTCAAGCACAAGATAAATCACCTCCCATATTTGAAAAAATCATGGCTCAGTTTGCTAACATTACTGCTATCTTGGAATCATTGGACTCATGCAACAAGCAAAGCATGAAAGAGATTTTATAATGTGAGAAATCAACCGAAGAAAGGAGCATGAAAGAGATTTTAGAATCTCAACATGAGGACAAGGAGATGGGGTATGTCTTGCAACAAGTGGAGAGTGAAGAGATTGTTAATGAAGAAGAAGTGGTTGAAGAGCTAGGCAAAGTTGAACAAGAGGTGGATTCCAAGTTTGAGAACATTTCCACATCAAGTGGTGTTGTTAATGATTTTGTGGAAGTTGTTGAACCTTCTTCCAATGAGCTTGAATTTGATGTTAAGGAGGGTGCGCAACTTCCTAAGCATATAATGAATGATGAAGAATTGGAAGAAGGTGAGCAAATAACAAATCTTCCTCTTGGAGATGAGCCCACACCAACACATGATCCTTTGGTATTTGAGGAATATTCCCCTATTGATATTGAGGTAAATGTTGAGATAAGTTCTACATTACCTCCATATTGTGACATGAAGAATGGGAAAGAGCTAGAAGAAGTTGGTGAAGAGGTGGTTGAATGTGAAGAATTTTGTCAAGAGGAAGAGGTTGAAGTTGAAGAAGCTTGCCAAGAGGTGGAGGTAGTCAAGAAAGAACACAAAGGAGTACCTCGCATTGTCTAAGTGTGGGGAGGTTCCCCTTCCTAAGTCACCATCATCCAACACAACATTCAAGTGGGTAAAATTCCTATCCCTAAGCTTTGCCTTCTCACTTGAATATGGTTTGATTGAAAATGATGGTCAACTTAGAGCTCTTTGTGGAGTTAAGAGTAGGAGAGAGTTGTGTAGTGGTTGGAAACATCACACTAAGTTCATGATGGTTGCATGCTCAAAGTTGAATGGCAATGGTTGGTGTAGAATCAAATTGCATGGGTCTAGGAGAACGTTTGGATGCTTGATCGAGAATTCACAAGCCTTGTCACCCAAATTTAACTATGGTAGTCAGCGAAAAGATGGGTGCAAGAACAAGGTTTGGGACCCCGGAATTCATGTCAACAATCAAAACGCTTGGGGCCTTGTCATTTACTTAAGCTTACTTGAAGGCTTCATGCGCCTAATTTGGGATCCCGGTGGTCATTGGAGATGCAAACAATGGTGGGGATTCAAGGATGAATTCAAGCATAAACCACCCTAGTAAGGACCCCCACCAAATGTCCAACTTAAGGACTTAAACTAAAAGTGCTAGGTGGGAGACACCCCACCATGGTAAACTCTTTCCACTCTCTTTTAGATTTGGTTAATAAGTGATTTGAGTTGCCATTATAGGTATTTTTATTCTTTTCTATACTCTTTATACATTTTGTTTCGATTGATAGGTTGTAGTAGTGTGTTTTGATTAGTTTAGATTGTTGTTAAAGTAGGTTGCTTGAAGTACAAGTTTTGTTTATTTTGTCTTTGAAAATTTTTCAAAAACTTAAAGATTTTTGTTAAATTTGAATTTTAGTTGTTTTAGAATGCTTGTAGATTAGAAGAGTGCACTGTTTTTGTTTTAAGCATCTTTAAAAAAAAAAGAAAAAAAAAAGGGCATCGGCGCGCAAGCGCGCTGTGCGCGCGTACGTCAGCGTGGTTTCACAACTCCTAGTACACTTTCCCGAGAGTTGCGCGGACATCGCGCGTGCACTGTGCAAAAAGCACAATTCACGCGTAAGCGCGCATGACGCGTACGCGTGGATTGTCCCTGCTGCATCCGCGCGTAAGCACGCATGACGCTTATGCGCGGATTTGCACCCTGTTTTTCTCCTTTCTCCTCTCTCCTTCTTTCTTCTTTTCTTCTTCTTTCTCTCTATTTTTTTTTCTTCTTCCTCTCTTGAAAAAAAAATTTTCTTTTTAAAAAAAAAATAATAATAATAAATTACTAATGTAAAAAAATTATTTTCTTCCATTTTCTTTTATTGCATTTGCTTATTTTCGTTCATTACATTTTAATTTTGTTTTTATAGTTTGTTCTTATTTTATTTTCTAAGTTTCTCATTTTAATAATGGTGTTGAATTCTCTTACTCAATTGTTGAGAATTTCTTGGTTAATCTTGGTACTTCGTGACTTGTTTGGCATTAATTGCAATACTTGCTCTACACAGAAGATTAGTGCTTTAGTCCTTCCTAACTCCTGATCCCTTGTTTTTGTACATTATTGTCATTGAGTTGGGATGGGACCAAATGCTTTCATGCTTACCACTAATCTTGTTTGTGTCAATTGTTGATTAAACTTGATGCTCCTAAGTGTTCTTCATGCTTTAACTTTGTTCTTTCATCAAGTATTAGTTGATATGCCCTTGTCTATATTGCTTTCTCACTCACATGCGTAGCTACTATGTAGTAGAGAACCATGCTCTTATTTGGCATTAGCCCCCGCCTATGTTCTATTGTTTGATATCTTTGTTGTAGGCTTAATTTTCTTTCTTTTTCTTTCCTTTTAGGATGGCCACCAAGAGGAAAAGGATAAGCTTCAAATGGGGCAACAAACAAGTTCACCCGCACAACCTTTTGAAGGAGCTCAGCAATTGTAGCAACCCATCCACATTGCTCTTCTTTGCATGCACCGAGGACGGTGCAATCTTCAAGTGTGGGGAGGTCGTCCGACCGATCTCCATTGGTAACAATTTTCGTTTTCAACGCCAATTCTTAATTTTCTTTGTAGTTAGTTGTTCCATTGCATGTTAGGATACATGTTAGTTAGAATTTGTACATATTTTTACCACTTCTTCTTATTTTAAGACTACTTGGTAAGGGTGATGACTTCTTTTCAAGAAATTATCTTTAGGGCACCCTACCAATTTGAAAAAAAAAAATTTTTTTGTGTGAACTTGCTTGAAGAATTTATTTTAGAACATGGTTTTTGAGCTAAGAACACAAGCATGTGAATTTTGAGCCCAATTGTATGGTTGCATCTTATAACCACTTATTTTCATTCTTGTGTGCATTGTTCTCTTTCTATGATTGTGATTTTTGATTTGTTTGATTCTTTATGTCCATTGTTCCATGTATACATGCATTCATATGATTGAGGCCATCATTTCATTTAGCTCACTTACCCAAATAGCCTACCTTTCATCAACCATTGTTAGCCAATTTTGAGCCTATTTAATCCCTTTTGTTCTTAATTTTAGCACATCACTACCCCTAAGTGAAAAATAATAAATGTCCCTTAATTTGGATCTTTGATTAGTTTAGGCTAGTGAGGGTGTGTATCATTTGGGTATGGGAAACTTGGGACATTGGCTGAGGTAAAAATGTATTTTGTATTTTTTATTGAAAATCATGGGATTGGGTACATGCTTATGCATTAAATATGTAAAACAATATGCATTGATACGTTTGTATATACTTTGTTGTGAAAAAAAAATGTGAAAAAAAAATATATATGGAAAAAAATAGAAAAATAAAAGAAACAAAAATATATAGAAAAAAATGTAATAAAAAGGGGACAAAAATGCCCCAAGGTAAAGTTCAATAAAAATCAATGCATATGGAATGTTAATTAAAGAGAATGCATGAGTATGTGAAAAAGTGGGAATCATGGGTAGCTATGCATTGTATTAGAATTGTATAGGTTGTTATATGTGTTTGGTGAGAGTTTAGATTAATCAAAGATTCAAATTTCAAGCTCACTTGACCATATGCATCCCTACCTTTACCCTAGCCCCATTACAACCTATGAATAAGTCCTCATGATGAATGTATGCATGCATTGAATAATTGTCGATTGTTAGATGAAAAACAAATCATGGAAAGCATGATTAGAAGAGAATTGAGTGATCGACCCTATACACTTGAGCGACTAGAGCGGATACACTTCCGGTGAGGGTTCGATGCTCAATTCCTTGTTCCCGGCTTTCATGAGCTTTTCTTCTTGCAAGTCTATTTGTGCTTTATTTTGATATTCAAATTGGTAGGATTCATGAATCATCATACTACTTAGCCCTACATGTGCATATGTGTTCTTGGGGATTGATTTACTTTTGACCAAGTAGGTAGAGTCATATTGCATTTAGTTGCATGCATGTAGATAGGTTTATATAGTTTCTTTGCATTGAATAAATGTTCCTACCCCTTTTCTTGTCCTTCTTTATTCTTAGCATGAGGACATGCTTGGTTTAAGTGTGGGGAGGTTTGATAAACCCCAATTTTGTGGTTGATCTTGTGCTTAATTTGGGGGATTTTATCAACTTTTCTCACATTTATTCAATGAAATAGCATGGTTTTGTAATTCTCCCTAAATTTGTGCTTAAGTGTGAAAACATGCTTTTTAGGCCTTAAAATAGCTAAATTTAATCTACTTTAATTCCATTCGATGCCTTGATATGTTTGTTAAGTGATTTCAGGTTTAGAAGGCAAAGATTGGATTGAAGGAATGAAGAAAAAGCATGCAAAGTGGGAAAACTCATGAAGAAATGAAGGAACTGCAAAGCTGTCAAGCCTGACCTCTTCGCACTCAATCGACCATAACTTGAGCTACAAAGGTCCAAATGAGGCGGTTCTATTTGCGTTGAAAAGCTAACATCCGGGGCTTCAAAATAATATAAAATTTGCCATAGTTTCTTCGCGTTTAAGGACGCGTACGCGCACTGTACGCGTACATGCCAATGTTGCACGTGGCCCACTAAAGGTGAAATCGCTGGGGGCGATTTCTGAAGCATTTTGGGCCCAATCCAACTCATTTCTGATGCTATTTCATGCAAAATTCAAGCTTGGGTAAGGGGGAGCAATTGTTTGTAGTATAGCATCATGTAGGTTAGTTTCTAGAGAGAGAAGCTCCCTCTTCTCTCTAGAATTAGGGTTCTTATGTTAATTTCTCTTAGATCTATGTCCAATTTCATGTTTTCATCTTGTTTCCTTTATGAATTCTTGCTTCTACTCTTTCATTCTCATGATTTGTAGTGTTAATTTTACTTTTATGCCTTTTTTATATTCATGAACTCTTATTGGATTTGAATATTTTCTTTAATGCAATTTAAGGTTTGATGTTCTTTTATGGTTGATTTGAGTTGTGATCTTACTTTCCTTGTAATTGGTAGTTGGTAGATTTTATTGATTCTTGCAATTTATGATGTTTACTTTTCTTGCACACTAGGTGTTTGTTAAAACGCTTTCACTAGTTTTTGAGTAGTTTTCTTTACTCTTGGCCTAGGCTAAGGGAATTGAGTGACCTTGAGTCATTGAGTCTCATTGGATTGGTAATTTGAGAACCCTTGGTGATCAATTTGATATCCATTGACACTAACCCACTACTAATCTAATTAGTAGATAGGTTGGGACTTATGGGTTGATGTGATCAAGCCTATTTGACGTACTTCAAGCTTAGGAGTAGATATTACGTACTTAAAGCTTTTAGAAGTAGACTTAATAGGTTGGCCCCTCATAATTATCAATATTTGGTGTGTAGACAAGGATGGTGATCTCAAATTACCTATGTCTAGCCAAGAGTTCTTTCTTTTATTTTATTAGTTCTTGTTGTTTACTTTCTTGCTTTTATATTTTCTTGCCCATTTATACTTCTCTTGCCAATTTCCAAATCAAACCCCCTTTGCATCTTCATAGCCAATAATTGAATACTTCATTACAATTCTTTGTGAGACGATCCGTAGTTTAAATACTTCGGTTAATTTTCATTGGGGTTTGTACTTGTGACAACTCAAATTTTTTATGTGAGAATTGTTTGTTGGTTTGGAGATATGCTTACAACGAAGTTCTTGTTTCTATAAGAGAAATTCTAGACCAACACAATAATTCTCTTCATCACTTTGCCAAAAGGAAACCTGCACACTCAGCGAGGTGCGTCACGTCCTATATCTGTAAAACAGAAATTTTCACAACGGGTGAAAACTCGAAGGTTTCCAGTAGGGTAATAGTTTTAAATAGAGACTACATAAAGATACATGAACCCACTAGGCAATCCTAGTCTCCAAACTCACAAAGTTCAAGCCAAGGGTTCTCTCTAAATCCCAACAAGGTCAACCTACTAAATCTTAACTACATCAGTAATCTCCAATCTCAGTTCTTTCCACTATATCTCAACATATTTATTTCTAACATCACAGTTGATCAGTGTTCAGTATATAATTTAGTAGTAGCAAGAATAAGTAATGCAATTCAAACACAATCAAAGAGCAAATACAACAACTAATACATTTAGCAGTTAAACAGAATTATTCACATAGGCAAACTAAGTACAGCAAGCACACCCAAACAATAATAAATAGATGCATATGATGCATGTCTATCCTATTGGCCATAAGCTCACGTGTCGATTAAACTGCCAGACCTGACACATCCGATCGCTAACCTGGATATAATATCTCTGTCGTGCATCCCTAGAAGGAACAAGAAGAAGAGAATCCTCAACCTTCTGGAAAGAAATCCTTAACCTTCCACTATCTTACTGGAGGCAGTGCTATCTGGGATATATTGCCTTCCATACTTCACAATCAAAGAGAGAATGTGATGCAACGATAGGGAATCCTCAACCTAACTCGTTCATACCATAGCAAGAAATTGAATCCAAGGGTATATTTAACCTTCTATCCAATTCTCCGATGTAACAAGAGAGGAAATCTTTAACCCCACTTGTCCACCACAACAAGAGAGGGAATCTTCAACCTCAACTTGTTTATCCGTGAGCGGGACCAAACCACCGTCCTCACCATGGGCGAAACGAACCACCATCCCCAAAACATCAATCAGAATCACAATCATTTATAATCATTTTTCAATCAAATCTCATGATGTTCACATTTATCACAAGGATAATTATCCTCAAACCATGAGCGTGATAAAACTACCGTCCTCACCATAATTGGGAATTGAACCGAAGGAAATACTCAATCTTCTTTCTGATCCCCCGATGCAACAAAAGAGAAAATTCTCAACCTAACTTGTACATCGCAATGTAAGAGAGGGAATCCTCAACTTTAACTTGCCTACTCGTAAGCGGGACAAGGCCACTGTCCTCACCGTGGGTTAATCATTATCGACCAAACCCATTATCATAATCAAATCCATCATTAATCATAGTCTTCATCCTAAGCCTCATATGAATCCTCACTTTTGATCTAAGCCTCTAATCAATTCAATTCAATCCTAGTCATAATCTTAACTGGCCTCGTAAAGCATAACTTATCATAACCCCATTCACATATGGATATATGTATAACTGGAGGGAATCCTCAACCTTCTCAATTCGTGAGCAGGATTAAACCATTGTCCTCACATCACACCACAACCACGAACAAGCAGGACAAAACCACCGATCTTACCCCGAACCACGAACAAGCAGGATAAGACTACCAACCTTGACCGGAACATGTATCACATCAATACGCAAGCAGGACGAAACACACGACCTTGCCATGCCAGCGGGACAGCACCACCATTCTTGCCAATTCAATAATCATAATCGATCTCAAACACGCAAGCAGGATAAAACCACCCACGACCTTGCCATGCCAACGAGACAGCACCACCATTCTTGCCAATTCAATAATCATAATCGATCTCAAACACGCAAGCAGGATAAAACCACCATCTTTGCCAAATCGGTTATTCAGACCACAATCAGTCATAGTCATTGACTTAAATTAGTTTCATTAGTTATTATATCCTTTAACCCCAATTTTTTTATCAATTAATCAATTTCGTTTTCTCGTGAGCGGGATAACACCACCGTCTTCACCGTGGGTGGAATAAACCTCCATCCCCGCAATATTTCATCCGGTTAACCAAGTGTTTAAGAAGTATTATGAGATTTCAATCATCAATTCCTTGGAGCAGTGAAAAAATGGAAAGATCAAAAATCAAAAGTTCCAAGGCTCTAAGCACCAATGATTAGGATCCAGTTATGTGCCTGAGGCGTTCTTGTTCTAAGGATAGACTTGGGTCAGTAAATCCGAGGGGTGGTTTATCACCTAGTAACTTGGGTCAACTAGACCGGGATTATCGATTGAAAGTCCATTTAAAGAGTTGCCTTACGACAAAACGTTTAGAAGTCCAAAGAGGTTCTGGGCATCGATGTCAGGATCAAAACCTTAGTTATGTGCTTGCGGGGTGAAAATGCCAAGGAAAAACCACTGAACGTGGCCTTGCGACAAAACCCTTAAAGTAAAAAAATCGCAAAGATTTTTCTCTAAATTCAAATAAAAAGTAAATGCCTGCAAGTCAAACAAATCCAAAAGAAATCTCATAATACAATTCGAATTTCAGTTTTTTAAAACTCCTAATCCTGAGTAGGCAAGATTCATGAAGGATAAGAGAAGCCAAATGCAATCACAAATAATTATCACAAACCCTACTTTTTGTTTTCAAATCTTAAAAGCTTTTCAAATCTCTTTCATTAAGCTAAACTCCATTTATCTTTCTTTTTGCTTGAGCATAAGCAAAGTTTTAAGTTTGGTGTTGTGATGACATATCATCTTAAACGATTATTAAATTCTTTTTCTTATTCATTTTCTTAGATTTTGATGTTCAGTCCGATTTTCATAACCTTATCTAGAATTCAATATCATAAGTCATAACCCAAAAAGTGTTAAAGAAACAAAACAATAAGCCAATCATATTTTATCATCAGGAAAATCAGCTTTATTTTGGGGAGTCAACGTATCCATTATCATTTGAGGGGGATCATGATGTTTTTGTTGTTCGACATTCATGGGCGCGTCCATGTCCCTTATTATTGTCCAAAACGCATTGCCAACTAATACTGGCAAAGAAAAAATGGTCATAATGTATTAGATTCTTCGAAATTGAGGGCACCGAATAAAAGAAGAAAGAAAGAGAGGCGAATTACCAGCAGCAGTTCCAAAGGTCCAGAGCCATAAGATCTTCAAGCCAGGGCTCTTCTCTTTGGGCATGATGAATTCCAGCTACCAATTTAGTGTGGACAAGAAGAACCGAGGGAAGAGATCAAATTAACGATGAGGTCCCTTCGGTGGTGGAGGTGGCTATGAGTTAGCTATTGTGGCATTTACAGTTGGGCAAGGATTCTTCCTGTTTAAGAGAGAGGGTCACTCGCACAGGAAAAATGGCTAAACTCGTCGGACAATCTAAAATAGTTAAAATAATTAAATCCTATTTAACTCTTATTTTAAAACACTTTTTTTCATAAAAATTTCAAAAATTTATCTCCTATCGCATTTTAGATCACAAAACAAAAAAATATAAACAAACCATATATTTGTATTATTGGGCCAAAACAAAAAACTAAGAAACCTTATCAAGCTTTTAAACCTATATATGAGCAAGGATATATTTAGTTTTGATTTTAAGATTAATTTATATTTCTAAAAATAATTTTTATGGTATTTAAATTTGAATGGTAAAATATAAAAGAGATAAAGTTTAAAAGATAATGCATAATAATATATATTAGTTTAATTGAGATTTGTTTACATTCAGTCATTAACAATAATTGAGATATTCTTAAATTTTTTTAAGTTAAATATTGACTCAGATTTTATGAATATAAGAACCTTAAATATTCTTTTTTCAAATATTCTTATGCTGAGCATTGATTTAAATCACTAAATAATCTAAGAACCTTAGATATTATTATAACACCCTAATATTCAAATCCTTATATTCGAGTCATAAATCAATGATAGTAAGGTGGTACGACTCACAAGGTGGATTAAAATACATACATATATATATATATATATATATATATAATTAATTGAAAGGAGTTATTTAACGAAAAGCCTGAAAAGGAGCAAAATAAAATCGCGATCGAAAATACTCTCGTATCGAAGAAAAGAAGATAAAACGTATTCGGATAGCGAATCAAGATAAGGTATAGCAATAAGGAAGAATAGAATAAAGACAAGGTACATATATGTATATAGACATGAGTATAATAGCCACCAGTCGCGACCTGCGAAGTTTAAGTCGACTAGGGTACAGTAATAAAATCAATTGATAACAGTATTTTTCTTATCTCTCCCAGAATATACATCAAAGCCTCTATAGGCAAGTTTTCAAAAGGAAATAAATACATAATAAAAAGTTTTCAAAATAAGTTTGGAGAGATTCTAAACAAAAGTAAAGCAGATTCCAATGATCTTCGGCATCTTTCAGATAAACCACAGCTCACTACTGAGCACCAAGACCGGCATTTGAAAAACAAGAGATATATACGAAACGAGAACCCCCGACCCATGGATTCCTAATACAGTAAAAGTGCCAAATAAAACCAATGCACTATAATAAGAACTCACTAAGTATCCTAATCTTCCTTTCATCAATTGTCCACCCTAGGTTCTAACTAATCCATAACTTAGGAAACTGTCCTACGGGATACTAAGTCTAATTCAATTTATCATCTTTTCCAACTTCCAAAATATCCAACTTCCAATTCATTGTAGAACCATGACCAGAGCCAGCACCAGCTAATTCGACTCAGTGATTATATATCAATACTTCACATTTTCACCTGGAACAAGTGAAATCACTTCACTGCGTCTACCCAGGAAACTCAAATCATCTCTTTCAATATTCATCATTGTTAATCAGTTATCTCATCATTTCATTTCAAAAAAGACAGCCCTCAGCATCAACCAACACCAGCATGAGGGACCTCTCAGTTGTACAAACACAAACAATACAAACAAGTAATACACACGTAAGACAATTAATGCAAGTAAGCAAGTAGCAGTTAAGCATGTAACATATTCAATTAGGCAAACTCATATAATTAGGAAAATATAATTAGGAAAATCCAAACAAATCAAACATATACGAATGATGTATGCCTGCCCTATGGCCAATAAGCTCATCTGTCAGTTATACAGCCAACCCGACACATCCGGTAGCTAACTCGGATATTGTCTCTCAACACGAAGGGAATCCTCAACCTTCAAGGAGGGAATCCTCAACCTCCCATTTTAGAGATAGACTATGATGTAATGATAGGGAATCCTCAACCTAACTAATTCACACCACAGCCAGGAATCGAATCAAAGAGAATCCTCAACCTTCTCCATTCAATTCCCCGATGTAGCAAGAGAGGGAATCCTCAACCCCGCTTGCCCACCATAACAAGAGAGAGAATTTTCAACGTCATTTTGTTCATCATAGCAAGAGATAGAATCCTTTATCTCATCTTGCCTTTTCCGACATTCAAATTGATAATCACAGAGTTAAACCGAAGGGAATCCTCGACTTTCAATCCAATCCTCTGGTGCGATAAGTAAGGAAATCCTCAACCTCAAACTCGTCCACCCCAACAAGAGAGGGAATCTTCGACCTCAACTTGTTTATCACAACAAGCGAGAGAATCCTTAATCTCAACTTGCCTATACGTGAGCGGGATAACACCACCGTCCTCACAACACAAATCTCATTGCCTCCTTTATAATAATCACAACACGAGAGAGGGAATCCTCTACCTCAACTCACCTATTCATTATGGGATATAGTGCCCGTCACACTTCACCATCATCGTCATTATCAATCTTGTGATCATCATATTTCTCATTATCAATCTCATCATCAATTATCTCATTCATAATCATCATATATCACTTAACATCTTGTCCATTTCTCTCAATTTTACTAACTCAATTCATTTGACTTTATCCCTAACTCGTCCATCCTCAATTCCACCGGCTCTAAACTCATATCGAAGTTTATAAAGGTTTAGAAGGCCAAAAGAATGGCTGAAAGTAATAAAAACACATTTTTTCCAAATTCTGAGAGGTGTGCGTACGCATACATGTGGTGTGCGTACAGGTTAAAACTTGGGGGTCCGCATACGCATGCAAAGGCCCGCGTACGCATAACCCTAATTTTGGACCATACCGCGTATGCAAGAGTTATCCGCATACGTAGAAGCACTTGCCAGAGGCAAATTCCCGCGTACGCATGTCAAAGGCCGCGTACGCATCCATATCAGAAAACAGAAAATTTGATATGTTGCAGAAATCAATTTTTCAGTCCAATTTTCAAAATCTCATAAATTTTTCTCTACAAAATTTTTTTTTCAACTATTCTTGAACCATTGAAAAGATCGTTAAATGATCTTTCATAAAAATCTAGTTTCAAAGAATTTTAAACTTCGAGGACCGAGATACGGACCGTCGAAGTTGGTCAAAAAATGGTTATGGAGTTTTTGAATAATAATAATAAATAAACAGAAAATAAAGATAGAAATACTTATGTAATTCATTGGTGAGAATTTCAGATAAGCGTATAGAGATGCTTTCGTTCCTCTGAACCTCTGCTTTCTTACTTTCTTCATCCAACCAGTCCTACTCCTTTCCATGGCAAGCTGTATGTTAGGCATCACCGTTGTCAATGGCTACATCCTGTCCTCTCAGTGAAAATGGTCCAATGCGCTGTCACTGCATGGCTAATCATTTGTCGGTTCTCGATTATACTGGAATAGGATTCACTGATCCTTTTGCGTCTGTCACTACGCCCAGCACTCGCGAGTTTGAAGCTCGTCACAGCCATCCCTTCCCAGATCCTACTCGGAATACCACAGACAAGGTTTAGACTTTCCGGATCTCAGGAATGGCCATCCATGGGTTCTAACTTATACCACGAAGATTCTGATTAAGGAATCCAAGAGATACTCATTCAATCTAAGGTAGAACGGGAGTGGTTGTCAGGCACGTGTTCATAGGGAATGATGATGACTGTCACGATCATCACATTCATGTTGAAGTACGAATGGATATCTTAGAAGCGGAATAAGTTAAATTGAATAGAAAAATAGTAGTACTTTGTATTAATTCAGGAGGAACAGCAAAGCTCCACACCTTAATCTATGGTGTGTAGAAACTCTACCATTGAAAATACATAAGTGATAAAGGTCCAAGCATGGCCGAATGGCCAGCCCCCAACGTGATCAATATGATCCAAAGATAATCCAAAGATGTAAATACAATAGTAAAAAGTCCTATTTATACTAAACTAGTTACTAGGGTTTACAGAAGTAAGTAATTGATGCATAAATCCACTTCCGGGGCCCACCTGGTGTGTGCTTGGGCTGAGCTTGAAGTTTACACGTGCAGAGGCTTCTTTTGGAGTTGAACTCCAAGTTGTAACGTGTTTTTGGCGTTCAAATCTGGTTCGTGACGTGTTTCTGGCGTTTAACTCCAGACTGCAGCATAGAACTGGCGTTCAACGCCCTTTTGCGTCGTCTAAACTTGGGCAAAGTATGAACTATTATATATTGCTGGAAAGCCCTGGATGTCTACTTTCCAACACCGTTAAAAAGCGCGCCATTTGAAGTTCTGTAGCTCCAGAAAATCCACTTTGAGTGCAGGGAGGTCAGAATCCAACAGCATCAGCAGTCCTTCTTCAACCTCTGAATCTGATTCTTGCTCAAGTCCCTCAATTTCAGCCAGAAAATACCTGAAATCACAGAAAAACACACAAACTCATAGTAAAGTCCAGAAATGTGAATTTAACATAAAAACTAATAAAAACATCCCTAAAAGTAACTAGATCCTACTAAAAACATACTAAAAACAATGCCAAAAAGCGTATAAATTATCCGCTCATCACAACACCAAACTTAAATTGTTGCTTGTCCCCAAGCAACTGAAAATCAGTTAGGATAAAAAGAAGAGAATATACTATAAATTTCAAAATATCAATGAAACATAGCTCCAATCAGATGAGCGGGACTTGTAGCTTTTTTTTGCCTCTTGAATAGTTTTGGCATCTCACTTTATCCATTGAGGTTCAGAATGATTGGCATCTATAGGAACTCAGAGTTCAGATAGTGTTATTGATTCTCCTAGTTCAGTATGCTGATTCTTGAACACAACTACTTTATGAGTCTTGGTTGTGGCCCTAAGCACTTTGTTTTTCAGTATTACCACCGGATACATAAATGCCACAGACACATAATTGGGTGAACCTTTTCAGATTGTGACTCAGCTTTGCTAAAGTCCCCAATTAGAGGTGTCCAGAGTTCTTAAGCACACTCTTCTTTTGCTTTGGACCTTGACTTTAACCGCATAGTCTCAAGATTTCACTTGACACCTTCACGCCACAAGCACATGGTTAGTGACAGCTTGGTTTAGCCACTTAGGCCAGGATTTTATTCCTTTAGGCCCTCCTATCCACTGATGCTCAAAGCCTTGGGATCCCTTTTATTACCCTTGCTTTTTGGTTTTAAGGGCTATTGGCTTTTTGCTCTTGCCTTTTGGCTTTTTCATTCAGAAAACAAAAAGTATTGTCACCACATCAAAATAATTAAACTAGTTTCAAGGATGAATTCGAAACCATGTACTTCTTGTTCTTTTGTTTTTAAAACATTTTTCATTTAAGAGAGGTGATGGATTCATATTCACTACTTTAAGGCATAGACACTTAGACACTAATGATCATGTAATAAAACACAAACATAGATAAGCACTTAACATAAAGAGAATGAAAAGCAGAAAATTTGAGAACAAGGAATGAGTCCACCTTAGTGATGGTGGCGTTTTCTTCTTGAGGAACCAATGATGTCCTTGAGCTCTTCTATGTCTCTTTCTTGTCTTTGTTGCTTCTCCCTCATAGCTCTTTGATCTTCTCTAATTTCATGGAGGATGACAGGGTGCTCTTGGTGCTCCTATCCTTAGTTGCTCCCAATAATTATGTGGATGAAAATGTATCCACTGAGGTATCTCAGGGATCTCTTGATTTGCAGTCAAATGTTCTACCACTGAGCTATAGACCCTTGAGATGAATCTCTCCATCTCCTATGACTCGGAGGTGGAAGCTTTTGTCTTCCCTTTCCTCTTTCTAGAGGTTTCTCTGGCCTTAGGTGCCATCAATGGTTATGAAAAACAAAAAAGCTATGCTTTTACCATACCAAACTTAGAATGTTGCTCACCCTCGAGCAAAAGAAGAAAGAATAGTAGAAGAAGAAGAAGATATGGAGGAGATGGAGGGATGTGTGTATTCGGCTATATGGGTGGGCTTGGGTGGGAAAGAGATTTTGAATTTTGAAGGTAGGTGGGGTGTATGGATGTGAGTGGTGAATGGAAAACAGAAGGGATGACTGTGAATGGAGAGAGAGGGTGATATAGGATTATGAGGAGGGAAGGTGAGTGGAGGTATGTGGGGATCCTGTGGGGACCACAGATCCTGAGGTGATCCTGTGGGGTCCACAGATCCTGAGATGTCAAGGATTTACATCCCTGCACCAATTAGGCATGTAAAATTCCTTTGCATACATTTCTGGCGTTTAGACGCCGAAGTGATGCTTGTTCTGGGCGTTCAACGCCCATATGCAGCATATTTCTGGCGTTGAACGCCAGCTTCATGCTTGTTTCTGGCGTTCAGCGCCAGCTTCTCTCAGTGTGCATTTTTGGCGTCTGAACGCCAGGATGCTGCTTGTTTTTGGCGTTCAACGCCAGATCCATGCTCTGTTCTAGCGTTGAACGCCAGCCAGATGCTCCTTACTGGCGTTTAAACGCCAGTAAGTCCTTCCTCCAGGGTGTGATTTTTCTTCTGCTGTTTTTGATTCTGTTTTTAATTTTTCTATTTATTTTGTGACTCCACATGATCATGAACCTAATAAAACATGAAATAACAATAAAAATAAAATAAAATTAAATAAATAAAAATTGGGTTGCCTCCCAACAAGCACTTCTTTAATGTCAATAGCTTGACAGTGGGCTCTCATGGAGCTTCACAGATGTTCAGAGCATTGTTGAAACTTCCCAACACCAAACTTAGAGTTTGATTGTGGGGGCTCTGTATGACTCTATTTTGAGAGAAGCTTACTGTGCCTCTTTTCCATGTTTACAGAAGGATGACTTTGAGTTTTAAACACAAGGGAGTCCTCATTCAATTGAAGGACTAGTTCACCTCTGTCAACATCAATCACATCTCTTGCTGTGGCTAGGAAGGGTCTTCCAAGGATGATGGATTCATCCTCATCCTTCCCAGTATCTAGGATTATGAAATCAGCAGGGATGTAAAGGCCTTCAACCTTTACTAACATGTCCTCTACTTGTCCATAGGCCTATTTTCTGGAATTGTCTGCCATCTCTAATGAGATTGTAGCAGCTTGTACCTCAAAGATTCCCAATTTCTCCATTACAGAGAGTGGCATGAGGTTTATTCCTGACCCCAGATCACATAGAGCCTTCTCAAAGGTCATGGTGCCTATGGTACAAGGTATTAGGAACTTTCCAGGATCCTATTTCTTCTGAGGCAATCTCAGTTGATCCAATGCACTTAGTTCATTGGTGAACAGGGGAGGTTCATCTCCCCAAGTCTCATTACCAAATAAATTGGCATTCAGCTTCATGATTGCACCAAGAAACTTGGCAACTTGCTCTTCAGTAACATCTTCATTCTCTTCAGAAGAAGAATATTCATCAGAGCTCATGAATGGCATAAGGAAGTTTAATGGAATCTCTATGGTCTCCAGATGAGCCTCAGATTCCTTTGGTTCCTCAGAGGGAAACTCCTTATTGATCACTGGACGAACCAGGAAGTCTTCCTCCTTGGGATTCACGTCCTCCCCTTCCTCCTCTGATTCGGCCATGGTGGTTATATCAATGGCCTTGCACTCTCTCTTTGGATTCTCTTCTGTATTGCTTGGGAGAGTACTAGGATGGGTTTCAGTGATTTTCTTACTCAGCTGGCCTACTTGTGCCTCCAAATTTCTAATGGAGGACCTTGTTTCATTCATGAAACTCAGAGTGGCCTTAGATAGATCAGAGACTAAATTTGCTAAGCTAGATAGATTCTGCTCAGAATTCTCTGTCTGTTTCTGAGTGGATGATGGAAAAGGTTTACTATTGTTAAACCTGTTTCTTCCACCATTATTAAAGCCTTGTTGAGGCTTTTGTTGATCCTTCCATGAGAAATTTGGGTGATTTCTCCATGAGGGGTTATAGGTGTTTCCATATGGTTCACCCATGTAATTCACCTCTGCTATTGCAGGGTTCTCAGGATCATAAGCTTCTTCTTCAGAAGATGCCTCTTGAGTACTGTTGGATGCAGCTTGCATTCCATTCAGACTCTAAGAAATCATATTGACTTGCTTAGTCAATATTTTGTTCTGAGCCAATATGGCATTCAGAGTATCAATTTCAAGAACTCCCTTCTTCTGAGGCATCCCATTACTCACAGGATTCCTCTCAGAAGTGTACATGAACTGGTTATTAGCAACCATGTCAATGAGTTCTTGAGCTTCTGCAGGCGTTTTTTTAGGTGAATGGATCCACCTGCAGAAGTATCCAATGACATCTTAGTTAATTCAGACAGACCATCATAGAATATATCCAGGATGGTCCATTCTGAAAGCATGTCAGAAGAACACTTTTTGGTCAGTTGCTTGTATCTCTCCCAAGCTTCATAGAGGGATTCACCTTCTTTCTGTCTGAAGGTTTGAACATCCACTCTAAGCTTACTCAGGTTTTGAGGAGGAAAGAACTTGGCTAAGAAAGTCGTGACCAGCTTATCCCAAGAGTTCAGGCTGTCTTTAGGTTGAAAATCCAACCATATTCTAGCTCTGTCTCTTACAGCAAATGGGAAAAGCATAAGCCTGTAGACCTCGGGATCAACCCCATTGGTCTTAACAGTATCACAGATCTGCAAGAATTCAGTTAAGAACTGAAAAGGATCTTCAGATGGAAGTCCATGAAACTTGCAGTTCTGCTGCATCAGAGAAACTAATTGAGGTTTCAGCTCAAAGTTGTTTGCTCCAATGGTAGGAATTGAGATGCTTCTTCCATGTAAATTGGAATTAGGTGCAGTAAAGTCACCAAGCATCCTTCTTGCATTATTATTATTTTCGGCTGCCATCTCCTCTTCCTGTTCGAAAATTCCTGTAAGGTTGTCTCTGGATTATTGTATTTTAACTTCTCTTAGTTTCCTTTTCAGAGTCCTTTCAGGTTCAGGATCTGCTTCAACAAGAATGTTCTTGTCCTTGCTCCTGCTCATATGACAAAGAAGGGAATAACAAAGAAAATATGAAATCTTCTATGTCACAGTATAGAGATTCCTTTGTGTGAGTAGAAGAAGAAAAGAATGTAATGTAAGAAAAGAGAAGGGAGGAGAATCCAAACACAAGGGTGAGAAGAGCAGAGATATGAGATGAAGAGAAGTGTTAGTAAGTAATTAAATAAATAGAAGAGGGTGAGAGAGAAGAGAATTTCGAAAATAATTTTTTGAAAAGGAGTTGATGATTTTCGAAAATTAAAGGGGAAAAAATTTAAAATTAAAATTTAAAACAATTAATTAATTAAAAAGAATTTTTTTTTTAAAAAAGAGGGAGATATTTTCGAAAATTGGAGAGGGATAGTTAGTTAGGTAGTTTTGAAAGAGATAAGAAATAAACAAAAAGTTAATTAGTTAGTTGAAACAAATTTTGAAAATCAATTTTTAAAAGATAAGAAAATAAGAAGTTAGAAAAGATATTTGAAAAAGATAAGATAAAAAGATATTTTTGAAAATATATGATTGAAATTAGTTTTGAAAAATATTTGATTTTTAAAAATCACAATTAATGACTTGATTCACAAGAAATCACAAGATATGATTCTAGAACTTAAAGTTTGAATCTTTCTTAACAAGTAAGTAACAAACTTGAAATTTTTGAATCAAAACATTAATTATTGATAATATTTTCGAAAATTATGAGATAAAATTAAGAAAAAGATTTTTGAAAAATATTTTTAGAATTTTTGAAAATAAATAAGAAAAATGAAAAAGATTTAATTTTTGAAAAAGATAAGATTTTTAAATTAAAAATTTGATTTGACTCATAAGAAACAACTAAATTTTAAAAAGTTTTGAAAAAGTCAACTCAAATTTTCAAATTTATGCGAAGAAAAAGGGAAAGATAATTTTTTTATTTTTGAATTTTTAATGATGAAAAGAGAAAAACATCAAAAAGACTCAATGCATGAAAATTTTGGATCAAAACATGTGATGAATGCAAGAACACTATGAATGTCAAGATAAACACCAAGAACACTTTGAATGTCAAGATGAACACCAAGAACATATTTTTGAAAAAATTTTTATGCAAAGAAAACATACAAGACACCAAACTTAGAAATCTTTAATGCTTAGACACTATGAATGCAAAGATGCACATGAAAAACAACAAAAGACACAAAATAAGAAAACATCAAGATCAAACAAGAAGACTTACCAAGAACAACTTGAAGATCATGAAGAACACTATGGATGCATGAATTTTCGAAAAATGCATAAATTTTTAGAAAAAATGCAATTGACACCAAACTTAAAATTGACTCAAGACTCAAACAAGAAACACAAAATATTTTTTATTTTTTTTATTTTATTATTATTTTTTTTTGGATTTTTGTATATTTTTTCGAAAAACATATAGGAAAAAGAAAATAAGAAATTCAAAATTTTTTAATAAGAATTCCAGGAATCTTTCAATGTTAGCCTAAAGCTCCAATCCAAGGGTTAGACATGGCTCACTAGCCAGCCAAGCTTTAGAAGATACAAATCAGGCATATAACAGCTGATACTTCATCCAACTTCATATACATGCCTTTTATGTTGACAAGTGGAAGCCTTAATCCAAAAGAATTTGGATATGGCTTTACAGCCAGCCAGGCTTCAACATGCTTCATGAAACACTAGAATTCATTCTTAAAAATTTAGAATAATTTTCGAAAACAGATGAGAAATTTTTGAAAGATTTTTGAAAAATTTTTGAAAATAAAACAAAAAAAAATTACCTAATCTGAGCAACAAGATGAACCGTCAGTTGTCCAAACTCGAACAATCCCCGGCAATGGCACCAAAAACTTGGTGCACGAAATTGCGATCCCTGGTAATGGCTCCAAAAACTTGGTGCTCTAATCTTAATTCATAATTTGTCACAACTTCGATACAACTAACCAGCAAGTGCACTGGGTCGTCCAAGTAATAAAACCTTACGTGAGTAAGGGTCGATCCCACGGAGATTGTTGGTATGAAGCAAGCTATGGTCATCTTGTAAATCTCAGTCAGGCGGATATCAAATGGTTATGGAGTTTTCGAATAATAATAATAAATAAACAGAAAATAAAGATAGAAATACTTATGTAATTCATTGGTGAGAATTTCAGATAAGCGTATAGAGATGCTTTCGTTCCTCTGAACCTCTGCTTTCCTGCTGTCTTCATCCAACCAGTCCTACTCCTTTCCATGGCAAGCTGTATGTTAGGCATCACCGTTATCAATGGCTACATCCTGTCCTCTCAGTGAAAATGGTCCAATGCGCTGTCACTGCATGGCTAATCATCTGTCGGTTCTCGATCATACTGGAATAGGATCCATTGATCCTTTTGCGTCTGTCACTACGCCCAGCACTCGCGAGTTTGAAGCTCGTCACAGTCATTCCTTCCCAGATCCTACTCGGAATACCACAGACAAGGTTTAGACTTTTCGGATCTCAGGAATGGCCATCCATGGGTTCTAACTTATACTACGAAGATTCTGATTAAGGAATCCAAGAGATACTCATTCAATCTAAGGTAGAACGGGAGTGGTTGTCAGGCACGTGTTCATAGGGAATGATGATGACTGTCACGATCATCACATTCATGTTGAAGTGCGAATGGATATCTTAGAAGCGGAATAAGTTGAATTGAATAGAAAAATAGTAGTACTTTGTATTAATTCATGAGGAACAGCAGAGCTCCACACCTTAATCTATGGTGTGTAGAAACTCTACCGTTGAAAATACATAAGTGATAAAGGTCCAGGAATGGCCGAATGGCCAGCCCCCAACGTGATCAATATGATCCAAAGATAATCCAAAGATGTAAATACAATAGTAAAAAGTCCTATTTATACTAAACTAGTTACTAGGGTTTACAGAAGTAAGTAATTGATGCATAAATCCACTTCCGGGGCCCACTTGGTGTGTGCTTGGGCTGAGCTTGAAGTTTACACATGCAGAGGCTTCTTTTGGAGTTGAATGCCAAGTTGTAACGTGTTTTTGGCATTCAACTCTGGTTCGTGACGTGTTTCTGGCGTTTAACTCCAGACTGCAGCGTAGAACTGGCGTTCAATGCCCTTTTGCATCATCTAAACTTGGGCAAAGTATGGACTATTATATATTGCTGGAAAGCCCTGGATGTCTACTTTCCAACGCCGTTGAGAGCGCGCCATTTGGAGTTCTGTAGCTCCAGAAAATTCACTTTGAGTGTAGGGAGGTCAGAATCCAACAGCATCGGCAGTCCTTCTTCAACCTCTGAATCTGATTTTTGCTCAAGTCCCTCAATTTTAGCCAGAAAATACCTGAAATCACAGAAAAACACACAAACTCATAGTAATGTCCAGAAATATGAATTTAACATAAAAACTAATAAAAACATCCCTAAAAGTAACTAGATCCTACTAAAAACATACTAAAAGCAATGCCAAAAAGCGTATAAATTATCCGCTCATCACCTTCCTTACCTCTTTCCGGCCTCTGACCCAAGATTCACGACCTCTGACCCAATTCATCAATTCAATATATATATATATACATAATTCAACACATTCTATCATTATCCAAATCCTCAATTTCACAACACTCAAATATGTAAAATCACACAATACATACCCAAATCATTATTCTCTATAACATGTCATCTATACCCATCCATTTCAACGATACACACAATTCAAACTTAATCCTAGGAGCATTTAACCTAGGAATTCTCATCACACCACATGGTACTTAAATAAAAATTAAATTATACCTCTTAGAAGTCAAATTTAAGCTCTCAACTTGTGAAATCTCACCAAGTCTCAGCTCCAAGCTCTACCCAACCCCACAAGCAAATTTCAAGCTCCAAAAATGTACCCAATACTCTAATATACACATTACATACATATATCAACTTAGGACTCACAAAATCTCATAAATTACAAGGGTTAGAGGGTTTCTTACTTTAACCCACAAAATTAGTTGGTAGAACTCACCAATTGCTCATACTAGAGCACTCCTAAATAACTAAAACCACAAAATTTCTCAAAGCCCAAGGCCAAAAACGCATTTTCAGAGAAAAATCAAAACTGGGCAAAGTACAGAGAATTACTCACCACAATACCTAGATGAAATTGAAAAGGGCGAGAAGAGTGACGCGTGGCCACAAATAACTCGTCAATCGGAGTTTCGTAGCAAAAGTTATGGTCATTTGAAGGTGAGGGTGGCTAGGGTTTTCTCTCCTCTCTTTTCTCTTATCTCAATTCCGTGTCTCTCTCGTAAAATAGGAAAAATGGTGGCTGAAAACTCATTAAATATAGGTATATATATGGGAGTTTGGGCCCACTTGGACCCTGTTCACTTGTTTTAGCCTGTTGTCCCAATTTTGGACCAAAACCTTTAAGATTATCGTTTTAATGTGCGCTTTAATTATTTTTACCACCTCAACAATAAATATTTAACTTTTTAACATTTCTCACTCATAATTAATTTTCTCAGCTGCAGTATCGGACATATCTCAGCCGGTACTGTCGGTCAAATTTCCAGTGCGTATTTTTAAGAATAAAACTATGTTTTCTGACTCAGAAAAATCTACTGAGTCCAAATATCATATTTAAATCATCAAATTTTGATTACTAAATTTTCTAACCATATTCGCTCATATTTAATTTATTATTTAATTAATTACGATTTGACCGAATTTTACAATTATTATCTCAACTATTCTCAAGCTAGGCTGGATCACTTCCAAGTCAAGGTATAATGAATACAGAGGTTTTGAGTATAAGATATGCATACAAGTGACAAACTCCAATTTGACGGTTTGTTTTGTATTGATTTTTGGGGATTTTATCACCTTTTACCCATATTTATTCAAGAAATAGCATGGTTTTGTATATTCTCCTTTAATTGTGCTTGAATGTGAAAACATGCTTTTTAGGAATCAAAATAGCTAAATTTAATTCACCTTGATTCTATTAGATGCCTTGATATGTTTGTTAAGTGATTTAAGGTCTAGGAGGCAAAGATTGGATCAAGGGAATGAAGAAAGAAAGCATGAAAAGTTGGAGAACTCATGAAGAAATGGAAGAACCGGAAAGCTGTCAAGCCGACCTCTTCGCACTTAATCGGCCATAACTTGAGCTACAGAGGTCCAAATGATGCGGTTCCAGTTGGGTTGGAAAGCTAACATCCGGGGCTTCGAAACGATATAAGATTTGCTATGGTTGAACCGCTCATGATGACGCGTACGCGCACAGTACGCGCACGCGCCGTTGCTGCCACCTGGTTCACTTAAAGCAAAACGTGGCCAGCGAATTCTGAAGCCTTGTGGGCCCAATCCAACTCATTTCTAATGCTATTTAAGCCAAGGATTGAAAGGGAATCAACATACTTTACTTACTTTTGACCATTAGTTTAGTTTAGCTTAGTTTAGTAGTGAGAGTTAGTTTCTAGAGAGAGAAGCTCTCACTTCTCTCTAGAATTAGGATTAGGTTTAGTTCTTAGATCTAGGTTTTAATTCATGCTTTCATCTCCTTCTATCTCTCAATTCTTTGTTGCTACATTCATCTTCTTCTATTCTTTTATTGTAATTTCCTTTATGTTGTTCTTATATTTTGTTGTAGATCTAGTATTGTTCCTTCTACTTTCTTTCAATTCAATAAGAGGTAATTCATAACAATTGTTCTTCTTTGCTTTTCTATTGTTGATCTCTTGCCTTTGTAGTTGTAGATTCCTTTAATTCTTGCAATTAATAATGTTTACTTCTATTGCACTCTATGTGTTTGTTGAAATGTCTTTTTTAGTTTTAGTGTAGATTTTGTTCCTCTTGGCCTAGGTAGAGTAATTAGTGACACTTGAGTTATCTAATTCCTTTGTTGATTGATAATTGGAGAGATTGCTAATTAGTTTGGAGTGCACTAAAGCTAGTCTTTCCTTGGGAGTTGGCTAGGACTTGTGGCTCAAGTCAATTCATCCACTTGACTTTCCTTTAATTAGTAAGGGTTAACTAAGTGGTAGTAATGAACAATTCTCATCACAATTGAGAAGGGTAACTAGGATAGGACTTCTAATTTTCATACCTTACCAAGAGCCTTTTATAGTTGTTAGTTTATTTTCATTGCCATTTACTTTTCATGCTTCTTATCCAAAACCCCAAAATAACTCACAACCAATAACAAAACACTTCATTACAATTCCTAGGGAGAACGACCCGAGGTTTGAATACTTCGGTTATTAATTTTAGGGGTTTGTTACTTGTGACAAACAATCTTTTGTATGAAAGGATTATTGTTTGGTTTAGGAACTATACTTGCAACGAGAATTCATTTGTGAAATTCTAAACCATCAAAAATCCAATCATCAAAATGGCGCCGTTGCCGGGGAATTGCAATGGTGTTATGTTATTGGTTATTGTACATATGTGAATTGTGTGAATATCTTGCTTTTTGCTTTATTTGCTAGTTGTAGAATTTTATTTCTCTTATTTTCCATTATCTTTTGATTTTTTTTTCTCTTTCCATTATGAATTCTCATTTTGGCTATGAGTGTGATTACAACTATGTTGTAGGTGATGAGGACTATAATGGAGATGTGTATCAAGGATGGGACAATCAAAGGTGGGAAGAGCCATAAGCTTATGATCAATCCTCATGGCAACAACCTCCACCAATGCACTATGAAGAAGAGCCATTCTATGATGCATATCAATCCAATGGCTATGGTGAATCACCTTGTGACTTTCAAGAACCACCACCATATGCCTATGAACCATATCCTCAACATAACTCTCAACCATACTCACAAGCCCCTTCTTACCAACCACCTTCATATGACCCTAACCCATATCTATCCTACCAACAACCACATATAGAGCCACCACCACTCCAACATCAATATTTTCAAGAGCCACCTCCTCCACATTATTACCAAGATGAACCACCTCCAATATATGAAAATTTTCAACCACAAGATGAATACCACTTTCCACCACAACCTCCCATGGACGAATATTCATGTCCATCAATCCAAGAGCCATATGATCCTAATCATATTATCCAAGAGGAACAAGAGTCAAGGGATCATCTCAAGGAAATATTGGATCAACTTCAAGCAACCATGGAGCGTGTTGTGCAACAAGTGGAAAGAGTGGAAATTATTGAACCACCACAACTCTACCAAGAAGAACCACCTTCCTACTATGAACCCTTCCCCCAAATTGATGAACCCTTCCATCCACCCCAACCTCCAATGGATGACATCCTTGATATTCTTGTTCAAGGACAAGAGGAAATGAAAAGGGATGTGCAACAATTCACGGCCGCCTTGGATGAGGTGGTAAACCGGTTAGCATCCCAATGCTTGAACTCTCAAGAAACTCCCATGGCTACATGCGGGGAATCAAATGAAGAGCATAACATAAAAGAGAGATTGGTGGAGAATGAGGGAAGTTGCTTTGTATTGGAACAATTGGAGGAAGCTATGATTATTGAAGAAAGGGAAGAATTGGTTGAAGACTTAGGAGATGCGGAGCCTCCATGGGAATCTAGAATTGAAGAAAACCCCTCCAAGATGATTGAAATTGATGCTAGGAAGGAAAGTGCACACCTTCCAAGACATATTCCATATGAAGATTTGGATGGGATAGAGCAAGAAGTGAGTTCCCTTGGTGATGAAGATCAAGCATCAAACCTTAGTGGTGAAGAATCCTTTGAGCATAAAGAACCTTCTCCCAACAAGATGGAAAGCAATGTGGAGGTAAATTTTTCTTACCCTCCCATTTATGACTTGAGTAGGAGAAAAGGTTTATATAAAATTGTTGAACAAAGGATTATAATTGAGAAGTCTTGTGAAGAGGTGGAAATCCTTAGAAAAAGGAGGATGGGAATTGAATACGCTTTATCAAAACTCTTGGAGTTGTCTTTGCCTAGGTTGCCATCTACTCCTTCATTTGAGTGGGTGAAATTCATTTCTATTAGCTTTATTATCCCACTTGAATATGGTTTGCTTGAAACGGATGGCCAACTTAGGGAGCTTTGTGGGATGAAGCGTAAACGAAAAAGGTTTTGTGGTTGGCGTTGCAAATCAAGGCTCATTATGGTTGATGCATCAAGCATGAGATATAAAGGTTGGAGTAGTGCTCAAATAGATGGGTCTAGGAGGATTGTTGGCCACTATATAGAGAATTCACCTTGCTCACCACCCACATGGATTAATGATAATCAACTTGGAGATGGGTGTGAAGACAAAATATGGGATCCGGGAACACATGAGGATCAACATTGGGAGCCCATGGTTTGTGAAGAACTCCATCAAAGCTTGGAGATATTAATCTTGAATGATGGAGCTTATTGGAAGTCCAAGCATTGGTGGAAGTTCCAAGATGAGTACAAGCACAAGCCACCTTGAGAAAAGCTCCCCATAAGTCCAACTTAAGGACAATAAACAAAAGTGCTAGGTGGGAGACAACCCTCCATGGTAAAATCCTTTCATTTTCTCTTTTGTACATATTGATAGAATTAGTTTAATTTCATGTTTGTTTAGATAGTTGAGTTTAATTGGTAGTTTAGTATGTTAAATAAGGTTTTAGGGTGTTTTGGTAGATACTTGGAGGTTTAGAATGCTTGGATTGGTGCAAAAACATAAAAAAAAAAAAAATTTGAAAAACAGAGCACCATCCACGCGTATGCGCATCGTGCGCGTACGCGTGCATCAAGTGTTTTCGACCATCCACGCGCGTGCGCCATGTACGCGTACGCGTGGATTGCAAAATTTCATACCTCTATACATTTTCCAAAGAGTTGTGCCTGCGCCGCGCCAGCACTGTGCCTTTGGCACAAACCTATTTGCGCGCTCGCGCACATGACGCGTACGTGTCACTCTCGAAATAAGCCATCCGCGCGCGCGCGGCATGCGCGCGTACGCGCGGATTTCCTTCCTTCACCACATTTCTTTTCTTCTCCTCTTTCTATTTCTTTCCTTCTCCTTTCTCCTACCCCTCATCCAACACTTCCAAACACCATTGATAACCATTTATTTTAGTTAGTTAATTAGTTAGTCGGTTAGTTAATTCGTTAGTTTTAGTTTAGTTTTCATTTTATTTTCTCTCTTTTCATCATAAGTGTTGGTGTATTGACTTTGTTTACTATACATTGCTATATCCCTTATTGCCTAAATGCTATTTTAGCATGAATGTTTTTAGATATCTTTGTTGGATTCTATGATTGAGGTTATATTTTGTTACTTGGTTTTGAGTTCTTCTTGCTTACCTTTTGAAAAATACCAAGTGATGAGAATTGTCTTCGAGCTTATAACTCTTTTGAATTGCATGTTGTAGCTAGCCATCATGTGATTTGGATCCTTTTCCCTCGATTAGGCAACCTCTTGATGGATGATGTTGAGCATTTACCTTAATGCATTGTATTTCATGATTATATCCATCCATATGTTTGACTTGAATGCTTTCATGCTTCTCTAATGCTTGTCTTACCTTACAAGCTTACTTAAAGCATCTCAAGCACACTAGGATAAGTGAAGTGCATGCTTCTTTTGTGACATAGCTTTTATGCTAATGTGTATTCTAAACCGCGCAATTTAGAATTCACACACCTAATATTTCTTAATGTCACACTAATTCACTCACCTCATTCTAGTGATTTACCTCATTCCAACAATGTATGCTTCCTTGCTTTTATATCTTCTCATCTTATGGTGTTATATTTTTGTTTTTCATAATGAATGCACCACAAGCAACCATGGAAGCGGAAGAAAGAACACATAGCAATCCGGAGAGTCGCCGTACCCCCTTGCTCATCTTTGAGTGCACCGAGGACGGTGCAAACTTTTAAGTGTGGGGAGGTCGTCCGACCGATCGGCGATTTTGGGTGACAAATTTCTAATCCCAACACTTTTGCATTTCATTTTAGGTTCTTAGGATTTTTACTTTCATTTTCTTATTTTTTTCATATATATACACAATAAGCTTAGTCAAAATAATGAAAATTTTCAAGATTTCTATCTATAGGGCATCTCAATTGATTTGAGTGAAAACCTTTCATAGAACTTGCTTGAATTATATATATTGTGGATCATGTTTTTGAGCTAAGAACACAAGCAAGTGAGATTTGAGCCTAATGGTGTGGTTACATCTTATAACCACTTATTTTTCCTTCTTGTGTGCATTAGTCCCTTTCTATGATTGTAATCTTTGATTTGTTTGATTCTTTATGTCCATTATTTTGTGTATTCATGCATTTATATGATTGAGGCCATCATTTTATTAGCTCACTTACCCAAATAGCCTTACCTTTTATCTTCCTTTGTTAGCCAAATTTGAGCCTACGCTTAACCCACTTATTCTTATTCTAGCACATTACAAGCCTTAAAGCGAAAAACAATAATTGTCCCTTAATTTGGATCTTTGATTAGCTTAGGCTAGTGTGTGTGAGTATCATTCAAGTGTGGGAACCTTGGGACATTGGGTGAATAAAAAGGTAGTTTTGTAATGTTATTGGAAATATTGGGAATTGGATACATACTCATGTATTGATCAAATGTAAAACCTTATGCATTGAGGTTCTTGTATATAAAAAGAAAAAAAATAAGAAAAACAAAAGAAAAGAAAAAGAAAAATAATATGGAAAAGAAAAAAAATAGAAAAAAGAAAAAAAAAGAAGAAGAAAAAATAATAAAAAGGGGATAAAATGCCCCAAAGTAAGGTCCAATAAACTCAATGCATAAGTGTTGCGAAATGAAAAAGAAAATGCATGAGTATGTGAAAAAGTGAGAAAATGGGTAGTTAGGTTAGAACTTAATTGTATAGGATGACATAGGCTAGGTGGGAAGTTTAAGCTTATCAAAGATTCAAATTTCAAGCTCACTTGACCAAATATGCATCTTACCTTGACCCTAGCCCCATTACAACCAATGAAAAGACCTCATGATACTTGTATGCATGCATGAAATAAATGTTGATTGTTAGAAGAAAAACAAATCTTGGAAAGCATGAAATAGAGGAGAATTGAGTGAATCAACCCTAAACACTTGAGCGAATAGAGTGCAAACACATCCGGTGAGGGTTTGATGCTCAATTACATGTTTTCACCTATGATCATCATTCTTCATGCAAGTTTGTAAAAATATTTAATAACTCAATTCAATTGTGGATTAGACTTGCTAGTCCTTAGCCCTTGTGCATATATGTTTCTTGAGAATTGATTTATTTTGACCAAGCACTTGCATTCATTTAGATAGTTGCATATAGGTAGATTGCATTTAGTTAGTTTCCATTGAATAAATGCCATACCCTTACTTCATTCTTGGTTTAAGCATGAGGACATGCTTGGTTTAAGTGTGGGGAGGTTGACAAACCCCAATTTGACGGTTTGTTTTGTATTGATTTTTGGGGATTTTATCACCTTTTACCCATATTTATTCAAGAAATAGCATGGTTTTGTATATTCTCCTTTAATTGTGCTTGAATGTGAAAACATGCTTTTTAGGAATCAAAATAGCTAAATTTAATTCACCTTGATTCTATTAGATGCCTTGATATGTTTGTTAAGTGATTTAAGGTCTAGGAGGCAAAGATTGGATCAAGGGAATGAAGAAAGAAAGCATGAAAAGTTGGAGAACTCATGAAGAAATGGAAGAACCGGAAAGCTGTCAAGCCGACCTCTTCGCACTTAATCGGCCATAACTTGAGCTACAGAGGTCCAAATGATGCGGTTCCAGTTGGGTTGGAAAGCTAACATCCGGGGCTTCGAAACGATATAAGATTTGCTATGGTTGAACCGCTCATGATGACGCGTACGCGCACAGTACGCACACGCGCCGTTGCTGCCACCTGGTTCACTTAAAGCAAAACGTGGCCAGCGAATTCTGAAGCCTTGTGGGCCCAATCCAACTCATTTCTAATGCTATTTAAGCTAAGGATTGAAAGGGAATCAACATACTTTACTTACTTTTGACCATTAGTTTAGTTTAGCTTAGTTTTGTAGTGAGAGTTAGTTTCTAGAGAGAAAAGCTCTCACTTCTCTCTAGAATTAGGATTAGGTTTAGTTCTTAGATCTAGGTTTTAATTCATGCTTTCATCTCCTTCTATCTCTCAATTCTTTGTTGCTACATTCATCTTCTTCTATTATTTTATTGTAATTTCCTTTATGTTGTTCTTATATTTTGTTGTAGATCTAGTATTGTTCCTTCTACTTTCTTTCAATTCAATAAGAGGTAATTCATAACAATTGTTCTTCTTTGCTTTTCTATTGTTGATCTCTTGCCTTTGTAGTTGTAGATTCCTTTAATTCTTGCAATTAATAATATTTACTTCTATTGCACTCTATGTGTTTGTTGAAATGTCTCTTTTAGTTTTAGTGTAGATTTTGTTCCTCTTGGCCTAGGTAGAGTAATTAGTGACACTTGAGTTATCTAATTCCTTTGTTGATTGATAATTGGAGAGATTGCTAATTAGTTTGGAGTGCACTAAAGCTAGTCTTTCCTTGGGAGTTGGCTAGGACTTGTGGCTCAAGTCAATTCATCCACTTGACTTTCCTTTAATTAGTAAGGGTTAACTAAGTGGTAGCAATGAACAATTCTCATCACAATTGAGAAGGGTAACTAGGATAGGACTTCTAATTTTCATACCTTACCAAGAGCCTTTTATAGTTGTTAGTTTATTTTCATTGCCATTTACTTTTCATGCTTCTTATCCAAAACCCCAAAATAACTCACAACTAATAACAAAACACTTCATTACAATTCCTAGGGAGAACGACCCGAGGTTTGAATACTTCGGTTATTAATTTTAGGGGTTTGTTACTTGTGACAAACAATCTTTTGTATGAAAGGATTATTGTTTGGTTTAGGAACTATACTTGCAACGAGAATTCATTTGTGAAATTCTAAACCATCAAAAATCCAATCATCAACAAGGTATAGTGAATACACTCAGCAGATCTTTATCACTAAATTTTATTTTTTCTCACGTTCTTTTTTTAATCATTCCTTTTTAGTGTACAAGAACTAAAAAACTATCTTCACTATCAATTGTGAGTGTCACTTTCATGAAGGTTTAATGTTCTACACGTATTTATATAGGTTTAATAGAATTCAATTTATAGTATTGACTCATTGTAGTGGTAAATTGAATTCATTAGACTCGATTTACCATGTGCTATCCACTTGTACTAAATCAAAACAAGCTATTTTGAATTACCAAAATAAAACTCCTCCACTGCTAAATTAAATCTACTCAGTTCAATTTATTATTAGTTTGGCTATATCGAATCAAATTAATTCGATTTATATGGAATTTGCATAAATCGAGTTTAAAAGCTTCGAGTTACATAGAGACATACATAAAAAATGGACATGCATGTAAGCTATTTCATTTCAAGATATTGGTATAATATTGATTCCCATTTGATTTGTTTTTATGAATTGTCCTAACTATTATCGTTGTGTTGACATTTAATAACAATTTTTTCTCACACATAAATAAAATTTCTTTAAATGTAGGGACAAACACACTATTATAATTGAATATATATTTATTATTTTTTACCTAAAATTTAATGGGGCAATTGTTCCCACATATACATACTTGGATCCATCCTTATCTATAAGAAACCACATCATGAGCATACATTTATTTGCTAATTAATTATGGTTGTGATTGCTAAGATTGTGTACTTTTATAAGATTAATAGTAAAATTAGTCTAAAAAAATAGGTTGTTCTCTAAATTTATTTTTAAGTGATTTTATCAATTAAATTAGTTATTTAAGAATTACAAATTAATCACTTTTATCTTTTTGTCTCTCGATTAATAGTTTTTATTAACAATTGATAATATAAAATATTAATTGGCAGCGTACATAATACCTGATATATCTAATTAGATGCTAACCAAATATGTTTATAAAAAAGAACAAAACAAAATCGGCGACACAAGTTTCTTAAAAACATGTACCAATTAATTTTGGCTACAATATTAAAAAAAAAATAATTTTATTTGAATTTATATTCATATTTTATATCTTCTATGAAATAATAATAACAAAAAAAAAAAAACAGTGAACTACCCTCACTAAGATTTTATATGGTCATATTAGTTCAAAATACAAGTTCCCATGCTCACTTGGTGCATTGATATTTTAAATTTGTTATTGCCATTTTTCAAGAGTCAGATACGCTTGTGTTTGAAGAGAAATAAGTTTGTTACTCCATTCAAGCAATGTGAACGTTTTTCTTATTCTTTTTGCTTTTCTTTTTCTATTAAACCCAATGTAGACATACATATACACTACATTCTATTTTTTATATTATATTATAAAAGTTTAGATAGCGCTTGGGTAAAAATTTATGCTTGAAATCTTGAATCACATTTAATAATATTATATCGTCTTAAGATAGAAATAGAAATGAATAGTACGCACCTAATGAGCCAAGGGGATACTTATATGTGATTGATGTTAAATATGTTTACTCTACTTCAACTTTAAAATAATTCTTCTTTTGTTTTTTTATCTTACTGGATCTTTGTTATCTGAAGATACTACTTTTTTTTATCGGATCACACACTATTTTTTTTTTTTCAAGTTCCTCTTAAAAATTTCTTTTAGAATCCCCCTCTCCTGATTATGGGTCTTCAAATTTATAGGATAAGAGATGTTTGACATGATTATACTTTTCTAAAATTATTTTCTTCACTCATTCCTTTAGTGGTAGTATTGTTAGAATTTTTATTCTAATTGTGGTCCAATTGTTAATATAGAAATTAGTTTGGGTGATGTGGTAATTATTCATTAATTATATTGGTAATAGATATGTTTTTTGATAGAAAAAATACGACTGTTCATCATAAATTTTATAAAATTTGGGTCCCTAATTCTGATCACATAACAACAAAAACACACCTTAATTTCATCTTGCTCTGTAATTCAAGAATTGAAAGTTTCAAATTAAATCAAAGAATTTATTAATAATAACTGAATGTATGTAAATGACTGATTTTATAAAATATCTAACAGGTATTTGATAAATCATTCTAAAACTTTTTCACTAGCTACTAGAATATGTTTTGTGCTACCATTGTTGCTTTACTCCTTATCATCATCATCATCACATTTTGATTTACTGAACTGTTTCTTCTTTTTTTTTCAATCAAATTGATATAAGATTTTATTATCATTTATTTTTTATTTTTATTATTAAAATATTTTTATTTTTTATTTTTTATATTTTTTGGTGATATTTTAAAAGCTAAATTTATGATAGACAAAAAAAAATAACCATTTAAAACTTTATTTATGTTGAAAGAAAAAAGTTTTTTTATTTAAAAAGAAATTAAAATAGACTAAGCAACAATATACTGGTTGCAATGATACTCTCGTTATAACATATCTTAGTTATATGTGAGGCACCATTATCATTGTTGCCTTTTTTTCTATATATTTTTTTATTATATTTAACAAAATTGATTTAATTGTTTTTTGTTATATTTTGTATATATTGAATAAATAGAAATAAAGTTATATAACTTGATTAAACACTAAAGATAAATAGATAAATTTAGGTATCAACACATATTTATAGCAGTGAAAAAGAAAAAAACTAAAAGAAAAAACTAGATAAATTGGATAACAATGTGAGACTAACTAATATATAAATCATAAACTAAAATATTTTTCAATTAACAAACCTCTAAATAATATCAAGGTTAGCTCTTAACACATTTAGGGGTATTGAGTACCTTCACTCATAAGGTACCAGAGATTATTAGAGAAAAACTTTGCATTCATAAATTAAAGTTGATGTGTATAACTTTAGTACTATGCTTTGTGAACTCACAACTGTTCTACTTTCCTTCCAACTTTCAAGGAATGACTCCCTATCCAAGCTAACTTGATTGAAAGATTTTATGATCCAACCAAAGAAAATATTTTTCTAAATGAGGTTCCTCTAGTAAAAATATCTCATTAGTATTTGTGCAGTAAGGTATCTCAGTCGTAAACTTATATTTTTTGTCACTTAAAATTAGTCACATGAATATAATGTTTTAATATCCTACTCTAGTACCAAGCTATAAAGGCCATGGATTATGACCAATTGCCACTGCATTCACTTATGCATCCCATTTAGATTTAGCTAATATATTTCTTTTGCTTTTTACAATATTACAAGAAATTTCAACAACTAAAAAGAAAAACCTTAACAATTGTCCAATAGAACCAAAGTGTCAAGATATTACATTATAGTTAGAAGAAACCATATTTGTTGAAAAGGATGGTGGGTTAAAGGTAGAAGAAGTAGTGCAAAAGTGTTACTAAACCATATTACCAAATTTAACTGAATCTGTATTGGAGAAGTGAAAAAATGGAAAGTTGTATTAATCTAGAAAAGGAGTTACAATATATATATACACACACATACACACGTGAGCTAACTATGAGTTAACAAGAGAAGAAAAAATAACTAACTAGCACTTAAGTATTATCACTAACTAATTGATGATTTTATAAATAGATGGTCTAATATCTCCCTTCATGATGGATCATATATGTCAATATGCCCATCTTTGCCATAAGGAACTGACAAATCAACATTTCATAATATTTATTTGCTTTAAATGAGTAGAATTTGTCGATTTCTCTCACATTTATTTATTAAAATTGCATGCTTTTATGATTTCTTTTTAATTGTACTTAAGTGACTAAAGCATGCTTTTTGAAGCCTTTAATTGATTAATTTATATTACTTTTGACTCCATTCGATACCTTAATATATGTGTTTAAATGTTTTAGAATTTATAGGATAAGAATGGCTTAGAAAAGTAAAGAAGAATGCATGAAAAAGCAAGGAATCATGAAGATTTAAAGTTTTGAAGTTTTAGTAGCGCGTACGTAAGAAATTGCCGCGTACGCATGATTTGAATTTTGGTAATCTCACGTACGCGGGCCCTGTCATGTACACGGAACACCAAAAATGTGCCTCGTTAAAGGAGCACATGAGTGGTAATTTCTGGAGCTCTTTAGGCCATTTCCAAGACCAAGCTGAGTCTAATTGACTGGAGAATGGAAGGAGATGGACACACACACTCATACTTAGAAAATCTTTTAGTTTTTGTTCTAAGTTTTTAGTTTTTTTCTAGAGAAAAAAATTTCTCCTTATCTCTAGGTTTTCTTAGGATTATCAATACTTTGCTACTGAATTGTGATTTGGATCTTGTTTAATTTTAGTTTTGTAGTCATTGCACTCTCAATTACTTAGTTTACTTGTTAGTTACTCATTTTTGTTACCTATGACTATACTTTGATACTATTGTGAATATTGAATTTCTTTAATTGGATTTGAGTTTTATGTTCCTTCCATGTCTGTTATAGCCTTTGATAGTAATTATATGTAGTTGATAGTTTTAAATTTCATTTATTTTGCAACTTACCCATGTCTTTATTTAGTGCGCACCTAGTGTTTGATGAAATATTTTCTTTGATTATGGAGTAATTTTTCACACTATTGGCCTAGGTTAAATAAATTGGGTGATCTTGAGTCATTGTGTCTGATTGGATCGATAATCTAGGGTCTCTGTTAGTTAAATTGATACCCATTGACACTAGTCTTTTACTAAGTCAATTAGTAGTTAGATTAGGACTTATGGATTAATGTTGACTATGTCTATTTGACTTGCCTCAAGTATAGAGATAGACTTAATAGGATTGATTCCTCATCATTGTTATTACATGATTGCTAGACAAGGATGGTGATCCCTTTTTCTCACATTTTAGCCAAGAGCCTTTTACACTTATACTAAAACCCAAAAACCTTCTTTGATCATTTTCTGTTTTAGGTATTTTTAGTTAATTTAATTAGTTTTTTTAGAATATATTTTAATTCGTGTCGTGCCTTGTTAACTCCATAATTGCTTAGTTGAGAATTCCATCATCCTTACTTTAGTTTCTTGCAGCTTAAGTTTCTCACATAATTATCTTTTTTAGTTTAATTTCTTGTTTATGCTTATCAACCCCGATTATCCCAACCAACTTTGATTCACACAATTCCACATTCTAGGGAGGACGACGCGAGAGTAATACTCTCGACTATTTTAATTTGAATTGGGTTGAACTTGTGACAACCAAACTAAACTTTGATAGTACTAGTTACCGGTTTAGAACTATACTTGCGATGAGCTTGAGTTTTGATTTATTGGAAATTCTAAAATGGTCATTAGAGACGCGTCAGGAACCAAAATTCAAGAGGAGGCAGAGCTTTGTTAGGATGTCAACTAATTAGTGCATGTTGGGAATGTACACAAGTTTGATAGAACCAGCTTCAACTTTCTCCCTAACGAAGTGATAGTCCATTTTGACATGTTTCATTTTCTCATGCAGCGCAGAGTTTGTTGCCATGTGAACGGCTGAGATGTTATTGCAAAATAACATGGCTAAATCCACATGAATATTCAAAAACTTGAGTAGTCCTATCAACCAAATAATCTCACAAGAGCTCTGTACTCTACTTCGGTTGTGCTTCTTACCACTACTTGCTTGTTGCTCTTTCAGGATACCAAGGCATCTCCTAAAAAAGCACAGTAATCCGTGGTTGACTGTTGTGTGTCTAAGCATTCGCCCTAGTCTGCATATGCATAGATAGAGATGTTGAACTTGTTTGCTATTGGAAATAGCACACCTTATCCAGGGGCTTCTTTGATGTATCTTAACACTTGATGGAATGCTTGAAGGTGGGGAACACACGGGTCAGACATGTACTGCACAAGCTTCGTGACTGCAAATCTGATGTATGGCCGTGAAATTGTAAAGTACATAAGTATGCCGATAAGTCTTCGGTATAGGGTTAGGTCAGGTAGAGGCTCGCCCTCTGAAGCCTTTATCTTCAAATTTTCATCCATTTGTGAAGTGGCACGCTTGCACTCTAAGAAATTTGTGTCTTCAAGAAGGGATAGAGCAGACTTCTGCTGTGAAAGATATATCTCTTTTTCGGATCTTGCTAGTTCCAATCCAACAAAAAATTTGAGATCTCCTAAGACTTTTAACTTGAAGAAAGCAAGGTTCCGAAAATCGAACCGGTCATTGAACCATTTTAGTCACTGGTTCACTAGTCCAACTATAGTTCAATCGAAAAACTGTTTTAGAGTAAAATAATAAATAAATTATAAATAAGCACCTTAAAACATAATTATAGTCTAATCTAATCTTAAAATATTTTTTCAAATTTAAAATACTACATAAAATATCATCAACCAAAGTCATAAGATCTTATCAAAGTACAAATATAAAAATTAAATAATATAAAAAAATATCTAAATATTGAGAAGCAACATATTTTCAAGCTAGATCTCTTTTTTCCCGTAAATTAGAAGAAGCTTATGAATGACTATCATTAGAACTAGGAGATTAATATTAGCAACATCATTCAAAATAGGAGGATTAGCAGGCAAATTATTATCCACAGATAATTTATTATCAGCAATTATTTCTTGATCAATACTATTATCTATAACTGAAATCAATAAATAATCAACACAGTCAAAAATAGCAGCAGTACAGCAGAATCAAAAATCAAATAATCATTCAACAAAATAATAATCCATAACTGAAAATCAATAAATTATCAATATAGTCAAAAACAACAACAGCACAGTAGAGCCAAAAATAAAATAATCATTCAACAAAAAGTCAAAAATACAACACAATAGCATAGCAAAGCCAGAGCTTATCAATAATTTCAACAAAAACACAAAACTCCTATAATCATTCAATGATTTCACTTTTAGAACAGAAAGTAAATAGAAAAATGAATTATTCTGAGCACTGCCACTGACCTTCGAAAGGGGCTGAGCGCGACGGAGAGAGCAGGACAAGAGACGACGGCGACGAGATGAAGGCGACAAGTCGATGACGAGCAGAACGAAGATGATAGAGGATGGACGCTGAGCGAGAAAGAAGAAAGCGAACATAGAGCTGAGGATAGGACAAAAAGAGAAGCCTTGGACAACCACAAACGACAACAGTCATTCACTCCATTTGGCGGTGGTGGAAGCAAGCTAGGGTTTTTAGTTCACATTTTCTCTCTTTGAGTTGAGGAAGGAAGGAAACGAAGTTAGGATTTAGGAACGAAGGAGGGGTTAGGGGGAGAGCAACACGTTCTTTTTTTTAAAAAATTTAATCAAAACAACGTCGTTCCAGGAAAACCGACCAGTTTTTGGTCCGGTTCAACCAGTCGATTTTCGGCCGATTTAGCAGTTTGTGTCCGATTCTGTCACGAGCGATTTTGAGCATAGAACCAAATCATTGGCTTCGCTGGTTCCCAATCAAACCAATTCGACCAGCCGGTCCGGTCCGATTTTTAAAATCATGGAAGAAAGTCTCCAATGTCTTTTTCACCTCTTGTATCATGTTGATGTTTGGTCTGGTCACAATGATGTCATTAGCATAGATGAGAAAAAAAAAAGTCGAATTGTTACCACAAGCAAATGATAAAAGAGATTGATCATTCTTGCATTATGTAAATCCATGTGCGGTGAGTGTGGAAAAAAATCTTAGAACCATTGGCGCGATGCTTGTTGAAGGCCATAAAGGGATTTTGTTAGCTTGCAAACTAATCCTTGTTTTCGTTTCAGGTGGTCAAGATGGAGTTTCATATATACTTCCTTAAATAATTCCTCACTAAGAAAAGCATTATTGATGTCCAACTGAAACAAACTTTAATTTTTTGCTACAACTAAGTTGAGAAGTACCCTCATAGTAGATATCTTTGCTACATTATTAAAGATATCTTTGAAATCAACCCCCTACTTGTCGTGTATATCCTTTTGCAATGAGGTGAGCCTTGTATCTATCAGGCTGCCATCAGCCTTTAGCTTGACTTTGTAGACCCACTTACATCCGACCTGGTTAATTTGCGGAAGAACGTGAAAATAGATCTGCCATCGAAAAATTGAAGTCCAGCGAATTAGAGAAGGAAGGATTCTTGGCAATGAAATGAAGGATCAATGGATCTTTGAGTCTAGAAGATCTAAAACTTCTTATCTTGAGCTCGTTGATTGGAGCTTCTTACTTTTAGCAAGAACAAGAATTGTAAGCTAAGCAAGTTCTAATCAAACTTTATTTTGTGAACTTGAGTGAAAAGAAAAAAAAAGGAGAAAAAGATGAGAGGAAGAAGAAGAAGAACATTATAAAAGCTTCAGGAAGAAGAAGGTTTAGATTAGAATATCTTCTGATATCGTATTGGAGAAGTGAGGAAAGAAAAAATTGTATTAATCTAGAAAAGGAGTTACACTATATATATGAATACACCTGAGCTAATTATAAACTAACAAGAGAAGAAAAATTACTAACTAGCACCTAATTGTTATCACTAAGTAATTAATCATTCTATAAATAGATAGTCTAATAATATGTCAAAGATTATATTCATACTTCAACACAAATCAAAGAATTATTGAACTAGTAGATTTTAAATTTTTATTTTTTTTATTACCTTTGATGGGCTACTATGAAAGTGAAATATCTTTTTTTTTTCTAATTGTACCTTTGATAAATATTCTAAATTTGTCATTGATATTACAAATTTAATAAAATACTTTAATTTGCTAAATTAATTTTAATATGTTATATCATGTACAAAAATAAAAATTGTTGGCAAAAATTAATACACAAAAAGTATTAGCAAACATAATTTCAAAAAATAAAAAAATCTTATCTGTCATGTAATATCAATTTAATGAGCATAATTAAGAACAATCTTAATTAAGGTTCTAAGTTCTAACTGCAATAAGCAATAGTAAATAAAAGTTAATAATATGATAATTCTAGAATTAGTTTTTGTGGCTATATAAATTAAGACCGTTAAAATGGATTATATCTATTGGATCAGTTTTTTTTTTTGTTGCTTTTCATGGTATCTCCCAATCCGATAGGTTAAGGAGAAATTCGTCGTGGATCTGAGCTCTATTTAAGGGTCTGCCGCTGGCCAATGGGTTGCTACATGTACAAAGCGAGATTCGAACCCCAAAACTTGCTTAAGTAGACGAGTGAGCTGACCACTCGACTAACCAAAATTGGTTGTCTATTTACTTGTTTTTTTTTTTTTTTTTTTGGACTTGTCCATTTACCTGTTTAAACAGGCAGCTGTCTCTAAAATGAAACCCATTTGAATTTCAGAATAAATGGGCAAAGCCCAATTGATCTGGAAAAAGTAGTGCTTTAAACAGGCGGACTTTTAGCAGCTGAGGCTTGGCACAGATGGAGGATTTCTACGCCTCTCATCAAGCTGCACCCGGGTTCAAATCCCAGCTGAGGCTGGATGTTGCAAGAACCCATAGTACCCATGTAGTGTGTGTGAGTATGTTGTGTGGGTGTGTGAAACATGGGGTTAATGCTTAGGATTGGGGGCTGTCCAATCCACTTGACCAAAAAAAAAAAAAAAACAGGCGGACTTTTATGCTTTAAAATGAGACCTGTTAAAAATTTTTTTAGCATGTTTTAAAAAATTTTGACAATATTTTTAATATTTTTCATTATCCGACTCAAAGACTCAACCCACCCACTAAAAAAATCTCTGTTTTGTTTAAGTTTTTTTTTGCCCAAAGTTGGTATTTTTTTTTTCCAAAAGATAAATTTTTTTTATCCTAAAACTAGATTTTTATCCATTTTTTTAAAAAATAAAAATAATAAACGATCCAACTGGTATAACTAATTGAACTGGTCATAAATGGTCCAAGTTTAAAAATTGAGACACGTGAACAAAAAGAATATAGGGACAATTTGTATAACCCACATGCTTAGACAAATCGTGCTTATATGGATTGGGTTGCCCGTTTGATGGCCATAAAATAAATTTATCTAAAATAATGGACACTAAAATTTATAGGTTTTTTGCAAAATTAAATTATTAATTTTATCCACAGAAATTTCAAACGCTGATAAATTTATTTAAATAAATTAAATAAAAATTTTATTTATTGAAATAAATAATTTTAAAAATTATTACAAAAATACGTAGGATTACTTATTTCGTTTACATTGTAAAACAGTGCGCGTGATATGTGTATATCTTGTTTATAGTGTAAACAAGACACTTGCAAGCTTATCTCGTTTACACTATAAACAAGATAAGATTGGATTACGCATTTATATAGATATCGTCTACAGCCTTGATCTGAGTCCCATTTCAAACTTTTCCACCACTTTCTCCTCTCTTCTATCCCTTTCTGACCATATTATTGAGTAAGATGAAGATGATGCACAAAGATGCATGTGATCTAGACATCAATAGGCTGAACACGACATGGCACTATGCCGGGACAGCCGACTTTGTGGTTAGTTTTATTATCTTGACGTTTCTGTTATCCCATATATGTATAGCTATAGTTAGGATACTTGCCAAGAACTAGAAATTAATTTATATCGTTAGCAACAGGTCACTGATAGGGTAAAATTTTAGGAATTTGATTATCATTTTTCTGTAATTAAGTTGTTAACTACATAATTATTAATTTAGATATAAATGGTGGGGTAGATATTTTCCAACCGTTGAAGTTAGTTTATTAGTTACACGTTTCTTAATTTATTAATTTAGTTATTAACTATCCAAGTTTGATAGTTATATTATTAAGTTAAAGTTTGATAATTAGATTATTAATTAAATTATTGAATATTTTTATTTTAAGTAACATATTGAGGAAATGTCTATTAATTAAGTACATATTAATGTAAAAGCTTTTATCGACATAAATTCAGTTAGTACATACGTGTAAATTTTTGTTAAACAAATGTATACAATAGTTAAGTCAGTTTGATATGTTGATGGACCTATACACATTTTTAATAATTGTGATAATTTATTTTTTGTCAGAGGCCTCGCTTACTTTTGCTCCGACGAGTGAGTCACACACTTCCACCACCCGACACCATCATCCCGTATCTGAGAGAGGCTGGGTTCGACGACACGGTGCCTCTCAGGGACTTCGTCTTCGACAACTCCCTTAGCACGACATTCGTGGAGCGATGGCGTCCGGAGACCCATCACATTCTACCTGCCATGGGGTGAGGCCACTATCACCCTGCAGAACGTGGCGTACCATCTTGAGCTACGCGCGCACGGAGAGCCAGTGGGGGGTGCTTCCGTGACTTCTACGGGTGGCACCACATGGAGACATGGGAGTTGGTAGAGCGACTGCTCGGTGCAATGCCTCCGGTGGTTGCACAGTAGGAGGCATAGAAAAAAGAGTCATTCTCACTGAAGCTAACATGACTGTGGGACCGTATCTGCCATATGCTTCAGACAGATGATCCAAAGACACTCCGACAGTATGCCAGGTGTTACATCTTGTTACTGATCGGTGGTTACCTGATGACGGACAAGTCAAATAACCTGGTCCATCTCCGGTGGCTGCCACTGCTTGCAGACTTTGTCAGGTGTCGTGAGTTGTCTTGGGGATCGGCGGTGCTTGCATGGACATACTATTCGCTGTGCTCTGCAGCACACCAAGGCACGACAGACATCTCCAGCTGCACTCCGCTATTGATGTCTTGGATATACCAGAGATTTCCCAAGTGGTGTCCACCTGACTAACAAGTTTTCATGTATCCCATGGCAGCAAGGTAACTATTGTTTATATCTTGCTTGTGTTTTGAATTTATAACTTATTATGACATTCCGTAAATTGAACTCGTGTTATTCTTATAACTGGCGACAGGTTGATAGGGTTGACGCAGTAAAGCAGGGACCAGCACGAGACGAGGGTCCTCTGACGGCATCTATCGCTAGACCAGTTATGGATGCTTGTAGCAGCTTTGGCACCTTATTGTATGACTCTTCTCAGTCCCCATATATTTGTGCAATTGTCTTTTGCTTCGCCATCCAGACCTTTCTATAAGAGGGTTTGAAGTGATAACTTTGCCGAACTATACCTTGCAGAATAGGGATGCTGACAGATGGGTTGGACTATATCAACGGCAGGATGATTTTGCAGATGTGGCTGCTGTCCAACTGTCGATGGTCTTAGGACATGGTGGGTACTAAACACGTATGCGCTCCACTAACCCTTTGGACCTTCCTAACGAAATAAAACATTCATGGTTGGAAACTACACTAGATATAGCAATCATAAATGAGTAAATACGCCATAATTAAACTTTAAATCACCAGTATCTGAGGTTCTGTCGGAGGGCTACACGGAGACTCTAGGGACATCCAGTTGCAGCTTGGCGGCAATACACATAGTACTTTAATCGGTACTCAGCACTTCTACAAATGCTGTAGTTCTTTACACCCTATATTACTGCATCTCTACTTTTGAATTTGTGGACGACCCGAAACTCTACCCCACCATCTAGGTTGTAATCCTCTTCCCCGGTGTTGGAAACGGAGATTTCTCATACATGGCGTCTAGATCCAACTTATGATAGTGACTTGATACATCTGATAGCGCCGGAATCGGGTGGGGGTGGCAAAACATAGCGCATCGCTGCCTCGATCGGCGTCTCCGGTACAAACTCCTCCTCATCATCATATTCAGATGAATCACTATTGTTTCTATCCGCAACGTACTCTTCATCAAAGTCTTCATCACCCACGTCCATGTCTTCCACTGGACTGGCAACATGAATCGGTGGTGGTGCAAGAAGTGGGTCATCTTGCACAAAAGTCAAGTGGACAGAACCACCGCCACCAATATCACCAACCTCCGCAGAAAGATCCATCACTTGTTCTGCCATGATACTCCCATGGATGTCAAATATGAGTCGCACATGCTCGTCAGCCTGGAGCTGAAACAGGCGAAACAGAAAAACTCTGTTACTCAACGGTGTTAGCAACCTATACCCCACCCTTCTGATATCTTTTCTCCCTAAACCACCAAGGTTGCTCAATATCAGACTCCTCAACTCGAACAACGAACTTACGCGCCAAGTACGCAATAGTAACGGATTCTCTCACTCAAATATCACCCCATTCTTGGTAATAATGGTGGTGGGTTTAGAGAGAGAAAGAGAAAGAATGGTTATGATGGTGATGATGGTGACAACAATGGTAGTTGGGGATGAGAGTGGAGTAGATGAAAATTTTGGGGGTGATGGAGTTAAGGATTGGGATGGTGGTGGTATGGAGTAAAATTAGAATTGAGGGTTATATTAAATTAGAGGATAATTTGAAAATTTTGAATAATTTTTTAAAGGTTTGAGTAGTTTTGTCAAAAAAAATTCATCTTTTATGGATATAAAGTCAATTTTATTTTTTTTCAGGAATAAATTTGTCAATATTCTAAACTTTTGTGGGTAAAAATAATAGTTTACTGTTTTTTGCAATCATTAAGCGAGTCTTTATGCATGAATGTTATAATTGTCCCAAAAATATTTTAATGACATATAACGATTAGTGTGTAATTGCCGGTAAAAATTTTAATGGCAATTTTTATTGTAACTCAAGAAAAAATAAATTGTCACTAGAAATTAATTTTTTTATTATAGTGTAGATTATATTAAACCAAATAAGTCTTTTAATTAGTGTTACTTTGAAACGAAAATCTAGCAATACATAATTAAGACTTCATTGCACCACATAATTTTCACTTGAACAATTTTCCAAGATAAACAAGCAGCTTAAATTTCTGTTTAAGATTTAATTTCTTACAAGATACGAGAAGGTTTATTCACTTATTAATTGCCATATTTACAGCTAAATTTACACACAATTCAGCGCACAATAAAATCTTGAACATTAATGTGAGCTAAAAATGAAGTAATGAGTCATCTCAAGATGAATCATGAGCCTTGCAAACAGGTAAATCATCCTTGAAATTCGGGGGCAACTTTAAAATCGGATTTCTCTCAAAGAAATTGACAGGCTTGAGGTCGAAACTTGATGACACAGTAGGCATGATGGGGTAGTCTTCTTGACATGGTATGTGATGGAACCCAAGTGTGTACCACAGCACAATATCCTTATTCTCAATTGGACGATCCCTGTTTTTAACAAATTTAAAATTTCAACAACATCCTAATCAAACTAATTATCATAATTGATACAGAAATGAAGTATTCTACAGATTTCATAAACTGAACCTTAATTTGTGGGGACTAGGAGACAGATTTAAAGTCATAATTGGGCTTTAAATTAGGTAATTACTCTGCTGCGGGGTAAGATTGTACAGAGTTACATAGAGTAAGAATGAAAGAAGTATATGATATATATTGTGAATTTCACTAGATAAAATTTTTTAAATAAGAGTTACAGCTTTTTTTTATATCTCTGTACATTTTTACTCTGTATCAGAGTCATCACCTTAAATTATTAGAAATTAGTAACATTCAGATCATGACAAATGAATATGAAGCTTTACAAATTATAGCATAATTTCACTTCCTAAAATATGCATTGAGTTTTGCTAGGTTACCAACTTAATAGGACCACGGCTGTAATTTCCCCTAAACTTCGTTCCCTCAGCTTTTCTAAACTATGAATTCTCTGTTGTCCGTGAATGTTTTGAAAGTAATTTAAATATGGGTTAATGTTCAAATTCGTCCTTGAAAGATTACGCGATTTTCATTTTCGTTTTCGAATGATTTTTTTAATCAAATTAGTCCTTGAAAGATAAATTGTTAGTCAAATTAGTCCTTCCGTCAATTGGATGATGACGTGTCACGTTAAGTGCCACGTGGCATGATGACGTGACACACCACGTGGCAAGTCAGTAACACGTGGCACGCCACGTGACAGGTCAGTGGCATGTCACTTAACATATAAAAAAGTTTTTTATTGATCAAAATAGTCCTTGAAAGTTCAGACGTAAATCATTTTCATCCCTCAAATTTTAAAAATTAGTCAAACTAGTCCTTATATAATTTTTTTATAATATTAAATTTATAATATTTTTTTTATACTACTAATTTTAATATTATTTTTTAAACCTTAATAAACAAAATTCTCTTTACATAAAATAATAAAAATAATTAAATTTTTATAAAATTATTTTGTCATTTATATTTTAAAATTTTACATTTTCAAATTGTAATTTTTTATGTGAATTTTTTTTATTTAAATGAGTTTATCAAATTATTGTTGATTATATATTTAAAAATATAATATTTTAAATTTTACTAAATAATATAGTAAATATTTTAAATTTTAAATCTTTTAAATTTTTTAAAATTATAATTTTTATTATTATTTAATTTATATAGTAAAACACAATAATTAAAAAACTGGTTTATGGAATCACTTTTTGAATCTTAATATTCTAATATAATTTTTTAAATATTTCATTTAAAACAAAAAGAATTTTATTTTAATATAAAGCATATCTATTTATATAATGTACTAGTACGGAGTAGCCTGTGTTATACATAGGTATAATATTTTCTATTTCATTTTATCTCATTGATTTGTGAAATTAAAAGAAAAATTATATAATTTATCTCAAACATATGAAACACAAAAAAATTTATTATGATGTTTGCACGTATTACGCTTAAGAAGCAATTCGTTTATAATAATAATAATAATAATAATTAACAAACAAATTTTCAATATTTTGTAAAGTTTGGAATTGAAGCAAAATTTGTGGATCTTCTTGAATTTTGATTCTAAGTATCACTACCATTACATCCTATATATAAGTAATATCGTAATAAAAAAAAAAGATGTAGTAGAAAAAAAATAGTGGTATAAATTTGTTTAAGTTAACATACATAAATTTTGACTTTGAGCATATAACTTTGTTTAGGTTAATAAATAAATACATTTCAATTTTGAGTATATATATATATATATATATATATATATATATATATATATATATATATTCCAGCAAAATGTAGTAATGTAAGAAAAATGTTTTAGAATAGAAAAGAATAAGAGAGATTTTGAGAAGAATTAAAGGAGAGAGATAATTTTATGAAGAAAAAATAAAAAAAATTATATAAGGACTAGTTTGACTAATTTTTAAAATTTGAGGGATGAAAATGACTTACGTCTAAACTTTTAAGGACTATTTTGACTAATAAAAAACTTTTTTATATGTCAAGTGATACGTGGCATGCCACGTGTCACTGACCTGTCACGTGACGTGCCACATGGCACTTAACGTGACACGTCATCATCCAATTGACAGAATGACTAATTTGACTAACAGTTTATCTTTCAGGGACTAATTTGATTAAAAAAATCATTCAGAAACAAAAATGAAAATCGCGTAATCTTTTAGGGACGAATTTGAATATTAACCCAATTTAACTATAAGTCAAATAAAATACATTAAGCGAGTTAGTACTTTGTCCAACTTTAGTTTGTGTTGAGTACGAGCAATTGTTTTCTTATTTTAACTACAATGATAGCATCCTCTACCAAGCCACAAACTATTATAGTAGTTTACGTAAATTGTGTCTCTCTTCTCTCTATATGGATAAAAATTTAATGTTCCTATATTGTATTTTTTCCCTATACCTTGCTATGATGTGACCCAATTTCAATTACAGCACAATGTAGTGATACACTAAGTAGATATTAATATTTACAATCTGAAAAATCTTGGGACTAATAGCTTTTAGCAATTTTGATCAATATTTGACTAATACAAATACTAAAATGTCTTCAACAAATAAATTTTATTGATTTATGTTTATAAATTGATGATAAATGTGGGTGTAAACCGTGTTAACTCTTATGTGTAAACTCTAATGAATATAAGTACAAACTATGTGTTTCATTTGTGCAAATTCTTGTAAATGTGGGTAAAAATTATTGTTGATTAAATACTAGTCTAAAATAATAATATATCAAATATTAGTATAAAATAATAATATTTACTGATCATATAATATTGCTGATTTAAAATAGGATAAAGCGTATTTTTTGTATCTAATGTAAGTTATTTTTTTTAAACATTCTTAATATTTAATTTTATTGAATTTTGTCCCCTAATATTTTCAGTTTAGGTCAAAATTATTCTTGGATATTTTTTATTTGTGTTAAAATTATTTTTAGATATTTTTTATTTTGTCCTTATGTTTTAGAAAAGTTAATGTTCAGGGATAATTTTTACACAAATTAAAAATATTAGAAATAAAATTAAATAAAATTAAACATAAAAAGTATATTTTTTTTTTAATGACAAATATTAAAGAGAAAAAAAACACACGTTTTACGGAACAAAAGGTATTGAATGACTGACCTGTTGGACCACACTTGAAGAGTATCATCACCTTGGCTCTGGTAAACAAATAAGCCACCGGCCCATTGCTCACTCTTGTTGTAAGGAGTGATCCATATTTGGTTATTTGTAAATGCAGCCCTCTTCTGTGGTGGGTCTTCAGGGTCCAAAAGACTAGCCGCTGTGCCACTTGGAACCAATTTGTACCCAACAGGGTTTCCAACCCTTGTCTTCTTTGATGGGTTTATCATGTGAAATTCTGATGGGTCATACAGCTTAAGCTTTATTTGTGCATCCTTCTCTGTCTTTGCAACATTTTTCACTGCCTTTAGGTAGCTTTTTCTAGGTGATTCTCCTGGCAATGTCTTTTGCTTCTTGATATTTACTTTCATGAAGGAATTGTCGCTTCCATCTACGTCCAAATCAAGGTAGTAAGTGATATAATGGTCATGGATTACGCCAATTATGTTTTCGCTCAAAAGGGTGCCATAGAGGTATTCTTGGCTCGGAACTTGGTTCATATGATCGTAGGTTGTTCCTTTCACCATCAAAATACCACTTAGTCCAACCTGTGAAATTAAATAACCCCATGTAAATAACAAAAATTATTGATGAAAATGACAGTTAGACTCAACATACATGTAGGTGAGTTAGTCAGTGCTCTTGTCATGAATCTTGATCATAGTTAGATCTTCCAATAAAATAAATTAGTTTGGAAAAAATACTTGAAACATCCTTATCATTTTGGTTTGCATCTTTCTCAGTTAGATATTGACATAAATTAAAACTAATGACGAAAATGATAGTTACTTAGACGCATGTAATGATGTAAGTCATCCGTCATACCGTCAATGGCCTTTATCATAATTATATTTATAAATTAAAATTCATTTCAATAAATTAGTTTTTGAATAAAATACTTCCATTGGCATAATTTTTTTATATTCACCTAAAAAAATATACTTCAATTATTGTTACTATCGTTATTGTTATCACTCTAATATATTCTTTTTTAATTTGTCCTGTGTAAAATATAAATCAATCATAATTTCAACAGAAATTATGGGAAGTCAATGAAATATTTGTACAATACGCACAATGGAGATTTAGGGAGTATTAGAAATATAATCATTAGTGTTACCTTTTTCTATTAGCATAACCGGATGAGTGGTAGGTATTAGAATTCTAGATTCGAAAGGTCAAGAGTTCGATCTTTATTATCCCTAGTAACCAAATGGTTATTCTGAATATTATGGGTGATGTTCATTTTGTAACTCATATAACCGATTGTATATATTGTACAAATAAACCATTGCCTCCTAGCAGGACTCTAATTTCACTATGTCTATACCTTTTATAATAATACTTATTTGATAATTGATATTATTAGTATTTTCTTAATTAAATATGTATTTTTTATTTTGTTAAATAAAAAATATTTTTTTGTGCTGTCCAATAAAAAATAATTTAAATACACAATTAATTAATAAAAATTATATTTTTATACAAGTATCGTGAGTGTTTAGTATATGAACAATGTTTTCAATCAAAATTATGAATAAACTAGTTTTTAATATCAAGTTACCAACTCAACCACTTAACACACGGGACAAAGAGTAACAAAGTCACAATCACAAAGCAGATTTTTTACAACGATATAGAAGAGTTTTACGAGTTTCACAAAAATATTTGTTAAAATTTAAATAAAAACGGTAAAGTATTTTTTTTAAGATAAGAAGGATATTTGAAAAAATAACATTTAAATTTTCAGAATAAAATTTAGTAAAATTTTAAAATATTGAATAGCATTTTAACAGAACACTAAAAATAATTAAAAAAATAAAATATTTTTTATGCATTATAAGTTTTCTTTTTACTTTAGTACAAGTGTGACCAAATAAGGAAAACTAAAAACAAGTAATTAATTAAATAAAAGAATTAGATATTCAAAGATTTAATAATTCAATTAAAATTCATTTGAATTGAATCAGATTTAATAAAATAATATTTTATGTATAAAATATATATTTAAAAATATTTTTTATTATTTTAAATTGATTAACTATTAAAAATTGAATAGATTCGACTTATTTATTAATTTTTGTCCAATTATTTAATTTTCAACCAATTCAGTTGTCGGAACAATGCTTATAACAAACATTTAATTTGTTAAGAAAAGTCTCAATTAAAATATGGATTAAGTGCAAGTGGAGGAGGGGACCATATACCACTACTTGTCCATTTCTAATTCAATTATCTGTCTACGGATTCTTGGGGAATCCGAGTGGCTTATCAACTTGCTTGTCCTCTAAAACAGATTAGAATAGTAAACTGAAATTGAATTTCGATCACTAACCTTTGCTCTTATTAGTCCGTCCGTTTGAAATTCCCAGTCAATAATATAGTCATAGTTTGCCACGGCTGCTGCCATTCGAACCACCAGGTTCACTTTCGGCCTCACCTCTGTAACCTAACATTTTTATTTGTATTTTTTCAGGGAAAAATTAACAGCGTAAAAATGTGTAAACATCAAATTAGTAATGCAAACAAAACAACATTGATCAGGAAATATTGCTTTATAAAAATATTACAAACATAAGTAAAAATCAATTATCAAATTAATTATCATATATTTAAATATAAATATATAAATAATTTAATTCATATTTAATATTTATTTTGAATTTGGAAGTATATTCTATATTAATAGCCGAGTACCTTTAAGTCAGTAATGGGGCACTCAGAATGGCGCCAGGCAATATCGCCAGCGTAGGACTCAAAGACGCAGATCATGTTGGGTTGAAGGTAGGGAGTTCCATCAGCGGCAGCAAAGACGCCATCCATGTAGTATGCATTTCTTGGGCAGTCGTTGAGTGGGTCCAGAGGCATTGCCTGCAGCCCAAACCCGTACTCTCCTGCGTCCATGTATGTCTTGAAGTACCACGCCTCTGTGGGGTCCATGTATGGCACGAATAACTCTGATGTGAACCCTTTGTACATCACGCTCCTTAACTCTGATGTTTCTGGATCCCTCACCTTTCATTCATCAACAAACATATAACTAAAATATCTTCACCAATGCACACAGAAATGAAATACTCAGCTATATTCATTCATGTCTACTATACACCGTGAGTCTTTGGTGCCTATATTTACCGTGATTATAATGGCTAAATAACATTACAACTAAGTATCTTTAAAAATTATTTATCATTTAATTTAAAAAAAAAATTTAAAATAAATAATTTTTTATAAAAATAAATAATTAAATTAATTAAATAATATTATTTAAATCAAAAAGTTAATTAAAGACTAAAAATTTAAAGAACAAATATCATTTTTCATAATTTTAACACTTAAAAAATATTATTAAATTAAAGTTAAATTTTTGCTATTTTAATAATATTTTTTATTTTTATCTTTAAATTAAAAAATATTATTAAATACTAAAAAAAAAGACGTTAACCACAAACAACAATAAAAAGTGTTGTTAAACTTAAATAGCTAAGGTATACTATGGTTATAGAATCTATGGAACTTTAGTAACACTTAAAAAATTATTGTTAAAATTAAAATAATATTTTTTAATTTAAAATAAAATTAAATAATATCAATAAACAATTATATTAAATATATATTAAAATTAATTATTAAAATATAAAATATATAATAAAAATAAATTAAATAATATATATTCATATACAAATATATAATAATTAATTTTAGTGAATATCTAATATTTTTTGTTAGCAAAATATAAAAGAGTATAACTTTAATTTTATATAAACTTATATGATTGCCATAGTAACCAGGCAGGCACCATATATATCTATAGAGAGTAAAGACTAGTCCATGCTCACCTTGACCTGCGAGATTATGATTCCAGATCTGGCATCTGCCTTAAGATGAAATTCCCAGTTTGCCCATTTAACTAAGTGGCCGTCTTCCACTGTGAAGCTTGGTCCTTTGGGCTGCTCCAGTGAGATCGGATTGAAGAGACGGAAGTCACCGTTAAGCTTCTGAACGGAATAACGGTAATCAGTGTTGATTCCGTTAGCAATAGGGATGTCTCTGCCGTTGTCCGAAATGCTCACAACTTCTTTCTTATCCATGTCAACCAGCACAGTAAGCCCCTCAATCGGTTTCATGTAGAAGTTCACAGTGTCCTTCTTCGAATAACACTGCACTTTAATCAGCCTTCTGTTCTCCTCTACGGGCAAGTCATACCAACCCGAAGAGATAGGGAGACATGCAAGATCCCCCATGTTTACACCACGTTGGGAGATGGTGCGGTTGAACTCGATGCTCTTCAACGGAACATCGAGTACCCCCACCATCTCCTCCATGGCCATTGTTGGGTACCCTGAAACTACAGAGCTTTTTTCGTGAAAGGATACTTCATCAGTGTTGAGATCTACGGTTAGAACATGAGATTTTCCTTTCACCATTGCAGTGACCGAGGCCTTCCTCGCCGGAAGTGGATCTCCTCGCTTCCATTTGATCACGAGCTCTTTGTCTGGCTCTTCGAGGGAAACGGTGTTGAGAGTGTATTTGGATACCGACTCAAAGAGAGGGTGTGCGGCGAGAATGGCGTGGACCTTGTTGAATTCTTGGACGGTTAGTGGGTCTAGGGGATGGTGAGGAACATCAGAGTCGTGTTGTTGGTGTTGTGTGGTTGATGATGATTGTTGTGGTTTTTTTATTAAATTGTTGGGTTTTGTGGAAGATTGGATGCGATTCTTGGAAGAGCACCATGCAGAGGAGAGGGTGCAGTCTAGGAACACCTTGTTGGGGGATGATGGAAGATGAACCCAGGTGACTACTAAAACGAGTGTTACACAGATTGAGAGAACAAGGAACTGCAACGATTTTCTGGATTCCATGGATATGGTGTATGTGAATCAGTGAATATGCGATAGGTTTAGTTTCTGCTTATCTGTTTCAACCTGCAGTGAGTGAGTGATAAATAGTTAAGAATCCCACGAGGGGGACGCAACTAAGAATCTTGACCATGAATTGGTTATTTAATCTAATAAAAAAAATAAAAATTACTTCATAGATTACTTAAATTTAAACACTCTCATTCAGTTATTTTATTTAGATCAAATTTTAAATTTTTAAAAAATTCAATTAATTATTAAAAAATTAATATTCTATTTTTTTGGCACAAAAATTAATTAGACTCATAAAAATAAAAATTAAGAACCGAAAAAAATATTTTTTTGTTAAAAATACTACAATTGTCAAAAGTGAATCACTCTTTGTTTATTTAACAAATTCAATTAGAAGACGAAGTGATATTTATTTCACAAAATACTATATCTAAACTGATTTGAATTTCGCATTGGTCTAATGACTCAGAGCTTCACGTGAAGTTTCTCTTGGATCCAGTTGAATTTTAAAATTTTTCTTTTAAATAATATCACTAGATGTACTTTTCGTCTTATAATACGGATTTATATTTGATTTCACTTAAAAAAATTTAAAAATACCTGATTTCACTTTAAAAAATTTTTAAAAATCTGCCCAAGTGACTATTGACTTTTAGACATGGGGACAAGAAATATGTCAATATTAATTAATCCTACCAAAGAAGTACTTATCTTTCTATCTACAAAATCTTATATAAGATAAAGTTCTTGGTCCTGAATCACTTGGAATATGTATTTTATGTTTGGGTCATTAATTAAAGTAATCTAGTTTAACATATATTATTATATTGTGTTAGGAATTAGTTTTATATCGTCTGAATCATTAAGGTTTTTTCTCTTTTATTTGTATAAATATATGTATATACTCCTTTTATTGATAAAATTAAAGTTGATTTGAATATGAAATAAGTTCTCTACTTATTTTTTTAAAACTTTTTGAGAGTAAGGTGTATCTTTGTCTTGGCCAACTAAAGTAAATTTATGGCTATTTTCACTATAGTAGAGTTATTAACCTCACCAAAGTCGGTGCTCGACTTGTTCCAGTAAAATTTTATTTGGTTCGTGGGTACGGTCTTTAGTGCGACTCTCTCGCTATTGGTACGAGTCATCGTTAGTATGAATTGTCTGCTGCGAAGTTCCGAGTAATATCGTTCTTTTCTCTTTTTTTGGTGTCTTTTCTGTTGGTGATTATCGTTCATTCCCATCATCATCATTAGTGCATTCCCATCATCAACATCATCATAACATCAACACCAAGCATCAACCTCATTGCATAGTAGTAAAAGATGGTTTCAAAGCGTAGAACTACTCAAGAGATTGAAATGGAGAAGTTACACCGTCAAGTTAAGGAGTTGCAAGAGCAACTTGCAAAATATGAAGTTGCTCAAAATAATCATGGCAAGCAAAGTGATGACAGTTCTTCTAGTGAAGAAGATAATGCAAATTCATTTCATTATTCTTCTTCGTCTGAAGATTTGTTCACACGAAGAGCACGACACAACACGACTCACAAAACTAAAGACTTAGGAATCAAAATTGATATTCCTGAGTTTGAAGGGAGACTCAAATCTAATGATTTCATTGACTGGCTTTGCACAGTGGAAAGAGTGATCGAGTTAAAAGACATTCCAAACGACAAGCACATGAAACTTGTAGCAATCAAGTTGAAGAAGCACGCGTCAGTATGGTGGGAGAATCTCAAGCGTCAGTGAAAAAGAAAAGGAAAAAGAAAGATCAAGACATGGGATAAAATATTAATGCGTCATGAACTCAAGCGCAAATTCGTTCCTCAACATTACAGGCAAGACACCTTCATCAAATTTTATAATTTAAGACAAAAGTCATTATCTGTAAAAGAATATACAATGGACTTCGAAAAATTACTTATAAAGTGTGACATTCAAAAACCTGAAGAACAAATAAGAGAGGAGAATATATATTTTATAAATATAAAAAAATATCATTTTAACATCTTTTAAAAAAAGGGTGAAATTTTTGTTATTTAAAAATATAAAAGTTAAAATAATATATACAAAAATAATAGTATTACATTTCTAGAATGCCTCTTTAACAAACTTGCGAGGTGACTGTAATATTTGACTCCATTTCATTAGGATTCGCATGCTCATTGATATACCTGGTAATAAGGACTTTAGATATCCTTATTGGGGTCCATTTGACAAAAAATAAAACAAGATCTTCAATCTGTGATGATGCTAAAGCTAACATCAGAAAGAGCCATAACTTTTGTCGTGAATAACTCACTATTTAATATTTGGAGACCATTTTAATAAAAATATTAAAAATATTTTTTAAAAAGATAAATATATCTCTAATTTTTTATTTTACAGATATTTAAATTTTTAAAAATTTAAAAATAGAATTAGATTCCTAAAAAAAATTAAATTTATTATTATTATTATAAAAAAATTAATTTTAATAATACAGCACGTAAACATTTTTACAAAATGATGTTTTATACGTCTTTATAAAAACATTCTCTTAATATTTTATATCTTCGTAAACTCTCGCTTCAACGATAACATTTTCGAAGTAATTTTTCTAGGACGAAAAATTAAAAAGGACCTAAATTTTAAGAATACTCAAAGAATCTACAAAAGCAAGATTAAAAAGAAAAACAAAAATCTTAAAATACAATCAGAGAGAAAGATTCGTCCTTTTCTATTATATTCTAACACTATTTCCTCTCTATCTCTGTTATGCATCGTAGGGATAAGGACAAGCAAAATGTTTGGCCTTGCATGTACATCGAAATTGGTAGCTTATATTAAAATAGTTATAAGATTTCAATTGCATTACGGTAGTTTCTCAGCATTTTTTCAAGTTACTCATTAAATTTATAAGACTAATATGGCATATTTTTATCAATTTTAAACATGTAATTAACGAAACTAAAATTTTAGAAATTATTTTAGCGACACAATTTTAAATTTTCTTTTCTCCGTAATAAATATTAAGTCAAAACAAATTTTTTATTCTTCAATTTTTATTATTATAAATAAAAAATATTATTTATACATTAAAATTAACTATCAATATATTTATATATAAATATATATAATTTAATTTATTTTTAATATATATTTATATTTTAATATATATTTTATATTAATTATTAATTTTAGAGCACACATAATATAGTCCATTATAAACACAAGCCTAGTAGGATATTTACTTTAAAAAATTTGGTGTACATACATATGATTGAATAATATATATAATTATCTATCAACATCTCACTAAAGAATCATATTGTGTAGGAGATTCATGCCATTTCAAAAAATCGAGATCTACGATTCTAATTAAATAAGATATCCCGTGACTCAGGCAGCACTTCCTATTTTAGAAATAAAAAATGAAAGGAAAAAACTAAAATGGGTAAAATTTCCCCTGCAAGTCTGCAACACATGAAAATAATGAAGAAGCAGGGCCTAAGATAGGAAGTGGAAACTGGAAACACCTAATAACTGAGCGCAACAAATTAAGTAACGGAAGCTATAGATATAGGAAGTAGTTTAGTTAGTTACCTGACTTCGTTTTCTCCTCTTCCACTATTTATTACTTTTATCTTCAGTCACATACATAAATGGCTGTCAACACTAAACAGAGGAGATCGAGGCCTATGCTACTCTATCTATCTTCTACTAAAGTGGAAGATGTGGAAAAGATATAAAACAAAAGGTTTTGTTGATGGGGGGCATGAATCACGAACTTCAGAGTGAGTGAGGTTTTCTTCAATTCACAATGTAAAAATAGGTTTATGCTTTCAGAATACGGTGAGGATTGGAAATATATGGTGACAAGCATTGGAAAGTAGTGGAGAGTGGAGGCATTGTCATTTTGCGCTACGTCATCCCACCACACCCGTAAACCAAACAAACTTCCATTCAATAATATTGTAATGGAAAAGTATATGGAACCAAAATGTGACCAGTTAAAAAGTAAACAAAACCGTTTAATTAAAATCACTTTTTGAATAATATGTTTGAAAACCGCTCCTTAAATCACATAGCATAAACCAAAACCCGATTTTTCATGGAACTTAAACACATTTTGACTGATTTTTAACTGATATATTTTTGGTTCCCTAGTTATTCTCTATTGTAATTTATTTTCTTTGGACTTTACGGCCCAACTTATGCATAATGATACTTTAGTAGAGGAATCTTTCCATAAATCACTATCTACTTTTAAATGTTCATGCAATTTAAAAAGGAAAAGTATAAATAGGTAATGAAAATATTAAACAATGTGAACAATAGATATATTAGATGTTCATTTAACTAGGTGTATAGATGGTTATTTATTCTAATATTAAGATTTAGGTGAATAATTTGAAAGTGTAGTATATTTTTATTTGATTGGTGGTTGTTCATATTATTCAAAAAAGTCATTGATTACCTAGCATAATCCATTTAAAAAATATTAGATGTACACTCAAATTAAATCAGTTATAAAAATCAATTATATATTAATATAACTCATTTTTAGTATATGTAGTATTTTTAATTTAAAATTTATTAAAATTACAAAAAGCAACAGATAATTTATTATAAAATTATCCTTTGGTAATTTCTTATTTATTTTATTCAATTTCTTGTACTAATACATTGTATTGATATCTCTCTTTTATATATAGTATAGTGCATAGAGAAAAGAAAAATAGTTACAATACTAATTTTTTAAAAATAATTATTTATAAACAAATTAAAGAAAATTTACAGTGAATTTAAAAGCTGACCCTTTTTTCAAATAATTATTCATAAACCATATACATAGTTCCCTTTGTTTGTTCGTTCATCATCATATGATTCATATCAACACCAGTTACGTGAATGACAAAATTATACTTACGTGTTAAAGTTTATTTAATTCTCCTAAGGTTTCTTTTAGCTTCAGCCCACTCACTACTCAAATTGTTTGTGCTCTGTGTGCTCATCCGTCCTTTTCTCTAAACATAATAATACTAAGATATTTTGTAAAAGAATTGCTCCTGCTAGTATAATTATCAATTAGTGGCTTAGTACGCTGATTTTTATTTATTATTTTCTTATATAATCCTAAGACAACATTATTGTAACAACATAAATAAAATAGAAAAAATTTGAGAACCTACATGGCTGATAGCTTTCAATATTCAAATTATAACTTGTAATCTGATTTTTTAAAGATGATAATTGTATGATAAGATCATACCGTTATGGCCAAAGAGAGCATTAGGTACTCAATCATTTTCTTTTCCGCATATGGTGATCATTTGCAACTGGGTTTCTATAGGATATGATAGAAGCCATATTCATTCTTTGTTTGTTTTAATATGGCAAATAACAAAATATAAAAATAGTCAGGACGATTGATGAAATGGCACGCACTGAATAAAGAAGGTTTAAACTCATACGATGCCTGTTTTCATATATATATATTTTTTTTAAAAAAAGTTCACTACAAAAAATTTGATCTATGATGACCATATGTAGTGAAAAGAATGGCTATAAATTTATAGTTATTGTTTTTTATTTTAGGTCACAATTTTTTAACTGTAATTTATTTTGGCGTGACCATAAATTTATAGTCACAAATTTTTTTTATCACAATTATAGTATTTTTTATCTGACATTTTAGGCCACAATTTTTAACCGTAATAATAACTTTTAATTTTATTGATGGAAACAACTTAATGAATTTTGATATGGTGGGTAGAAATTTCACTTGGTCTAATAAACAAAGAGATGATGAGCAGATTTTGGAGTGTTTGGATCGTGTTCTACCAAGCAATAACAAGTTGGAAATGTCTCATTCAAATATGGATTTTAGATGGTTGAAAAATGAATTAGATCACACACTTATTCTATTGGATACCTACCCTCATGTAGAATTATCTAAATGCAGGTTCAAGTTCCAACAGAGATGGTGCATAGCGGGAGTGGTCGAGAAAATGATTGAGGCTTGAAACTCTAATTTTAAAGATTCAACTACATTTATTTTAGCTCAGAAATTGAAACTTTGTAAACATAGACTTGTACAGTAACAAGTATCAAAATTCAATTTCAAAGACGAAGTATAAGAAATCTTAAAAAGCTAGAAGAGCTTAGGGAGACAGAGACTAACGGAGAGATTGAGGTTGAGGCACTGAAAAATATGCTAGAGGATGTATATGATAGAAAAAAAGCTATTGGAGAGAAAAAACTCGAGTAAAGTGGATAAAAGAAGGGGATAAAAACACTAAATTCTTCCATCAATCTTTCCAATCTTGAATTTGCTGCAATAAAATCTAAAAATTGAAAAGGAATGATGAGAGTTATGCCACTTTTCAAGCAGATATTATCTCGATTGCAGAAGACTATTTTAGAAGTGTTTTCTCTTCTACTAATTCAGCTGACCTAGACTTGAAATTCAAAAATTTTAATGCTATAGTAACCCCATCCATGAATAGAAGTCTGCTTTGGCCAATCTCAAAAGAAGAGGACAAACGAGCTGTTTTAGAGTGCACTCTGAAAGTATCCCAGAAAATGATGGTTTTACAGTGAAGTTCTTTCATTATTATTGGAATATAATGGTTGGAGATATGTTTAAAGCAGTGAAAAACTTCTTTGTTGGGGATATAATGCTAAGAGGTTTCAACCACACGCAGATTTATTTAATTCCAAAAATGCCGAATGCTAAGAAAATGTCACAGGTCAGGTCTATTAGTTTATCTTCTGTGGTTTATAACTTCATTTCTAAAGTGCTTGTTCATTGAGTACAAAAGATTATGAATAAATTAATTAGTCCTAATTAAAGCACTTTTTTAAAAGGAAGGTTAATTAGTGATAATATCCTTATAGCTCATGAATGCATGTATTATTTGAAAACCAATAAGATGAGTTTGAATACATAACCCTAAAATATGATATGAGTAAAGTTCATAATAGAGTGAAATGACATTTTTTATAGTTCATACTTGAAAAGCTATGTTTTGATCCTAGATGGATAGATTGGATACAGGAGATGATGAGCACAATTTTTTACTTTGTTGTTGTTGAAAGTTAATCCTTTGTTTTTTTTCCAAGTCAAATAGAAGAATCCGACAACGAGATCTTCTATTGCCATATCTTTTCTTATTTTGTGTAGAAGTTTTATCTTTTTTGCTGAAGAAGGTAGAGCAAAACGTCTCATCTCAAATATTCAAGTAAATAGAAGAAGTCCTTCCATCAACTATTTACTCTTTGTGGATGACTTTATTCTATCCAATAAGGCTTCTAAGCACAGCTATGATAATATTTTAGAGCTCCTCACGTTGTATGAGAGATTTAATGGTCAGAAAGTGAATCTATTTGTACTGATAGACTCAACATCAGACATATAGGAGCCCAGGATAAATACCTGGGACTTCCTTCGACTGTTAATCGATCAAAGAAAGAAACCTTTGGGACCATTAAAGAGAAGGTGACACAAAAAGTTCAGGACTAAAAATACCATTTATTGTCTATTTCAGAAAAACATGTGCTCATTAAGGCAGTAGGAAAGGTTATTCCTATCTACTCTCTATCTTATTTCAGACTTCCAGACACTCTTATTAGTGAAATCTACAATATTTTCTCAATTTTGGTGGCGCCAGAAAAACACAAAAAGAAAGGTGGTTTGGATTAGTTGAAATATTATGTCTAGACCAAAGAGAGAATGAGGGATGGTTTCAAAGACCTACGAACTCAAAATCTAGCATTAATAGCCAAACAATGCTGGAAAATAGCTACTTAACCATTAGTCATTGTTTGTTCTTTTATTCAAAATCAATAAAAATATGGGCAAAAAGTTTACTACCTAGACTTATTTTTGGAGATGGGACTCTCTCCTTTTGACAGGTATGAAAAGATAGCGTCAGAAAGCTACAGAGAAGCAGGAGAAATAACTGTGATTTGCAGATGCTGGTGGTCCTGTGCTGACAAATCTATAAGTTAAGGAACCTATTCACCTTTGAAGAATGTTTTGAGAAAACAACACAGGCTCTGGAGTCTTGCTACAAACTTCTTCAAGACATACAATCTTATTTGCTTTGATGTTTCTTTCCCTATTGTTCTCATTTTCTTCATCCTTAATTTTATTTCTGGTTTAGCTCGTGTATGAACTTTTAGGAGATTTTTTTTTACTACCCAAAATATGGACAAATGTCTATTTTATTCCTATTGAATAAAATATTTTAATTTTGGTAAAAAAATAAAAAATAATAAATAAATATAATATAATATCTACTAACATATTTTTTATGTGAATAAATTTATAAATTAAAGAGAGAAAAATGTGTGGATTATGATTTAAAATATAAAAAAAAAATAGTTCAAATAAATGCTTGATGACTTTTTTTTTCTGAAAGAAATTATATATATTATTAATAGTGACTTAAAGAACTCAAGAGATCTAAGTAGGCCAAATTAAGAATATCGTGAGGGACCATTTGTATCCAAACCTGATTGGAGATAGAGAAAGCCAATGATGCTAACCTATGGGCCACTAAGTTACCTTCCCTTTTTACATGTGAAACATAATGAGATCTGAAATCTCTCAAAATAGTTTTTCAATTAGAAATAGTGAGTCCAAAATAATTGTTTGAAAGGTGAGTGTGCATTAGGGTCTGCACTACTTGAAGATTATCTCCCTCTATCACAATGTTAGAAAAACTATGATCTAATGCTAATTTAAGTGCAAGGAAACACGCAGAAGCCTCTGTCTCCTTCGCCGATGCCACTTTTTGGAGGAACCATGTTGCTGCGACTATGATGTTACCGTCATCATTTCGAATCACCGTCACCGCCCCGGTATCGCCTCCCACCAACCCCGTTCTTGCATTTTCGTCTGTGAAAAAAGAGGCATCGAAATTGATTTTATATATACACAGTGGAGGTAGTTCCCAAGTAGTACGGTTGTTCCTGCCAAATGCAGCTGCTGTGGAAGAGGATTGTTGGCGTTGTTGGGCAGCGGCGTAATCCGTGGCCCTACGCACCGCATTGCGCACCAAATACATCGGATCGAATGTATGGTTTTAAAAAACTGTTTGATTTCTATTCCACCACAAAGCATGAAAGCACTCCAAAAAATTCTCCTTTCATTGTTATCAAAACGATGAAGCAGTGAACTAATCCATTCTTCTATTATTTGATCTGTAGAGTGTGCTGTCCGGAGAGAAAAAGGAGAGAGATACCAAAATCGATGAGACCATTCATAGTCTCTGAAAATGTGAGTTTCAGTTTTCTCTTCAAGATAACATTTGGGACATAAGGTGGAAAGACTAATACCTTTTTTTGTAGATTTTTCTTAGTAGGTAAACCTTGTAAGAGTAATTGCCAAATAAAAGTAAGTGTGCGTCTTAAAACTTGTATCTTCCATAACATTTTTTATTGGAACTGAGGCCTGAAATGGTATTCACTAGATTTTGCAGCACGTTGCGGCTGTGATCGTATAAGATGGTAAACATTCTTTACTACATATAGGCCGGTGTTTGTGTTTTTCCATACAAAACTATCTTGTTGCTGATTGATGTCAATGGGTAGACTTAGGATTTGTGTTGCTTCAAAGTCATAGAATATGTGTCTGATTAGGCTCTCTTTCCAAACCAAGGTATCATTATCAATAAGATTGTCGACTGTTGCTTCCTGATCAAAATAAGAACACGGACTCCAAATTTTAAAACCGTTCTGGTTAGGAAGCCACGGATCACCCCAAATACGAGTGGTTATACCGGATCCTATCCTCCAAAAACCTCCTAAAGGTTGTACCCATCTTAAAGACCATATGTTGCGCCATGTATAACTTGGATGGTATCTAATAGCTTATCTCAGAAAGGTTGTCCGATTATAATATTTTGCCTTGAATACTCTAGCAGCTAGTGATTCTGGTGTTTGGATAAGCCGCCAACCCTGCTTAGCCAATAAATCTTGATTAAAAGCCTCAAAACTCCGAAATCCCAAGCCGCCTTTCTCTTTAGCTTTACAGAGTTTTGTCTAGCCGACCCAATGAATTTTTCTTTCTCCCCTGTTACCGCCCCAATAGAAGCTACTTATTAAGCTCTCAATTTATTGGCAGAGGCTCTTAGGTAGTTGAAAACATCCCATTATGTATGGTGGAATTGCTTGGGCCACAACCTTAATTAGAACTTCTTTTCAGGCCTTTGAAAGACTCTTCTCCCTCCAGCTCTTTAGTTTTTTCTAGACACGTTCTTGGACGAAATCAAAAATCTGCCTCTTGGATCTGCCCACAAAAGTGGGTAGACCTAGATACTTCGCATGATGTTTTACTGCCTTAATTCCTAACCAATCTTGTATAAGCATTTGTCTGAGAGGTGGCACATTTCGGCTAAGCGTAATTTTTGACTTGTCCAAATTGATCCTTTGTCCAGATGCTAATTGGTAGAGTTAGAGAATCTCCTTAGCCTCATGAATAACCTGATCCGAAGTTCTAAGAAAGAGAATACTGTCATCTGCAAACAAAAGATGTGATATTTCTGGTGCATGTCTAAAAACTTGGATGCCCTAGATTTCTTTTGTTCTCTGTGCTCTTAATAATAATCCTGAGAAAATCTCTGCACATAGTATAAACAAATAGGGTGAGAGCGAATCACCCTGTCGAATTTCCCTTGTAGGTGTAAAACGTCTAGATGGTATACCATTAATCAAGACTGAGAAGGATACTGAGGTGAGACATCTTCGAATTAATCCTATCTAAATTTGAGGAAAACCCATAACATGTAACACTTCAAAAAGGAAACAATTCTATCATATGCTTTGACCATATCTAATTTGAGTCCGACATAACCGTTAGTCCCTGTTCTTTTTTTCTTCATAAAGTGGAATGTTTCAAATGCTACTAAATCGTTATCTGTTATTAATCTTCCTAGAACGAAATCACTTTGATTTTTGCCTACAATTCCTGGCAAAATCAACTTCATACTGTTAGCGATTACCTTTGTTGCTACTTTAGAAACCACATTACACAATGACATAGGCCTAAACTCTTTGGGATACTTCGGTTGTTGTGATTTTGGGATCAAACAAATATAAGTTTTGTTTAGATCTGACAGGTTCCCTTCTTTTTAAAGAATGTAAAACCCAACGTGTGGTTTCATCACCTACTATGTCCCACATTTGTTGATAGAAAAGTGTTGGGAAACCATCTGGTCTTGGAGTCTTGGTGGGATGCATTTGAAACAATGTTGTTTTCACCTCTTCTCCTGTGAATGGTACCTAGAGAATCTGATAATCTGCTTGAGAAATTTTATCCCGAACTACTTCCACTGCCTTCTGTAGTTCTGAGACTCTTTCTGTCCTAAGGAGGGTTTCAAAAAAATTAACCATTACTGCTTTAATTTTTTCTTCTTCTTCATATACAATCTCGGTATCATCTGTTATTCTGTCAATTCGATTCCTTCTTGCTCATTAAGATGCCTTCTGGTGAAAGAACTTTGTATTTCTAGCATCGGCTTTTAACCATGTGGCTCTAGATCATTGGGACCACCGTATTTCTTCATGAAGTAGTAGTTTATCTAACTTGGCCTGGATTTCTCGTATTTGCTTTAAAATATCTTCTGTTTGTGGAAGAGTTGTAAGTTGAGCCAAAATTTGCTGATTCTGTTGTATGTCCGTCGAGAATTGGCTGAAATTTTGTTGTCCCCACTCCTGAAGTACATTACCACAGTTTGTTATAGTCGATGCCAGGTGTCCTTGTCTCCCAATCCAAGCTTGCTTAAAAACTTCTTTACATTCCTCCTTTTGTAACCAAACCTCCTCAAATCAAAACAAGTATGGCCGTTTTCTCTTTTGCTTTTGTGCCCCTTCCATGTCAACTAGAATAGGACAATGATCTGAGCAATATCGGTTCAAATGACGTACAATCACCTCCAGAAAGCCTCTTTTCAATCGATAGTCGCTACTACTCGGTCTAACCGTTCTTGTATATTAGCTTCGCCAGCTTGATTATTAGACTATGTAAAGGCATGTCCCACAAAGGCCAAATAAAAAAGTTCATTAAGTTGCAATGAATCTTGAAAACCTCGAACCTGAGCATAGGTGACAAGTAGCCCACCCAATTTTTCTTTTTGTTCCAAAATCTAATTGAAATCGCCACAAAGCAGCCAAGGCATCTAATGTGCTTGTCCTAGCCGATTAAGAAGCTCCCAAGACTTATGTTTATTAGCTACATCTGGACAACCATAGAAACCAGTAACCCTCCAAGGGCGAGTCTAATCCGCTGGTCTGACTATAAGATCTAAATGATTTGGCGACATCGATGATACCTCCAACACTAGGAAATTGTCCCCCATAATTGCTAATCCCTCTGATCGTTGTCTCCCATCTCATTCACAGTCAATTTTCAAAATATTGTGCAAACCTCCTATGCCACGAATCCGATTTAACTTAACCATTTTTTTCCTTGTTTCCATAAGGAATACAAGGTTGGGAACATGTTGTGTTAAGAACTTGTTGAGATCTCTCACTGCCTATGAATTTCCAAACCCACAACAGTTCCAGCTAATGAGTTTCATTGATTCTGGCAGGATTGCTCTGCAGCCGCTGCCGAATTTGAATGTTCCGGGCTTGTCCGGTTGTGTTTCTTCATGAGGTGGTCATTTTCCTCCCACTCTATTTTTTGAATGTCTACAATTTTTCTCTTTCATGTAAGTAACACACTTTAGTGATGGGGGTTTGGATGGGTGAGTAAATCTTGAGCCATCTGCTTCCACTTTGTAACTCTCGAGGAATGAATAGGTAGACTTGGTTGCTGATCCTGTCCTCATTTTGTTGTGCGCCTGCCTTCTCTTGTAAAATTTTTAGTGCATGCTTCCCCATCTCATATGTCGGTGTAGTTTTTTTCTCCAAGGCAGTCGGCACTCTATAGGGTTCTAATTCATATTCTTTTCTTTTGTTTATCTATAGTATGTTCAGTATTTTCTTTGTGTTTTGCTAACGCATTGGAGGTGTTCTGATCTGAATTATCGACTGGATTCATCCCACTTTCAGTGTCTATTATCCTGATAGAGCAGAATCCATGTTATCTTTCACAGATAGCTTTGCAAATCCTTCTAAAACATCATCCCTACCTGTTTTTGGATCAAAACGCCCATCTCCTTGAAAATCCTCTTCTACTGCCTGATGCTCCACTATAGTTCCAATCGTATCTACTCGTATCCTTGGCCCAAGCTCCTTTTTGTCGGGTTGATTTAGATCTTTAAGATTTGCCTGGGCACAATTATTTTCATTATGACCAATTAGACCACAATAGTAGTAGAAAGTGGGAAGCCGTTCATATTGGAACTTAATCCAAGTACGACCATTAGTCTTATTTTCCAGGAATACCCCACTTTTGATTGGTTGCAATATCTCCATATGTATCGTGGCTTTCAAAAAACTACCTCGACCCGATCCTGCCATAAACATTTTACACTCCTTCACTTTACCAAGGCGTTTAACAATTTTGGTTCCTAGTGTGGTGGTTTTGTAATGTTCTAGCAGGTTCTAGAGTTGTAGTTTGAGTTTTATACACTATTAAAGGTCGGTGTGTTAACATTGAAATTCCTGACCCTTCTAGTAAGTAGTAACCATTCATTATGAAACAGCCAAGGTGAATCCCAAAGAACTCGTTTTAAATCAGTTTTATTTTTTGGAAGAAAAATTGATATATTTGTGGTGCTAATTCAATCATACTAAAGCCAATTGGTTTCCTCCAAACATTATTCGTAGCTGTCTGTATGGCGGTAGAAGCAATGAATTTTCTTGTAATGAACTTTCCAATATGACTTAGATTGTATTTTGCTACCCCCACATGTATATCACTGTCTTCATATTCTATAATTTCTTGGTCCTTATTAGAAACTAGAACCTGGTCTCTATTGGTTTGCAAGGTTGTGTCGGTGGTGGAGTTATTAGTGATATCTTGATAATCTGATTGTGAAGAAATTTCTGTTATCTACAGATGAGGAGATAATCCGCATAAAGCTAAGAAAAATAGCAAGCAAAGCGAGACGATCTCAAGTTGGCAAGAAAACAAAGAATAGCGCTACTCTCTTGGAGCAACTCTGTCAAGTCGATGCTAACAGAAAAAATTCAAAGACAGAGAAAATCAATAACAATTCTTTCCTTGATGACTTTATGCTACCATGCGGAGCATACATGCATGTGAACAATTTGTATGATCACATAATTTAAAATTGGGAATTAACTCTACTATGTTTTTATTGTTATAAGGGTGCTTATTGCAATTTTTTCTAACATTATTAGATGTGTAGGTAGGAATTTACAAAAGAAAGATTTTTCATCCGATATATGTTTAGTTAAAAAAGATTCGCATATTCGGATAAAATGTTTGAACCCAATGCAAGAAAAAAAATAAAGCAAAAACTAAATATATTTAGGTGAATTCTATCCAATTCCCTCTAAAATAACATGTAAGTTACCTTTCATGATGTGTCACATTTTAATGGGTCATTATCTTAACTATAGTTGGGTTATTTTGATGAAGAAAAGATGAAAAAGTAGAAATGTACTTCAATTAACGAGAGTGGAGTTTTAATATTTTAAGAAAGAGTAAATTACCAATTCTGTCCTCAAATTATCAAAACGCTGACAAAAATAACCTCCACTTTTGTTAACGACAAAAATACACCTAAAATATTGAAAAATGCTACAAAAATATCCGACTGTAAATAAAAATCTATTCCGTTAATAGAGTTAGCTGAGCTGTCAAACGGATTCCGTTACACCCTTTCCTCTGCTTCTCCTTTATTCTTCCTCACTCCCTCCCTCCCCAAACCTCCCAGAAAGACCTTACACCTCACCCTCTTCACTCTCACTCTGAATCTATGGCTACTGCTTTCCGATCTTCTCTGTCTCACGCACTCACACCCCACTCCCTGCTCGTTTTTTTCTTCTCCCTTCTTCTCACTTTCACTTCTCCAACACATAGAACAATTGCTCATCAACTCATGCTGTTGTCTCTTTGTCTTCAACGGCAGAACCTCGTTGTTGCCACTGTTGCATACTCGCTACCCTTCCGTTGTCGTCAGAAGAGGATCTCACAGTTCCTTGCCCTCTTCACTCTCTCAGCAGATCTTTCGATCTTTCCTCTCAGATTCGCCATCACCGTCACTGCTTGCTCGCCGCCCCTCCATTGTTGTCAGAAACCTGTCTTGCAGCGCCTTACTCTCCTCTCTTGCAGTAAGCAGTGGATAGTCCCTCTCTCTCTAGGGCAGTGAGGAGCTCTCTCTTCAGCTTCTCTCTTTGTCATTCTTTCTCTTTGGATTCTATTTTTATTAGATTATTAAAAAAAAATATAATAAAAAATTGTAGAATTGCTGATTATGGATGATTATTACTAATTATGGCTGATTATTACTGTGGCTGAGATGAAGAGGGTGAGGCGTAAAGTCTATTCTGGGAGATTTGAAAGAGGGAGGGAGTCACTGAGATGTTGCTTATTGTTATTGTAATTGCTTTAGGGAGTGAGGGAGGACGGGAGGAGAGGACAGTATCACCGCAGGTGCTGTCGTTGAGGAGAGAGAGAAGCAGAACAACAAGGAGAGAGAAAGAGAGAGGTGTCAAGAGAGAAGAATCGAAGAAGAAAAAGTGGATGAGCAAGATGACAGAGCAAGACCATTGTCGTACTTGAGGGAGAGAAACCGTGGAAAAAAAGGCGACATCGTATTTCAGGAGAGAAATAATGAGGAAGATGTTGTTGTTGCAGGAGCTTCAGCTAGGAAGATGATGTTGTTGTCGTTGTTGCAATTTCAGAGTGACTGAGATATGTTGTTGTTGTTGTTGTTGTTGCAGCTTGCAGCAGCTTCTGGGAGGTTTGAGGGAGAAAAAGAGTGATAACAGATGATGTTTATTTTTGTTGTAGTTGCATTGGGGAGGTGGGGAGGTAGGGAGTGAGGGAGAATGAATGAAGAAAAAGCAGAGGAAGAGGTGTAACGGAATCCATTTGACAGCTCAGCCAATTCTGTTAACGGAATACATTTTTATTTACGGTCAGGTATTTTTGTAGCGTTTTTCAATATTTTAAGTGTATTTTTGTCGTTAATAAAAGTGGAGGTTATTTTTGTCAGCGTTCTGGTAATTCGAGGGCGGAATTGGTAATTTACTCTTTAAGAAATTATACTATTACCCATCTCAAATAATAAATTATAAAATAACCCAACTATGGTTAAGATAATGACTAATTAAAATGTGGCATATCATAAAGGATAACTTATATGTTATTTAGAGGGAGTTGAGTAGAATTCACCATATATTATACTTTTTTCATTGATACTTTGAGTTTCACTGAACATAAATGTTTAATTTTTTTCATTACTAAAATAAAAAATTTAAATAAATACTTAAGTTGGATCCTCCAATTTTACTTATATGTCAAATTATTCTTCTAAATTTTAGTTAAATTCGCAAATTAACTAACATGATAATACCCAATATGTTTTCCATCATGATACTATTTGGGTGTAGTGTGCTATGAAAGAGCATAATAATCAAGTTAGGTTAGTTTAGTGGTTAATTCATTCATTTGTTTACACAAGTGTTAAGATTTAAATTATATTTTGTGCTTGTAGCAATCTATTAATCAGCAATAAATTCTTAAATCGAACTCCGATCCACACAAATTAATTATTAGTTTGTCGAGTTAGAAAATATCGTGAAAAAAAAAAACAAAAGGATCTCCAATTCCAGCTCTCATAAATTATAATTTTTTTTATAATGAACACTGAATTTATTTTATTCCATCTATTTCAAGAATTTCACAGAATTTAAAAAACAAAATATAATAATAAAATGAACTTACAGTCTAGACTCTAGCCCAATCAACTTTTCAAGCCCATTATTGTGGCACCTACTATTGTGCACAACGACCTTTACCCGTTCCAAGTAGCTAATCACAACCGTTCATTAAAAAAATCTGCACATCCAACATGCAGGTCATCTCGCCAAGAGTATGAAACTATGAATACATTGACTAGTGACTAGTCCAAGTGTGTCATAATTATTTTTAAATGACTAATTATTTAATGATTTTACATGTTAATATTAATATATGATAAATATTTGAACCATTTAAATAACTAATATTAAAAAATATAACAACTTTATATTTTAAATATTTTATTTAAAAATTTTAAAAGGTTAATAGTTTAAAATTATATTTTATATATTATTTATTTGTATAAGATACTACAAATATTTATTAATTTAAGTTAGGGTAAAGTATTAGTTTAGTTTATAATATTTTAGCTAAGTCTTAGTTTTGTCTATAATGTTTAAAATATTTTATTTTTTTAAGTATTTTATTTTGTCTTATCTCAACTTTTTTTTATCAAAATTATTTTTTTTTTCAAAAATCTATTCCCTTCCTGAATTATGATTTTTTTTCCTCGTAACAGTAAAAGTTATATTGTATAGTGGTCATCATAATAGTAATTTTAATAATTTGAGAGTTAAAATAAAAAGAAAAAAAATTAATTTTGACTAAAGAATTAATAAAAAAAATTATATAAAATATTTAAGATAAAAATGAGACGTTTTAAACATTAGATACAAGATTAAAATTTAACTAATATTAAAGACTAAAATAATATTATTACCGTGCGTTTTAAGTTAAGATACTCTTTCATTGTGTGAGTGTGTGTGTTTTTTTTATGTTATGACTTATGAGTATATATGGAGACTAGCTTAATTTATTTAGAAGTTTAGATTTGTCTTTAATTTTTAAAAAATTATAAGAATAAATTTGGAAAAATAAAGTAAATTAGTTTAAGCAAACGAGCCAAATATAAAATATCACAGTATCTAATCGGAGTAGATCTCCGAATCCTGATGTCAGTATGTCACTACTACTGTATCGTCACCAATAGCCAAAAAGTATATATTTTCTAAAACAGCACAATATAGCTAGCATGTCAAACCAACAAAGATGTTAACAAAGCAAATGGTTGAATTTAGAATAAAGGAATTTTTAACAAATGGTTGAACATTGAGCTTGTATGAATGTATGTTATATGCATGAGGCATCCATAAATAAAATTAAAATACGCATACAATACCACATCGCCGTTATCACCTTTCAGTGTCAATTTTACGTGTCCTTACCCAATTTCTACACGCCCATCACTTATGATTTATGAACCACCGCTCCACATCTTCAATTTTTTCTGTGTGATAGAGAATGTGGGTAAAAGACGATTTTATGTGTTGGGGATATCTACTAATAAAGTAATAATTAAGTGGATGGATATTTGGCATTTATAATAAGTAATATCCATCCCTTAATTGTTTTCTTTTAATTAAATTTTAAAATTTATTATTAGAAATCTAATCTGATTTTCTTTTATATATAAAATGCAATTTAATGAATGGTGGAGATTATGTTCTATATATGAATTTTATTTCCGATAGTTAATAGACAAATTAAATTAAATGAAAACGTTAGTTTCCTTATGAGTTTTGGTACGCATCTAAATATTTTTATCAATTAAATTAAAGTTAATTAAGTTAACTCAAATCTAATCTAATAAAATTTACTCAAATAAAGTGCATCTAAATCACGTATTTTTCTTTTTTTTTTTATTGTTTTTGTTATTGTTAATTTTTTATGATATTTTTTATTGCAATATTTTTTTTTGTTTTCTTTGTTTATTTATTTATTTTTTGTTTTTATTCTTTTTAATACGATGAAAAAAATTATGATAATGTTAAAAAAATAAAAAAAAGAAAACAAAGATTATGAGAATGATATATAAAGAAGAAAAAAATTAAATTGTATAGAATTTATCACGTATTTTTTTTTTCGTATTTTCTTTTTTTTTTTTGGTTTTTTTATTTTTTTATTATTTTTGTTGTTGCTGATTTTTTACAATATTTTTTTTATTTTTTTTGTTTTTATTTTTTTAATATGATGAAACGAAAAATTATGAGAATGTGAAACAGAAAAGAAAAGATTGAAAAAAAAAGCAAAAAAAGATTATGACAATGATATATAAAGAAGAAAAAAAATTTAATTGTGTAGAATTTATCAAAAAAAAATATTAAAATTTTTTAAATTTAACACGAAATTTTTTAATAGTAGCACAAAAATTTTTTTAACTAAATAAAAAGCTATCAAAAACAAAAATATCATCAAAATTTTTTAATTATAACACCGAAATTTCTTTTAATATATTTTCTTCCTCTATTTTGTTTTCATATTTTATATTTTTTTTCTCCCATAACATGTTCATTTTTTTTATGTTTTGTTATTGATACGAATTTTTTTTGTATTTTTTTATATTTTACTTCAAAAATGAAGAATTTTATCTAAAATAAATTTATTTTAAAGTTGAATTATATTCTTCTAAGTTTTAAATAACAAACTATTTTGTAATGTGGCATATAAATCACTTCAAATTTTATATTTGTCCTGGTAAAATTTATGTGTTTTATATAATAAATTTTAATGTTATTTTTATTTTATTTTTGTGTTTTATATAAAAAATTTCGGTGTCAATCTTTTTTTCTTTTTCATTTTTTGTGTATGTTTTTCTTTATTTTTTATAAAATTTTTAAAAATATAAAAATAAATAAACAAATAAAAAATAAAAATAAATTTATTATAAGAACAAAAAGAAAATAACGATAATAATGATGACAATATGAAATAAGAAAAAATTAAATAAAAAAATGAAGAAGAAAAGAAAAAAAAAAAACAAAAGAGAGAAAAAATGACAAAAAAAAAATGTAAGAGAATTTAATTGTCTAAAATTACCAGACATTGAAATTACCATTATTATTGATTTTATATTATTTAATGTATGTAAGATATAATTGGACTGTATAATTGATTAATACAAGTCTAATGGCCTACCATGTACAAAAAAAAATCATAATTTAACATCGATCTTTATCTCCATTTAATTCTATAATTATTTAATTATATAATTAATATCAATAAATTATCATACAATAACAATAACAACAAATCTTTGTCTCACTAGGTGGGATTGGCTATATAGATCAAACAATGCTATTGAGATCTATTGTGTATCATATCTACAGAAAAACTGTTTACATATAGATCTCGTTTGATTATCTCATAAATGGTCTTCCTAGGTCTTCCTCTATCTTTCACCTCTTATCCATCTTCCATCTCATCCATCCTCTTGACTGAGTGCTCTGTCAGTCTTCTTCTCACATGTCCAAACTACCTGAGACGCGATTCTACCATCTTTTCCATAATAGGTGCTACTCTAACTTTTTCTTATATCTTCGTTCCTGATTTTATCCAATAACGTATAATCACTCATCCATTTCAACATCTTCATCTCTACCACACTTAACTACTTATGTTCGTGCTCTCCTTTGGCTGCCCAACACTCTGTACCATAAAGCATAGCTGGTCTGATAGTAGTGCAATAGAATTTACCTTTAAGTTTTAAAGACACTTTTTTGTCACATATAAAACCAAAGCACTCCGCCATTTTTGCTGTTCTTCTAATAACTGCTGCCATCTCCCTCCACATCTCCTTTGCGCTTTCATCCCCTTCCTACTTTGCCTCTTTTTTTATTCGTCTTAGGAAGCTTCTTTGTTCCTCACCTTTCATCCGCCACCACCTCGTCCTTGGATTCTTTGTATGATATCTTTTTCTTAAGTTTTGCTCAACGCGAAAATCCATAACGAGTATCATATGTTGTGTTGTTAAACTCTCTCCCGTAATAATTTTACAATTAATGCAAAATTTTCAGTCGACTCTCCTCAACAAGATGAAGTCAATTTGAGAGTTTGTCATGCCACTCCTATAGGTTATAAGATGTTTTGTCACTCTTTTTAAAACATGTATTTGTGATGAGAAGGTCAAAGGTTGAAAAAAACTCTAAAATAGTTTTACTCTCGGTATTGACCAACCTAAAATCATGGCCTCCGTGAATACTTCCATACATAGTCACTTATCTTTCAACATGGCCATTTAAATCTCCTCCTAAGAAAATCTTATCTCCCGAAAGTATGTTTTGAACCAAACTCTTTAAATCCTTACAAAACCTTATCTTGTGTTGCTCGTTGATGGAGAAAAAATTGTCGGTAAAGATTTTCTCAAAAATATTGTGTTGCAAGTATAGTTCTAAACCAACAAATTATCCTCGGTCAACATTTAATTTGTTTGTCACTTAAACAAACCCAATAAAATTAACCAAAGTATTTAAACTTCGGGTCGTCTCTCAAAAGAATTGCAGGGAAGTGTAGTTTATTATTGGCTATGGAAAAGTATATTTTTGAATTTTGTAATAAGAAACAAGAAAGTAAAATAGCAAGAAAATAAACTAATAACTAAGAAAGCTCTTAGCAAGGAAAGAGAATTAGAAGTCCTATCCTCATTATCATCGTCAATTGTGATGGTAAATATAAATTGCTTTCACTTAGTTATCCTCTAACAAATGAAGGAAAGTCAAGCGAGCAAAATCGACTTAAGTTCACAAGTCCTAATCAAAGACTAGATTTAGTGAGGCTCAAGCCAACTAGCAACTTTCAATCACCAATCAACAAAAGAATTTTGATAACTCAAGAGTCTCTAATTAATCAATCCAAGTCAAGAACATAAAACTCTAAATTAAAATCCAGCTAAGCATTTTATCAAACACTTGGAAGGCATAAAATAAAAACATAGAAAATTGACAAGACATAGGAAATTCTAAGACTAACCAAAGCAAAGAAATAACAATAACAAAGCAATTGAACAATAAGAAACATGAAACATAAATTTCATTAATGAAAATTGAGAGTAACAAATGAACTCATAAAATAAATTAGCAAAATAAAGGAATCAATAAGATAAGTAGATAACTAAAGTGCTAGAACAAATAAAAGTAAGAGAAAAGTAAATTAAAATAAGACTGAAACCTAAACCTAAGGAGAAATTGAAGAGACCCTAAACCTAGAGAGAGGAGAGAGACTATTTCTCTAGAATTCTACATATAAAACCTAAAGTGTTTGAATGAATGAATGATGAATCCATGATTCTGCTTCACTCCCCAGCCTTTAATATGTATTTTTGGGCCTGAAAATGGATCAAAAGCAGCTTAGAAATCGCCCCCAGCGTTTTCTCGTAACCGAGGCACGTGACGTTCGTCACGCGTACGCGTCGCTGGATATTGAACTTGCCATGCGTACGCGTCATCCACGGGTATGCGTCATTTGTCTGCTGCACCGGTCACGCATACGCGTCATCCATGCGTGCGCATCGAGGCCACCTTTTCAAATCTTCAAATTCTTGTGTTCCTTCCACTTTGGCATGCTTTCTTTCCATCCTCTAAGCCATTCCTGCCTTATAAAACCTGAAAATACTTAACACACATATCACGGCATAGAATGGTAATAAGGGAAGATTACAAATTTGCAATTTTAAGGCCAAAGAAGCATGTTTTCAATCATATCATAAAATTCGGAAGGAAACTTAAAAACATGCAAATTATATGGATAAGTATGAGTAAAGTTGATAAAATCCACTCAATTCAGTATAAAATAAATCATAAAATAGTGGTTTATCAATCTCCCCACACTTAAACATTAGCATGTCCTCATGCTAAGCTCAAGGGAACCAAAAGAGTGAAGGGAGGATGATAAGACTTATGCAATGCAACTTATCTATATGAATGCAACTACTTGGTTAAAAGTAAACAAATTCTCCAAGAACAAACATAAACTGGATTCCACTAATTCAAATCTCAAAATGAAGTACAAGTAGACTTGCAAGAAGAAAGCTCGTGAAAGCCGGGAACAAAGAATTGAGCATCGAACCCTCACCGAAAGTGTTTGCTCTCTAGTCGCTCAAGTGTTTAAGGTTCGATTCTCTCGGTTCTCTACTAATCCTGCTTTCTAAGGCTTGCTCTTCTTCTACCAATCAACAAAAATTTAATGCACGAATACACATATCAAGAGGTCTTTTTAAGGGTTGTAATGAGGTTAGAGTCAAGGTAGAAATGTATTTGGTTAAGTGAACTGAAATATGAATCCTTGATTAACCTAAACTCCCCACCTAACCTAAGACACTCTATGTAATTACAATGCAAAACCTAACTACCCATTAACTATGTTTTCTACATATTCATGCATCCCAGATTTGAGTACAATACATATGCATTGCTACCACCATTTATTTTGGGGCATTTTGTCTCCTTTTTATTATTGTCTTTTTTTTCTTATTTTTCTCAATGCATATGATTAAGGTATTGAATGTAAGAATATGTGCTCAACTATCTTTTTCACATTTTCACAAAAATATACAATATCTAATTCCTAAACCAGATGTTCCCAACCCAATTTTTCCACACTTAAATTGTGCATACTCTCACTAGTCTAAGCTAACCAAGGATTCAAATTAAGGACATTCATTGTTTTTCGCTTAGAGTTAATGATGTGCTAAAATAAAGAACAAATGGGGTAAAATAGGCTCAACATTGGTTTGCAAAGGATAATGAAGAAAGGTTAAGGCCATATGGGTATGTGAGCTATAGTGAAACAAAGGCCTCAATCACATAAGTGCATGCATACATCAAACAATGGAAATATAGAATCAAGCAAGACAAAGATAACAATTTTAGAAAGAACAACACACACCGAATCAAAATATTGGTTGATAAGATGCAACTAATCAAATAGGTTCAAAAATCTCACTAGGCTTGTGTGTTCGAGCTCTAAAACCATGTTCCAAAATAAATTTCTTCAAACAAGTTCAAAAAATTTTAATTCAAATTAGTGAAATATCCTAAAACAGTTTCTTCGAAAAGAATTCATCACTTCAACCAAGTAGTACATAAATGCAAGAAACTAACTACACATGCAATCTATCATGCAATACAAGAACTAACTAACAAAGAAAATTAAGGATTGGTGTTAAAAAAGGAAGTAGTTAGTTACCCACGGAAGTCGGTCTTGACCTCCCCACGCTTAAAGATTGCACCATCCTCGGTGCATGCAAATACGAGCTAAGTGGAATAAGGCTGCTACAACTGATGAGCTCCTGCAAAGGATTGTGCAGAGAAACTTGTTTGTCGCCTTATTTAGAAGTGTTCTATTTCCCTTCTTTGTGGCCATCTTAAAAGGGGAGAAAAAGACGGAAGATTAAGCCCAAAAATAAAGCAAATAGAATATAGGTGGGGCTAATGCCAAATAAGAATGGGTTCTCAACTACATGGTAGCTACAACATGTCAGTGAGAAAACAATGTAAGCAAAGGGCATATCAACGGTGCAAGAATTTCAGCAATGTGTAGGAAAAAAGAGGGTCATGAAAGACAATGTGAGTTCATATCAATGCACAAAGAACGCAAGTAGTAATAGAGATTAAGCATTGATCTAAAAATTTTATTACCCAATCAATATGAAACAAGTCACAAGGCACCAAAACAATGCATGTAGTATTCAACAGTTGAATAAGAAAATTCAACACCAATGAAAAAAATTAGCAAACTTAAAATGCAATGAATAAAAATATGCGAATTAATAAGCAAAAGAAAAGAAAGAGGATAAAAATGAGCAGTGGAATGTTGAAGAGAGGGAGAATAAAAAAGTAAGAAAGGGAGAAAAGAAATGGGAGGAGGGAAGAAGAAAGGAAGAAAGATGAAGAAGAAAAAGAAGTAGGAAAGAAGTGAAGAAAGAAGAGAGAAGAGAGAAATGGGGAGTGGAACAGCGCGGGGATGCGACATGGACGCGTCGCTCACGCGTACGCATGGAATGCAAAAGAAGAAGGTGGTGGGAAGTAGAAAAGAGGAGATGATGTGTAAGCCTCGGTCACGCGTACGCGTGATAAGTGTTCGTGCTAGACGCACGAAGCTGGCAGCATTCCATCACAACTCTCTGGTTTATGTACCAGGGATGGCAGCATTATCATACGACGCGTGCGCGTCACAAATGCAAATGACGCGTACGCGTCAGCGAGGCGCACGCGTGGGTTAGGTTGTGCGCCTAGCACCCCACCCGCATGGTTCCAGCACAACTCTCTAGTTTTTGTACCAGGAATTGTAGCATTAGCATACGACGCGTACGCGTCGCCCACGCACACGCGCGGGTTGCTTTTTTTTTATTTTATATAATAAATTAACAAGTTTAAACACAACTTAAACTAAATAAACCTAACTAAAATTGAAAATTCAACCTATTACCAATATAAATAAAAGGGAAATTACAAAGAATTTACCATGATGGGGTGACTCCCACCTAGCACTTTTAGTTAAAGTCCTTAAAATTGACATTTGGTGAGCTCCTTGTCATGGTGGCTTGTACATGAACTCATCTTGAAATTTTCACCAATGCTTGGACTTCCAATAAGCTCCAACATTTCCAAATAAATTTACCAAGCCTTGATGAAGTTCTTCACAAGCTTTGAGCTCCCAAAGTTGATTCTCTTATATGCCGGGATCCTAAATCTTGTTTCTACATCCGTCTTCAAGTTGATCATCATTGTTCCAACCGGGTGGCAATCAATCTGAATTCTCAATGAAGTACTAAATTCTTCTCTTTGATCTAACCAATTGGTCACCAGTCCAACCCTTGCATCTAGCTCTTGAAATCTCAACCTTGATGAGTCTTGATTTGCAACTCCAACCACTAAATATCCTTCTCTTACACTTAATTCCACAAAGCCTCCTACGTTTGCCATCCATTTCAATCATATCATACTCAAGTGGGACAATAAAGCTAAGAGAGATAAGTTTTATCCACTCAAATGAAGGAGTAGATGGCAACCTAGGTAGAGAAGTCTCCAACGATCTTGACAAAGCATATCCAACTCTCGTCCATCCTTTTTGAAGGACTTCTACCTCCACATCATTCTCAAACTCAATCAGAAAAGATTCTTGATACTCAAGGAGTTCATTTGTGGATGCAGATTCATTACTAGGAGGACTTGATTTATGATCATCATCACCAAGGGAACTTGCCTCTTGATCTATTCCGTTCAATTCTTCATAGGGAACATGCCTTGGAAGTTGTGCACCTTATTCCTTAACCTCTTTTTCAAGTCCAATGGGGGAGGATTCAATTATAGAAAGAAATTCATCAATTATTGAACCCATTTCTTGATCAACCTCCTCAAAGTCTTCAACCGTGATATGCCTTGGAGGTTGTACACCCTGCTCAACATCAAATTCAAACTTCTTGGAAGGAGGCTCTATGACTTGAGGTTCCCATGGACTCTCAACATCTCCTAAGTATTCAACCACTTCTTTCTCTTCGACAATTACGGCTTCCTCCAATTGTTCTAGTACAAAATCACATTCCTCATTTTCCACCGGAGCTTATAATCTCTCCTTTATGCTACGCTCCTCATTAGATTCTCCACATGCGGCCATGGGAGTACTTTGAGTGTCGAAGCATAGGGTTACTAAATTATTTACTACCTCGGTCAAGGTAGCCATGAGTTCCAGTGTCGTCCTTTGCATCTCTCCTTGCCCTTGAAGTAATAAAGTGAGAGAATCATCTAATGGAGCTTGGGGTGGATAGGAGGGTTCATTGGTTGGGAGAAAGGGCTCATAATAGGAAGGTGGTTCATCTTGATAAGAATATGGAGATGGTGTATATTGAGGTGGTAGTTCTTGGAAGTAATTAGGTTGGAATTGTTGTGGTTCTATGTATGGTTCATATGGTGGTTAGAAAGGTGGATATGGATTAGGGTCATATAAAAATGTTTGGTGGTGTGGGGCTTGTGAGTATGGTGGTTCAAAACTATGTTGAGGAGGAGGTTCATAGGCATATGGTGGTGGTTGTTGGTAGTCACAAGGAGGTCCACCATAGCCGTCGGATTGGTATGCATCTTGGAATGGCTCTTGCTCATAGTGCATTGGCGAGGGTTGTTGCCATGAAGGTTGTCCATAAGCTTGAGGCTCCTCCCACCTTTGATTGTTCCATCCTTGATTCATGTTCTTGCATTGTTATTTACTTTCTTGTTATTTACTTTTCTTGCCAATTACCAAATCCAACCCCCTTATTTCTTCATAGCCAATAATTGAGCACTTCGGGTCATCTCACAAGAAATTGCAATGAAGTGCTCAATTATTAGCTATGAAGGAACAAGGAGGTTTAATTTGGTAATTGGCAAGAAAATTAAATAACAAGAAAGTAAATGACAATGCAAGGAATTAAATGAAAGGCAATTAAAGTAACAAAAATGGAAATTAAATGGCAAAAAAAACCTCTTGGCTAAGGCATGGAAATTGAGATCACCATCCTTGTCTACAAACCATATATTGACAATGGGTTATGCTACGTGTACACCAAAATCAGCCATCAAAGTCAGCCACCAGTATAAAATACATGTTGACATACAAATACACATTGAAAATAAATTAAACCACACATGTATTTATATATAAATACATTGGTGGCTGATTTTAGTGGCTGATTTTAGTGTACAAATAGTATTTTCCTTTGACAATTATGAGGGACCAACCCATCAAGTCTACTTCTATGCTTGAAGTAAGTCAAATAGGCTTGATCAACACCAACCCATAAGTCCTAACCTAGCTACTAATGGACTTAGTAGTAGGTTAGTGTTAATGAGTATCAAATTGACCACTAAGGGTTCTCAAATCACCAATTCAATGAGACCCAATGACTCAAGGTCACTCAATTCCCTTAGCCTAGGACAAAAGTGTATAAAACTAGTCTACAACTAGTGAAAATATTTTAACAAACACCTACAGTGCAATAAAAGTAAACATCATGAATTGCAAGGATTAATGAAAACTATAACTAACATAAGCAAGAAATTAACAATAGCAACTAAGATAAACACAAAAAGACATGGAAACAAAAAATTGTATTAAAAGAAAATAAAAATCCAACAAGGGTTCATGAAAGTAAAAATGACAAAATAAGGAAATTAACAAGGAAAGCTAAGAAGATTGAGACAATAGAGTAATAAAATATAAAGAGAATTAAACTAAAAACAAGAATTAAAAGTTGGATCTAAGAAAATTTGACCTAAACTACCCTAAATTCTAGAGAGAAGGGAGAGCTTCTCTCTCTAGAATTCTAACCTAAAACATGATGAGAACTATACTATGACTATTCCCCCCTCATTCCCTTACAATTCTTGGGTTCAAAAGCATCAGAAATGAGTTGGATTTGGGCCTCCTTCAGCTCAGAAATCGCCCCCAGCGTATTGCCTTTAATGAAGTCACGTGCCGATTGTCACGCGTGCATGGGTCACGCGTACGCGTCACTGGCAATTTTACTTATCACGCGTACACGTGGGCCACGTACACGCGTCGCTGGAAGATTACCAAAATCCCATTTCTTCATGAATTCCCCATTTTTACATGCTTTTTCTTCATTTCTTTAACCCAATCTTTGCCTTCTAAACCTGCAATCACTTAACAAACATATCAAGGCATCGAATGGAATTAAAGTAAATTAAATTTAGCAATTTTAGGGCCTAAAAAGCATGTTTTCACTTTTAAGCACAAATTAGGAGAAATTCACAAAACCATGCTATTTCATTGAATAAATGTGAGATAAGTTGATAAAATCCCCTAAATTCAATACAAGATAAACCACAAAATTGGGGTTTATCAAACTTCTCCACACTTAAAATAAGCATATCCTCATGCTAAACCAAGAAAGGCAAGAAATGGGGTTTGAACATTTATTCAATGCAGATAAACTATATGCACCTATCTATATATATGCAACTAAATTCAAAATGATTCTACCTACTTGGTTAAAAGTAAATCAATCTCCAAGAACTTATATGAACAAGTAGGGCTAAGTTAATATGATGATTCATGAATCCCACCAATTCAAATATAAAAATGAAGTTCAAATAGACTTGCAAGAAGAAAGCTCATGAAAGCCGGGAACAAGGAATTGAGCATCGAACCCTCACCGGAAGTGTATCCGCTTTAGTCGCTCAAGTGTATAGGGTTGATTCACTCAATTCTCTTCTAATCATGATTTCTAAGATTTGTTTTTCATCTAATAATCAACAATTATTCAATGCATTCATACATTTATCATGAGGACTTTTCATAAGGTTGTAATGGGGCCAGGGTCAAGGTAGGATTGTATTTGGTCAAGTGAGCTTTGAAATTTAAATCTTTGATTAACTTAAGCTCTCACCTAACCTACAACCTATACAATTCAAATACAAATCTAACTACCCATTCTTCACTTTTTCACACACTCATGCATTCTCTTTTTTTTTTTTATCACAACCCATATGCATTGGTTATTATTGGCTTCACCTTGGGGCATTTTTGTCCCCTTTTTGTTGCTTTCTTTTTCTCTTTTTCTTTTTCTTTTATATATTTTTTCTTTTTATTTTTCTTTTTTTCTTTATCATTTTGTTTCACTAAAATATATACAAACGTATCAATGCATATGGTTTTAGATATTTAATGCATGAGTATGTGTCCAATTCCTAAGATCTTCAATAAAAATACAAAAACACACTTTTATCCCAACCAATGTTTCCAAATTTCTCACACTTAAATGATATACATACTCACTATCCTAAACTAATCAAAGATCCAAATTAAGGACATTTATTGTTTTTTCACTTAGGGGTAGTGATGTGCTACATTAAAGAACAAAAGGGTTTAGCATAAGCTCAAAGTTGGTTGACAATGGTAGATAAAATGGGTAAGGCTATTTTGGTAAGTGAGCTATTTGAAATTAGAGCCTCAATCATATAAATGCATTCATACACGTAATAATGGACATAAAGAATCAAACAAATCAAAGATTGCAATCATAGAAAGAGAATAATGCACACAAGAAGGAAAATAGTGGTTATATGATGTAACCACACAATTAGGCTCAAAACTCACATGGTTGTATGTTCTTGGCCCACAAATCATGTTCCAAAATTAATTCCTTCAAGCAAGTTCAACACAAAAGTTTTTTTTCAAATTGGTAGGGGTGCCCTAAAACAGTTTTCTTGGAAAAGAAATCATCACTCTAACCAAGTAGTCCTAACCTAAAAATGGGTAGAATATATACAAACTCTAACTATCATGCAACCTAGCATGCAATGCAACAACTAACTAACAAAGAAGATTAAGAATTGGTGTTGGAAAAAGAAATTGTTACCCATGGAGGTCGGTCCTCGACCTCCCCACACTTAAAGATTGCACCGTCCTCGGTGCATGCAAAGAAGAGCAAGGCGGATGGGTTGCTACAACTGATGAGCTCCTTCAAAAGGTTGTGCGGAGGGACTTACTTGTTGCCCCATTTAGAAGTTTTTTTTCCTTCTTGGTGTCCAGCCTAAAAGGAGAGAAAGAGAAAGAAAATTAAGCCCACAACAAAGATATCAAAGCAAATAGAACATAGGCAGGGGCTAATGCCAAATAAGAGTAAGGTTCTCAGCTACATGGTAGCTACAACATGTAAGTGAGAGAGCAATATAAGTAAAAGGCATATCAACTATCACTTGATTCAAGAGTAAAGTCAAAGCATAAGTAAATGCTATGAAGAGAACACTCAGAAGCATCAAGTTCAACTAGGAAAGCGTGGGTCATAAAAGACAATATGAGTTCATATCAATGCACAAAGAACACAAGAGTCATAAAAGATTAAGCATTGATTTAAAAGTTTTATCACCCAACAATATCAAACAAGTCAAGAGGCACCAAAATAATTTAAGAAATTTTCAATAGTTGAGTAGAAAAATTCAACACCAATATTAAAATAAGAAACTTAGAAAAGAAAATAAGAACAAGCTATAAAAACAAAATTAAAATGCAATGAATGAAAAAAAGCAAATGCAACATACAAAAGGAAATGAAAAATAAGAAAAATGAGAAGTGGAATTTTGAAGAGAGGGAGAAGAAGAAAGTAAGAAAGGAAGAAGAGGGAAGAAGAAAGGTAGAAAGAAAGAAGAAGGAGAGAAGAAAGAAGAAGAAGAAAGAAGAAGAAAGGAGAAGAAACAGGGGAGAAACAGGGCGCGAAGGTGACGCGCGCGCATGGGGATGCGTACGCGCGAAAAGCAGGAAGGACCAGTGACGCGTACACCTCAGCGATGCACACGCGTGGAGAGCAATTGTGCTCCGCGCATGAAATTTCGCACAGTACCGGCGCAACTCTCTGGTTTTTGTACCAGGAGTTTGATAGCAAAAATTATTGTCGGTCTAGAATTTCTCTTATAGAAATGAGAACTTCGTTGTAAGCATAGTTCCAAACCAACAAACAATTCTCACATCAAATTTAATTTGGTTTTGTCACAAGTACAAACCCCAATAAAAATTAACCGAAGTATTTAAACCCCGGGTCGTCCCACAAGGAATTGCAATGAAGTGATCAATTATTGGCTATGAAGATGCAAGGGGGTTTGATTTGTAATTGGGACAAGAAAATAAATGGGCAAGAAAATATAAAAGCAAGAAAGCAAACAACAAGAACTAATAAAATAAAGGAAAGAACTCTTGGCTAGACATAGGTAATTGAGATCACCATCCTTGTCTACAAACCAAATATTGACAATTATGAGGGACCAACCCATTAAGTCTACTTCTAAAGCTTTAAGTACGTTTAATGTCTACTCCTAAGCTTGAAGTACGTCAAATAGGCTTGATCAACATCAACCATAAGTCCCAACCTAGCTATTAATTAACTTAATAGTAGGTTAGTGTCAATGGACATCAAATTGACCACATAGGGTTCTCAAATTACCAATTCAATGAGACCCAATGACTCAAGGTCACTCAATTCCCTTAGCCTAGGCCAAGAGTCAAGAAAACTACTCAAAAATTAGAGGAAAAATTTTATCAAACACCTAGAATGCACTAAAAGTAAACATCACGATATGCAAGAATTAATGAAACCCACAACTAACATAAGCAAGAATCAATAATAACAATCAAGATCAACAATAAAAGAACCTCAAACATAAATTGCATTAAAGAGATCCAAATCCAACATGAGCATTCATGAACATAAAAGAGACATAAAAGTAAAATTAACAAGAAAACTAGGAGAATTAGAGTGTAGAAACAAGAAATTATAGAGGAAACAATATGAAATCAAGTAATCAAATCTAGATCTAAGAGAAATTAACCTAATCCTAACCTAATTCTAGAGAGAAGAGGGAGCTTCTCTCTCTATAAAACTAACTAAAGGCTCATCATGACTAACTAAGTGCTCCCCCCTTGCCCAAGCTTGAATTTTGCATGAAATAGCATCAGAAATGAGTTGGATTGGGCCTAAAATGCTTCAGAAATCGCTGGCCACGAGTTGCCTTTAGTGAGTCACGTGCTGCACGCATACACGTCCCTAAATGCCAGGAAATTATAGCAAATTTTATATGATTTTGAAGCCCCGGATGTTAGCTTTCCAACACAACTGGAACCGCCTCATTTGGACCTCTGTAGCTCAAGTTATGATCATTTTAGTACGAAGAGGTCAGGATTGACAGCTTAGCGATTCCTTCATTTCTTCATGAGTTCTCCCACTTTGCATGCTTTTTCTTCATTCCTTCAATCTAATCTTTGCCTTCTAAACCTGAAATCACTTAACAAATATATCAAGGCATCGAATGGAATTAAAGTGAATTAAAATTGGCAAATTTAAGGCCTAAAAAGCATGTTTTCACACTTAAGCACAAATTTAGGGAGAATTACAAAACCATGCTATTTTATTGAATAAATGTGAGAAAAGTTGATAAAATCCCCTAAATTAAGCATAAGATAAACTACAAAATTGGGGTTTATCAGAGTTCCAACTTCAGCATATGACACGTGCGCGTCGTCCACGCTTACGCGTGGAACATCCCTTTTTTTTTTTTAAAGAAGTCTAAAAACATAATTAAATATTCTCCTAACCTATAAACACTCTAAACTAACCAAAATTTAAATTTAACTAAAAATCTTTTAGTTTTTGAAATTTTTTTTCAAAGACAATGCAAACAAAACTTGCACTTCAAGCAAAATGCAATTAAAAAACAACTATTCTACTCAAAACATGAATCTAGTAAGCAACTTAGCAATCAAAGCAAGATATACAAGAGTATAGAAAATAAGAAAAACTACCTACAATGGCAACTCAATTCATCCATTGATTATATCTACAAGAGAATGGAAAGAGTTTACCATGGTGGGGTGTCTCCCACCTAGCACTTTTATTTATTGTCCTCAAGTTGGACTTATGGAGAGCTCTAATCAAGGAGGCTTGTGCTTGAATTCATCTTTGAACTTCCATCAATGCTTGAATCTCCAATAAGCTCTATTATTCCAAGTCATTTGTATCAAGCTTTGATGGAGTTCTTCACAAACCATGAGCTCCCAAAATTGATCTTCTTTTTGTTATCTGGGATCCCACACTTTGTTTTCACACCCATCTTCTAATTGATCATCATGATTCCATTTGGGTGGTAAGCAAGCTGAATTCTCATTTGAGCACCAAATTCTCCTCCTAGATCCATACAATTTAGCATTCCTCTAACCATGGGACCTATGCCTTGAGGGTTCAACCTTATTGAGCCTAACATCATTTTACCAACCACTACACAATTCTCCCTTACTCTTCAATCCATAAAGAACTCTAAGTTGCCCATCCGTTTCAAGAAAACCATATTCAAATGGGACAATGAAGCTTAGGGATAAGAGGTTTACTCACTTGAATGATGTAATGGATGATGGTGACTTAGGAAGGGGTGGTCCCAATAATCTTGCAAGTGCCACTCCCTTGTGCTCTTCTTTGACTACCTCCACCTCTTGGAAAGCTTCTTCAATTTCAATTCCTTGTTCACCAACTCCTTCTATACATCCCTCATTACTCAAGACATGTGTCAGAAGTTGTGCTCTAGCCTCCTCAACATCAATTTCATAACACAATGAGGAAGGTTCAACAATTTCAAAAGACACATTGGTTGGTGTGAAATCATCTTCAATGGTGGAGCTTGCTTGTTCAACTTCTTCCAATCTTTCATCATCCACAATATGCCTAGGAGATTGGACATTATCCTCCTCAACATCATCTTTAAGTTCAATGGAAGAAGGTTCAACAACTTCCACAAAATCATCAATAACATCACTTGGTGTGGAAGTGTTCTCAAGCTTGAAGTCCACCTCTTGTTCAACTTTGCCTAGGTCTTCAACCACTTCTTCTTCTTCAACAATCTCTTCCTCCTCCACTTGTTGCACAACACACTCCACTTTCTTGTTCTCATGTTGAGATTCTAAAATCTCCTTCATCCTCCCCTCTTCGGTTGATTTTTTACATTCATCCGTGGAAATGCTTTGCTTGTTGCATGAGTCCCATGAGTCCAAGGTGGCTTTAATTTTGGCAAGGTTAGCCATGATATTTTCGTGTCTCTTTTGGGCTTCTTCTTGCTCCTTTGGACGGATGATTACTTGAAGCCGATCTATTGCTTCCTTGAGACGATCCATTGGCTCTTGTTCCACTTGACTAACATAAGTAGGATCATATTGCTCTTGGATGGATGGATATGGGTGTTCTTCCCTGGAGGGTGGTGGTGGAAAAGGAAATTCATCTTGTGGTTGAAAGTTCTCATACATTGGAGGTGGTTCTTTGAGGTATTGAGGTTGGAATTATTGTGGTTCTATGTGTGGTGTGTATGGCTCATATGGAGGTGTTTAGTGGTATGATGCTTGTGAGTATGGTAGTTGAGGGCTATATTAAGGAGTGGGCTCATAGGCACATGGTGATTGTAGTTGATAACCACAAGGAGGTCCACCATAGCTATTGGATTGGTATGCATCATGGTATGGTTCTTGCTCATAATACATTTGGGGAGGTTGTTGCCAAGAAAGTTGATCAAATCCTTGAGACTCCTCCCACCTTTGATTGTTCCATCCTTGATGCATATTCTCATTGTAGTTTCCATATCCTACAACATAGTTGTAACTACACTCATAGCCAAATGGGTGAGAATTCATAGTAGCAACTAAAAACAAAAGCTAACGAAAATAAGCAACAAAGTCCTAAACCTAACAAAAACTAACAAACAAGCAAAAGACAAACATATTCACAATATTCACATATTTACAATAGCCAATAATATAACACTATCGCAATTCCTCAGCAACGGCGCCAAAATTTGATGTGAGAATTATCGTTGGTCTAGAATTTCTCAAGAAAAGAACTTCGTTGCAAGTATAGTTCCAACCCAACTAATAACTCTCAATCAAAGTTTTATTTTTATTTGTCACCAATACAAACCCCAATAAACCGAAGTATTTAAACCTCGGGTTGTCTCACAAGGAATTGTAATGAAGTGCTCAATTATTGGCTATGAAGGAACAAGGGGGTTTGATTTAGTAATTGGCAACAAAAGTAAATAACAAGAAAGTAAATGACAATGCAAGAAATTAAATGAAAGGCAATTAAAGTAACAAAAATGGAAATTAAATGGCAAAAAGAACTCTTGGCTAAGGCATGGAAATTGAGATCACCATCCTTGTCTACAAACCATATATTGACAATTATCAGGGACCAACCCATTAAGTCTACTTCTATGCTTGAAGTAAGTCAAATAGGCTTGATCAACATCAACCCATAAGTCCCAACCTAGCTACTAATTGACTTAGTAGTAGGTTAGTGTTAATGGGTATCAAAGTGACCACTAAGGGTTCTCAAATAACCAATTCAATGAGATCCAATAACTCAAGGTCACTCAATTCCCTTAGCCTAGGCCAAGAGTGTATAAAACTACTCTATAACTAGTAAAAATATTTTAACAAACACCTAGAGTGCAATAAAAGTAAACATCATAAATTGCAAGGATTAATGAAAACTATAACTAACATAAGCAAGAAATTAACAATAGCAACTAAGATAAACATAAAAAGACATAGAAACATAAAGTTGCATTAAAAGAAAATAAAAATCCAACAAGGGTTCATGAAAGTAAAAATGACAAAATAAGGAAATTAACAAGGAAAACTAAGAAGATTGAGACAATAGAGCAATAAAATATAAAGGGAATCAAACTAAAAACAAGAATTAAAAGTTGGATCTAAGAAAATTTGACCTAAGCTACCCTAAATTCTAGAGAGAAGGGAGAGCTTCTCTCTCTAGAATTCTAACCTAAAACATGATGAAAACTATACTATGACTGCTCCCCCCCATTCCCTTACAATTCTTGGATTCAAATGCATCAGAAATGAGTTGGATTTGAGCCTCCTTCAGCTCAGAAATCGCCCCCAGCGTATTGCCTTTAATGAAGTCACGTGCCGCTTGTCACGCGTACGCATGGGTCATGCGTATGCATCACTGGCAACTTTACTTATCACGCGTACGCGTTGGTCATGTGTACGCGTCGCCTTGACGAATCCTTCCCATGCGTACACGTGGGCCACGTACACGCGTTGCTGGCAGATTACCAAAATCCCATTTCTTCATGAATTCTCCATTTTTGCATGCTTTTTCTTTATTTCTTCAACCCAATCTTTGCCTTCTAAACCTGCAATCACTTAACAAACATATCAAGGCATCGAATGGAATTAAAGTAAATTAAATTTAGCAATTTTAGGGCCTAAAAAGTATGCTTTCACTTTTAAGCACAAATTAGGAGAAATTCACAAAACCATGCTATTATATTTGAATAAATGTGAGATAAGTTGATAAAATCTCCTAAATTCAACGCAAGATAAACTACAAAATTGGGGTTTATCAGTCGGACACGACAAAAGGAGTCCAGTCCTACTTGATCAAACAAGTAATTGCCTCCTCGAATTTCTCTTACTATCTCTATTTTCACTAAAAGATAGATCCTAACAAACTCTCAAGATAAGGGAACGATTATCCATTAATAAAGGTGGAACTGCCCAAAAAGGTGATCGACGACTTTACTATAAATATACTGATACCCCTCAAGTATATTCACGTTCTAATCTACTAAAAACCTGCCTAAAACCCTTGCTGACTTAAGCATCGGAGTCTCTTGCAGGTACTACCCCCCCACCTCCTCACAAGGAACTCGGACAATGGCACTTCGGCACTCGAACAAGTTAGACGGTGTCTCAGAAGGAGTTTGGACCTCACTTCCAAGCCCAAATCAATGTTTAAGGTAATCCTCAGAATATTGGCGCCGTTGTCAGGGACCTGGAATTCAACCCCCTGTTAATGGTAGACGACCAATACGAAGACAGTCAGAGTTAGAATCAGAGCCCCACCGTGATGACCTTGTACTTGTAATACCCCCACCTCGGGAGAAAACCCACGTTTCCCACGGAGAAGGAACATCGGAAAACCCCCAACCGAGGCAGAGCCAGTCAGAAATCTATCCACCTAAAGATGAAAAGTCTCCCCATCCAACGAAGATTCTCGGTCTAGTCCACGGGCATCGTGGGCGACTAGAGCAACTCGAGATGGAAGCTAAATGACAATGAAAAGCCGAATGGAAACTATGAAGGGAAGTACAGCGATGAAAAGAGATGGAGGAAAAGCTCTTATAATTGGAGGCCGACCTCAGGAAACAGAGCAATCCAGCAGATCAGGAAAAAAGCTGTTTGAGAAGTAAAGACCCGTTCGTTAAAGAGATCATGCGGGTTAGGATTCCGAGAAATTTTAAAATGCCCGACATGGATCTCTACAACGGGACGACTGACCTGAGGCACCATCTTAGCAATTTCAAGAGCCAGATGTACTTGGCTGATGCCTCAGACGCCACTCGTTGCAAAGCCTTCCCGACGACTCTGAGCAAAGCTGCTATAAAGTGGTTTGACAACTTACCCCCAGGTTGGTAACCAGTTTTCATGACCTAGAAAGGAAGTTTCTTACTAGATTTTCAATTTAGAAGGATAAGGTAAAACATGCCCCGAGCTTGCTAGGAGTTAAACAAGAAATCGGGAAGTCACTTTGAGATTACATGGAAAGATTCAACAAAGCATGCTTCGAAATACAGAATATACCTACTGAAGTTGTGATGATGGGATTAGTCAATAGCCTTAAAGAAGGGTCGTTCTCTCAGTCCATATCCAAGTGACACCCAACTTCCTTGTACGAAGTACAAGAACGGGCAGAAAAATACATCAACATGGAGGAGAATTTCTGACTTAGAGAGCCTCTCCCGAGACCCAGCCTGCCTTACCAACCTCAGGAAAAGGAGAAAAAAGTTAAGAAAAAAGAGGAGTACAACGCGAAAAAACCACGAAGGTATCCCAATTATACTCCACTTTGAGTCTCTCTCGTAGACGGTTACTGAGAGATATGTTACATCAAGAAACGAGAAACTTCCACTTTCCCTACCAATTAAACACAAAAGGCTGGATGTCGGACGGAATATTGTGAGTACCATAAGCTTTACGAGCATTCTACCAATGACTGTTATGACCTAAAGAATGTCGTTGAAAAGTTGGCCAGAGAAGGTCGACTAGATAGGTACTTGGCAGAAATGTTGGATGGTGAAAGGAAAAGAAAAAGAGATGAGGAAGGAGGACGATAGGAACTTCCACCTCAAACTCCAGAATGACACATACACATGATTAACAGGGGATTTGTGGGAGGAGGAACTTCAAAATCATCATGGAAAATGCATCTCAAAGAGGTATACCAAGTCGGGGAAGTAAACAACATTCCCAACCTGCCAACCATCTTGTTTACTAAAGAGGATGCTCAAGGCATAACGCCTGGCCATGATGACCTAGTGGTGATAACAATGATCATCGCCAATACAAACCTCTATAAAATACTAGTAGATCAAGGCAACTCGGCAGATATATTGTTTAAACCCACTTTTGATATGCTCAGGTTGGAAGAAAAAGATCTAAAAGCGTACCCAGATAACCTCTTTGGACTGAGGGGATATGCTGATCCAACCTCTTGGGTACATCTCTCTATACACTACTTTCGAAAGAGGCCCAAGCAAAAAACATTAAGCATCGACTGCATCATCATCGATGTCACTTCAGCATATAATGCCCTAATAGGTCTTGAACTGACTTGAAGTAGTTGTCTCTACCCCTCATTTTTGCATGAAGTTCCCCACTGCAGAAGGAATTGCTACCAGAAAGGGAGATCAGAAATTAGCACGCAAGTGTTACAATGAAAGCCTTAATTTAAAAGGCGGTCCGGGGGGAAAGGAAGTCAACACTATCGAGCTTGGAGGTGTTCGAGCCCGAGAAGAACTGCGCCCCCAACCTGGAGGAAAGGTAAAAGAAGTGAAAAATGGAGATCTGATAAACCCCAATTTTGTGGTTTATCTTGTGATTATTTTAGGGAATTTTATCATCTTTTCTCACATTTATTCAATGAATTAGCATGGTTTTGTAATTCTCCCTTAATTTGTGCTTAAATGTAAAAAAATGTTTTTTAGGCCTTTAATTTGCTATTTTTAATTCACCTTTGATTCCACTAGATGCCTTGATGTGTTTGTTAGTAAATTCAGGTTGAAAAGGCTAGGAATGGATCAAAGGAGTGAAGAGAAAATCATGTAAAGTGAAGAATTCATGGAAAATCAAGGATTTGGAGTGCATTCATCGACGCGCACGCGTGGATATGAAGTCGCATGGCGACGCGTACGCGTGGCATGAGGCGTACGCGTGGAAAGTAAAATGCCAAGTGACGCGTACGCGTGACCCATGCGTACGCGTCGTAGCTTGCACGTGACCTCATTAAAGTGAAAACGCTGGGGGCAATTTCTGAGCTTCCCAGGCCCAAATCCAACTGATTCCAAGGACTATTTCATGCAGAATTGAAGATTGGACAAGGGGGAGCACTTAGATTAGTTATGAGGAACCTTTAGTTAGTTTTCTAGAGAGAGAAGCTCCCTCTTCTCTCTAGAATTAGGTTAGGTTTAGGTTAAATTCTCTTAGATTTAGTTTCAATTCCTTGTTTTCATCTTGTCTTCTCTACAATTTCTTATTCTATTGTCTTGATTTCTCTATTTCCCCTTGTTAGTCTCTCATTTTGGTTACTTTTATGTTGTTGAACTCTTGTAAATTTAAATTTCTTTTAATACAATTTGAGGTATTTCATGTTCAATATTGTTTAATTGAGTTGTTGTTATTGTTTCCTTGCAATTGGGTAGTAGTAGATCTTACTATTTTCTTGCAATTTATGATGCTTTCCTTTTATGCCTTCCAAGTGTTTGACAAAATGCTTGGTTGGATGTTAGAGTATCTTTTTGAGCATTCTTGGCTTGGAAAGAGAAATTGGTCAATCTTGAGTCATTAATACCCAATTTAGATTGGTGATCTAGAGTTGTTAGTAATATTACTTCCATTGACTCTAATCTCTTGCTAATTCGATTAGTGAGTTGATTAGGATTTTTGGATTGAGATTAACTAGTCTTATTTGATTTTCTCTCATAGAAGGTAACTGATGAGCGGATAATTTATACACTTTTTGGCATTGTTTTTAGTATATTTTTAGTAGAATCTAGTTACTTTTAGGGATGTTTTTAATAGATTTTATGTTAAATTCACATTTCTGGACTTTACTATGAGTTTGTGTATTTTTTTGTGATTTCAGGTATTTTCTGGCTGAAATTGAGGGACTTGAGCAGAAATCAGATTCAGAGGTTGAAGAAGGACTGCTGATGCTGTTGGATTCTGACCTCCCTGCACTCAAAGTAGATTTTCTGGAGCTACAGAATTTGAAATGGCGCGCTTTCAATTGCGTTGGAAAGTAGACATCCAGGGCTTTCCAGAAATATATAATAGTCCATACTTTGGCCAAGAATAGACGACGTAAACTGGCGTTCAACGCCAGCTTTCTACCCAAATCTGGCATCCAGCGCCAGAAAAGGAGCCAAAACCAGAGTTGAACGCCCAAACTGGCACAAAAACTGGCGTTCAACTCCAAGAAGGACCTCTACACGTGCAACACTCAGGCTCAGCCCAAACACACACCAAGTAGGCCCAGGAAGTGGATTTATGCATCAACTACCTACTCATGTAAACCCTAGTGACTAGTTTATTATAAATAGGACCTCTTACTATTGTATTAGACATCTTTGGTCTCAGTTTTAATCCATTGTATATCTTAGAAGACTATTGATCACGCTTAATGGGGCTGGCCATCTCGGCCATGCCTGGACCTTCACTTATGTATTTTCAACGGTAGAGTTTCTACACTCCATAGATTAAGGTGTGGAGCTCTGCTGTTCCTCAAAGATTAATGCAAAGTACTTCTGTTTTCTATTCAACTCATCTTATTTCGCTTCTAAGATATCCATTTGCACCCAAGAACGTGATGAAGGTGATGATTATGTGTGACGCTCATCATCCTTCTCCCCCTATGAACGCGTGCCTGACAAACACTTCTGTTCTACATGAATTAAGCTAGAATGAATATCTCTTAGATCTCCTAACCAGAATCTTCGTGGCGTAAGCTAGAATGATGGCGGCATTCAAGAGAATCCGGAAGGTCTAAACCTTGTCTGTGGTATTCCGAGTAGGATTCAATGATTGAATGACTGTGACGAGCTCCTAACTCGCGATTGCAGGGCGTTAGTGACAGACGCAAAAGGATAGTAAATCCTATTCCAGCATGATCGAGAACCGACAGATGAATAGCCGTGCTGTGACAGGGCATTGGATCATTTTCCCGAGAGATGACCGAAAGTAGCCATTGACAGTGGTGATGTATCACATAAAGCCAGCCATGGAAAGGAGTGAGACTGATTGGATGAAGATAGCAGGAAAGCAGAGGTTCAGAGGAACGAAAAGCATCTCCATTCGCTTATCTGAAATTCCTACCAATGATTTACATAAGTATCTCTATCCCTATTCTATTATTTATTATTCGAAAACTCCATGATTATTTTATATCTGCCTGACTGAGATTTACAAGGTGACCATAGCTTGCTTCATACCAACAATCTCTTAAAGATATGAATGTCCTATGAATCCATCACCTCTCTTAAATGAAAAATGTTTTAATTCAAAAGAACAAGAAGTACATGAGTTTTGAATTTATCCTTGAACTTAGCTTAATTATATTGACGTGGTGGCAATGCTTCTTGTTTTCTGAATGTATGCTTGAACAGTGCATATGTCTTTTGAAGTTGTTGTTTAAGAATGTTAAATATGTTGGCTCTTGAAAGAATGATGACTAGGAGACATGTTATTTGATAATCTGAAAAACCATAAAAATGATTCTTGAAGCAAGAAAAAGTAGCAAAGAACAAAGCTTGCAGAAAAAAAAAATAGGCGAATAAAAAAAAAATAATATAGAAAGAAAAAGCAAGCAGAAAAAGCCAAAGCTCTTAAAACCAAGAGGCAAGAGCAAAAAGCCAATAACCCTTAAAACCAAAAGGCAAGGGCAAATAAAAAGGATCCCAAGGCTTTGAGCATCAGTGGATAGGAGGGCCTAAAGGAATAAAATCCTGGTCTAAGCGGCTAAACCAAGCTGTCCCTAACCATGTGCTTGTGGCGTGTAGGTGTCAAGTGAAAACTTGAGATTGAGCGGTTAAAGTCAAGGTCCAAAGCAAAAAAAGAGTGTGCTTAAGAACCCTGGACACCTCTAATTGGGGACTTTAGCAAAGCTGAGTCACAATCTGAAAAGGTTCACCCAATTATGTGTCTGTGGCATTTATGTATCCGGTGGTAATACTGGAAAACAAAGTGCTTAGGGCCACGGCCAAGACTCATAAAGAAGCTGTGTTCAAGAATCATCATACTGAACTAGGATAGTCAATAACACTATTCAAAATCTGAAAGTTCCTATAGATGCCAATCATTCTGAACCTCAATGGATAAAGTGAGATGCCAAAACTATTCAAGAGGCAAAAAGCTATAAGTCCCGCTCATATGATTGAAGCTCTGTTTCATTGATAGTTTGGAATTTATAGTATATTCTATTCTTTTTATCCTATTTTGATTTTCAGTTGCTTGGGGACAAGCAACAATTTAAGTTTGGTGTTGTGATGAGCGGATAATTTATACGCTTTTTGGCATTGTTTTTAGTATATTTTTAGTAGAATCTAGTTACTTTTAGGGATGTTTTTAATAGATTTTATGTTAAATTCACATTTCTGGACTTTACTATGAGTTTGTGTGTTTTTCTGTGATTTCAGGTATTTTCTGGCTGAAATTGAGGGACTTGAGCAGAAATCAGATTCAAAGGTTGAAGAAGGACTACTGATGCTGTTGGATTCTGACCTCCCTGCACTCAAAGTGGATTTTCTGGAGCTACAAAACTCGAAATGGCGCGCTTCCAATTGCGTTGGAAAGTAGACATCCAAGGCTTTCCAGAAATATATAATAGTCCATACTTTGGCCAAGAATAGACGACGTAAACTGGCGTTCAATGCCAGCTTTCTACCCAAATCTGGCGTCCAGCGCCAGAAAAGGAGCCAAAACCAGAGTTGAACGCCCAAACTGGCACAAAAACTGGCGTTCAACTCCAAGAAGGACCTCTACACGTGCAACACTCAGGCTCAGCCCAAACACACACCAAGTGGGCCCAGGAAGTGGATTTATGCATCAACTACCTACTCATGTAAACCCTAGTGACTAGTTTATTATAAATAGGACCTCTTACTATTGTATTAGACATCTTTGGTCTCAGTTTTAATCCATTGTACATCTTAGGAGACTATTGATCACGCTTAAGGGGGCTGGCCATCTCGGCCATGCCTGGACCTTCACTTATGTATTTTCAACGGTAGAGTTTCTACACTCCATAGATTAAGGTGTGGAGCTCTGCTGTTCCTCAAAGATTAATGCAAAGTACTTCTGTTTTCTATTCAACTCATCTTATTTCGCTTCTAAGATATTCATTTGCACCCAAGAACGTGATGAAGGTGATGATTATGTGTGACGCTCATCATCCTTCTCCCCTATGAACGTGTGCCTGACAAACACTTCTGTTCTACATGAATTAAGCTAGAATGAATATCTCTTAGATCTCCTAACCAGAATCTTCGTGGCGTAAGCTAGAATGATGGCGGCATTCAAGAGAATCCGGAAGGTCTAAACCTTGTCTGTGGTATTCCGAGTAGGATTCAATGATTGAATGACTGTGACGAGCTCCTAACTCGCGATTGCAGGGCGTTAGTGACAGACGCAAAAGGATAGTAAATCCTATTCCAGCATGATCGAGAACCGACAGATGAATAGCCGTGCCGTGACAGGGTGCGTGAGCATATTATTCACTGAGAGGATAAGATGAAGCCATTGGCAAGGGTGATGCCTCCAGACGATTAGCCGTGCCGTGACAGGGCATTGGATCAATTTCCCGAGAGATGACCGAAAGTAGCCATTGACAGTGGTGATGTATCACATAAAGCCAGCCATGGAAAGGAGTGAGACTGATTGGATGAAGATAGCAGGAAAGCAGAGGTTCAGAGGAACGAAAAGCATCTCCATTCGCTTATCTGAAATTCCTACCAATGATTTACATAAGTATCTCTATCCCTATTCTATTATTTATTATTCGAAAACTCCATGATTATTTTATATCTGCCTGACTGAGATTTATAAGGTGACCATAGCTTGCTTCATACCAACAATCTCTGTGGGATTCGACCCTTACTCACGTAAGGTATTACTTGGACGACCCAGTGCACTTGCTGGTCAGTTGTATCGAAGTTGTGACAAATTATGAATGTGTAATCACGATTACGCATACCAAGTTGCTCACGTGCCAGAAATAGTTTGAGCCTGGACATCACAATTTCGTGCACCAAGTTTTTGGCGCCGTTGCCGGGGATTGTTCGAGTTTGGACAACCGACGGTTCATCTTGTTGCTCAGATTAGGTAATTTTCTTTTTGTTTTATTTTCAAAAATATTTCTAAAATTTTCTCATCTGTTTTCGAAAAAAAATAAAAATGTTTTCAAAAAAAAAAATTTTTATTCAAAATTTTTAAGAATGAATTCTAGTGTTTCATGAAGCATGTTGAAGCCTGGCTGGCTGTAAAGCCATGTCTATTCCTTTGGGAATGAGTATGTCAGGCATGTCATATCTGAGTTACATGCTAAAGCTTGGCTGGCCATTGGCCATGTCTAGTGTTTTGGACTGGAGCTTTCTTTGAAAGCTTGGCTGGCTAGTGAGCCATGTCTAATTCCTGGACTGAAGCTTTAGACTAAGAATGCAAGATTCCTGGAATTCATATTAAAAATTTTGGAATCCTTATTTTCCCTTTTCAATAAATTTTTGAAAAAATCCAAAAAAATTAGAAAATCATAAAAATCAAAAATATTTTTTGTTTCTTGTTTGAGTCTTGAGTCATATCATAAGTTTGGTGTCACTTGCATATGCATCTTGCACTTTTTCGAAAATATCATGCATTCATAGTGTTCTTCATGATCTTCAAGTTGTTCTTGGTAAGTCTTCTTGTTTGATCTTGATGATTTTTTGTTTTGTGTCTTTTATTGTTTTTCATATGCATTCTTGAATTCTTAATGTCTAAGCATTAAAGAATTCTAAGTTTGGTGTCTTGCATGTTTTCTTTGCATTAAAAATTTTTCAAAAATGTGTTCTTGATGTTCATCATGATCTTCATAGTGTTCTTGGTGTTCATCTTGACATTCATAGCATTCTTGCATGCATCACATGTTTTGATCTAAAAATTTCATGCATTGCATAATTTTCACGTTTTTCAAAAAAATTTCAAAAATAAAAAAAATATCTTTCCCTTTTTCTCTCATCAAATTCGAAAATTTGGATTGACTTTTCAAAAATTTTTAAAATCAAGTTGTTTCTTATGAGTCAAGTCAAATTTTCAATTTGAAAATCTTATCTTTTTCAAAAATCAAATCTTTTTCAAAATTCTTAGTTATTTTCGAAAATTCCAAAAATATTTTTCAAAAATCTTTTTCTTATTTTATATCATAATTTTCGAAAATAACATAAACAATTAATGTTTTGATTCAAAAAATTTCAAGTTTGTTACTTGCTTGTTAAGAAAGATTCAAACTTTAAGTTCTAGAATCATATCTTGTGATTTCTTGTGAATCAAGTCATTAATTGTGATTTTAAAAATTCAAATCTTTTTCAAAACTAATTTCTATCATATCTTTTCAAAAATATCTTCTCATCTTATCTTTTTCAAAATATCTTTTCTAACTTCCTAACTTCTTATCTTTTCAAAATTTGTTTCAACTAACTAACTAACTTTTTGTTTGTTTCTTAACTTTTTCAAAACTACCTAACTAACTCTCTCTCTCTAATTTTCGAAAATATCTCCCCCCTTTTTCAAAAATTTCTTTTTAATTAACTAATTATTCTTATTTTTATTTTTAATTTTAAAAAAAAAAATTTCGAAAAAAAAATACTAACAATTTTCAAAAACCATTTTCGAAAATCACTAACTCTTTTTCAAAATAATTTTCGAAAATTATCCCTCCCCCATCTTATTCTATTTATTCATTCATATCCTAACATCTCATCTCACATCTCTGCCATCCTCACAGTTGTGTTTCTTCCATTATATTACATTCTTTGTCTCCCCCTCTTCTTCTACTCACACAGAGATCCCTATACTGTGGTATAAAGGATCTCTATTATTATTATTATTTCTCTGTGCCTTCTTCTTTGTCATATGAGTAGGAGCAAGGATAAGAACATTCTTGTGGAAGCAGATCCAGAACCTGAAAGGACTCTGAAGAGAAAATTAAGAGAAGCTAAATTACAACAATCCAGAGAAAACCTTTCAGAAATTTTCGAACAGGAAGAGGAGATGGCAGCCGAAAATAATAATAATGTAAGGAAGATGCTTGGTGACTTTACTGCACCTAATTCCAATTTACATGAAAGAAGCATCTCCATTCCTGCCATTGGAGCAAACAACTTTGAGCTGAAACCTCAATTAGTTTCTCTGATGCAGCAGAACTGCAAGTTTCATGGACTTCCATCTGAAGATCCTTTTCAGTTCTTAACTGAATTCTTGCAGATATGTGATACTGTTAAGATTAATGGAGTAGATCCTGAAGTCTACAGGCTCATGCTTTTCCCCTTTGCTGTAAGAGACAGAGCTAGATTATGGTTGGATTCTCAACCCAAAGACAGCCTGAACTCTTGGGATAAGCTGGTCACGGCTTTCTTAGCCAAGTACTTTCCTCCTCAAAAGCTGAGAAAGCTTAGAGCTGATGTTCAAACCTTCAGACAGAAAGAAGGTGAATCCCTCTATGAAGCTTGGGAAAGATACAAACAGTTGACAAAAAAGTGTCCTTCTGACATGCTTTCAGAATGGACCATCCTGGATATATTCTATGATGGTTTATCTGAGCTATCAAAGATGTCACTGGACACTTCTGCAGGTGGATCCATTCACCTAAAGAAAACGCCTGCAGAAGCTCAAGAACTCATTGACATGGTTGCTAATAACCAGTTCATGTACACTTCTGAAAGGAATCCTATGAGTAATGGGACGCCTATGAAGAAGGGAGTTCTTGAGGTTGATACTCTGAATGCCATATTGGCTCAGAATAAAATATTGACTCAGCAAGTCAATATGATCTCTCAGAGTCTGCATGGAATGCAAGCTGCATCCAACAGTACTCAAGAGGCTTCTTATGCAGAAGAAGCTTATGATCCTGAGAACCCTGCAATAGCAGAGGTAAATTACTTAGGTGAACCTTATGGAAACACCTATAACTCATCATGGAGAAATCACCCCAATTTCTCATGGAAGGATCAAAAGCCTCAACAAGGCTTTAATAATAGTGGAAGAAACAGGTTTAACAATAATAAACCTTTTCCATCATCCACTCAGCAATAGACAGAGAACTCTGAACAAAATGCTTCTAATTTATCAAATCTAGTCTCTGATCTATCTAAGGCCACTGTGAGTTTCATGAATGAAACCAGGTCTTCCATTAGAAATTTGGAAGCACAAGTGGGCCAGCTGAGTAAAAGGATCACTGAAATCCCTCCAAGTACTCTCCCAAGCAATACAGAAGAGAATCCAAAAGGAGAGTGCAAGGCCATTGACATAAGCACCATGGCCGAACCTGTGAGGAGAGGAGAGGACGTGAATCCCAAGGAGGAAGACCTCTTGGGATGTCCAGTGGTCAATAAGGAGCTTCCCTCTGAGGGACCAAAGGACTCTGAGGCTCATCTAGAGACCATAGAGATCCCATTGAACCTCCTTATACCCTTCATGAGCTCTGATGAGTATCCCTCTTCTGAAGAGAATGAGGATGTTACTGAAGAGCAAACTGCCAAGTTTCTTGGTGCAATCATGAATCTGAATGCCAAATTATTTGGCATTGATACTTGGGAAGTTGAACCTCCCTTGTTCATCAATGAACTAAGTGATCTGGATCAACTGACATTGCCTCAAAAGAGACAGGATCCTGAAAAGTTCATAATACCCTGTACCATAGGCACCATAATCTTTAAGGCTCTGTGTGACCTTGGTTCAGGAATAAACCTCATGCCCCTCTCTGTAATAGAGAAACTGAGAATCTATGGGGTGCAAGCTGCTAAAATCTCATTAGAGATGGCAGATAGTTCAAGAAAACAGGCTTATGGACAAGTAGAGGACGTGTTAGTAAAGGTTGAAGGCCTTTACATCCCTGCTGATTTCATAGTCCTGGATACTGGAAAGGAAGAGGATGAATCCATCATCCTAGGAAGACCTTTCCTGGCCACAGTAAGAGCTGTGATTGATGTTGACAGAGGTGAAATAGTCCTTCAATGGAATGAGGACTCCCTTGTGTTTAAAACTCAAGGATCTCCCTCTGCAACCATGGAGAGGAAGCAGAAAAAGCTTCTCTCAAAGCAGAGTCAACCAGAGCCCCCACAGTCAAACTCTAAGTTTGGTGTTGGGAGGCCACAACCAAACTCTAAGTTTGGTGTTGAACTCCCATATCCAAACTTTAAGTTTGGTGTTGGAGAGTCTCAACAAAGCTCTGCACATCTGTGAGGCTCCATGAGAGCCCACTGTCATGCTATTGACATTAAAGAAGCGCTTGTTGGGAGGCAACCCAATGTTTATTTATCTAACTATATTTTTCTTAGTTATATGTCTTTATAGGTTCATGATCATGTGGAGTCACAAAATAAACAAAAAAATCAAAAACGGAATCAAAAACAGCAGAAGAAAAATCACACCCTGGAGGAGCATCTGTATGGCGTTCAAACGCCAGAACAGAGCATGGTTCTGGCGCTGAACGCCCAAAATGGGCAGCATCCTGGCGCTGAACGCCCAGAACAAGCATGGTTCTGGCGTTCAACGCCAGAAATGGCAGCAAATGGGCGTTGAACGCCCAAAATGGGCACCAACCTGGCGCTGAACACCCAGAGTTGTGTGCAAAGGCATTTTACATGCCTAAATTGGTGCAGGGATGTAAATGCCTTGACACCTCAGGATCTGTGGACCCCACAGGATCATCTCAGGATCTGTGGACCCCACAGGATCCCCACCTACCTCATCATCTCTCTTCCCATTCATGATCATCCCTTCTGTTTTCCATTTACCACTTACATCCATACACCCACTACCTTCAAAATTCAACATCTCTCTCCCACCCAATCCCAACCATATGGCCGAATACCCACTCCCATCCATCTCCTCCATATCTTCTTCTTATTCTTCTATCCTTTCTTCTTTTGCTCGAGGGCGAGCAACATTCTAAGTTTGGTGTGGTAAAAGCATAGCTTTTTTGTTTTTTCCATAACCATTGATGGCACCTAAGGCCAGAGAAACCTCTAGAAAGAGGAAAGGGAAGACAAAAGCTTCCATCAAGGGTCTATAGCTCAATGGTAGAACATTTGACTGCAAATCAAGAGATCCCTGAGATACCTCAGGGGATACATTTTCTTCCACACAATTATTGGAAGCAACTAAGGGTGGAACATCAAGAGCACTCCATCATCCTTCATGAAATCAGAGAAGATCTAAAAGCAATGAAGGAGGAGCAGCAAAGACAAGGAAGAGACATAGAAGAGCTCAAGGACATCACTAAGGTGGACTCATTCCTTGTTCTTACTTTCTTTTTTTTTTTTCGTTTTCTATGTTACAGTGCTTATCTATGTTTGTGTCTTCATTACATGATCATTAGTAGTTAGTAACTATGTCTTAAAGATATGAATGTCCTATGAATCCATCACCTCTCTTAAATGAAAAATGTTTTAATTCAAAAGAACAAGAAGTACATGAGTTTTGAATTTATCCTTGAACTTAGCTTAATTATATTGACGTGGTGGCAATGCTTCTTGTTTTCTGAATGTATGCTTGAACAGTGCATATGTCTTTTGAAGTTGTTGTTTAAGAATGTTAAATATGTTGGCTCTTGAAAGAATGATGACTAGGAGACATGTTATTTGATAATCTGAAAAACCATAAAAATGATTCTTGAAGCAAGAAAAAGTAGCAAAGAACAAAGCTTGCAGAAAAAAAAAATAGGCGAATAAAAAAAAAATAATATAGAAAGAAAAAGCAAGCAGAAAAAGCCAAAGCTCTTAAAACCAAGAGGCAAGAGCAAAAAGCCAATAACCCTTAAAACCAAAAGGCAAGGGCAAATAAAAAGGATCCCAAGGCTTTGAGCATCAGTGGATAGGAGGGCCTAAAGGAATAAAATCCTGGTCTAAGCGGCTAAACCAAGCTGTCCCTAACCATGTGCTTGTGGCGTGTAGGTGTCAAGTGAAAACTTGAGATTGAGCGGTTAAAGTCAAGGTCCAAAGCAAAAAAAGAGTGTGCTTAAGAACCCTGGACACCTCTAATTGGGGACTTTAGCAAAGCTGAGTCACAATCTGAAAAGGTTCACCCAATTATGTGTCTGTGGCATTTATGTATCCGGTGGTAATACTGGAAAACAAAGTGCTTAGGGCCACGGCCAAGACTCATAAAGAAGCTGTGTTCAAGAATCATCATACTGAACTAGGATAGTCAATAACACTATTCAAAATCTGAAAGTTCCTATAGATGCCAATCATTCTGAACCTCAATGGATAAAGTGAGATGCCAAAACTATTCAAGAGGCAAAAAGCTATAAGTCCCGCTCATATGATTGAAGCTCTGTTTCATTGATAGTTTGGAATTTATAGTATATTCTATTCTTTTTATCCTATTTTGATTTTCAGTTGCTTGGGGACAAGCAACAATTTAAGTTTGGTGTTGTGATGAGCGGATAATTTATACGCTTTTTGGCATTGTTTTTAGTATATTTTTAGTAGAATCTAGTTACTTTTAGGGATGTTTTTAATAGATTTTATGTTAAATTCACATTTCTGGACTTTACTATGAGTTTGTGTGTTTTTCTGTGATTTCAGGTATTTTCTGGCTGAAATTGAGGGACTTGAGCAGAAATCAGATTCAAAGGTTGAAGAAGGACTACTGATGCTGTTGGATTCTGACCTCCCTGCACTCAAAGTGGATTTTCTGGAGCTACAAAACTCGAAATGGCGCGCTTCCAATTGCGTTGGAAAGTAGACATCCAAGGCTTTCCAGAAATATATAATAGTCCATACTTTGGCCAAGAATAGACGACGTAAACTGGCGTTCAATGCCAGCTTTCTACCCAAATCTGGCGTCCAGCGCCAGAAAAGGAGCCAAAACCAGAGTTGAACGCCCAAACTGGCACAAAAACTGGCGTTCAACTCCAAGAAGGACCTCTACACGTGCAACACTCAGGCTCAGCCCAAACACACACCAAGTGGGCCCAGGAAGTGGATTTATGCATCAACTACCTACTCATGTAAACCCTAGTGACTAGTTTATTATAAATAGGACCTCTTACTATTGTATTAGACATCTTTGGTCTCAGTTTTAATCCATTGTACATCTTAGGAGACTATTGATCACGCTTAAGGGGGCTGGCCATCTCGGCCATGCCTGGACCTTCACTTATGTATTTTCAACGGTAGAGTTTCTACACTCCATAGATTAAGGTGTGGAGCTCTGCTGTTCCTCAAAGATTAATGCAAAGTACTTCTGTTTTCTATTCAACTCATCTTATTTCGCTTCTAAGATATTCATTTGCACCCAAGAACGTGATGAAGGTGATGATTATGTGTGACGCTCATCATCCTTCTCCCCTATGAACGTGTGCCTGACAAACACTTCTGTTCTACATGAATTAAGCTAGAATGAATATCTCTTAGATCTCCTAACCAGAATCTTCGTGGCGTAAGCTAGAATGATGGCGGCATTCAAGAGAATCCGGAAGGTCTAAACCTTGTCTGTGGTATTCCGAGTAGGATTCAATGATTGAATGACTGTGACGAGCTCCTAACTCGCGATTGCAGGGCGTTAGTGACAGACGCAAAAGGATAGTAAATCCTATTCCAGCATGATCGAGAACCGACAGATGAATAGCCGTGCCGTGACAGGGTGCGTGAGCATATTATTCACTGAGAGGATAAGATGAAGCCATTGGCAAGGGTGATGCCTCCAGACGATTAGCCGTGCCGTGACAGGGCATTGGATCAATTTCCCGAGAGATGACCGAAAGTAGCCATTGACAGTGGTGATGTATCACATAAAGCCAGCCATGGAAAGGAGTGAGACTGATTGGATGAAGATAGCAGGAAAGCAGAGGTTCAGAGGAACGAAAAGCATCTCCATTCGCTTATCTGAAATTCCTACCAATGATTTACATAAGTATCTCTATCCCTATTCTATTATTTATTATTCGAAAACTCCATGATTATTTTATATCTGCCTGACTGAGATTTATAAGGTGACCATAGCTTGCTTCATACCAACAATCTCTGTGGGATTCGACCCTTACTCACGTAAGGTATTACTTGGACGACCCAGTGCACTTGCTGGTCAGTTGTATCGAAGTTGTGACAAATTATGAATGTGTAATCACGATTACGCATACCAAGTTGCTCACGTGCCAGGAATAGTTTGAGCCTGGACATCACAATTTCGTGCACCAGTAACTCTACATCTTCATCCAACATTGGAGATGACGAAATAAGATAAATTCTTGTTAATCACTGTTATGATTAGTGACTAGGATTGAAAGCCTATATTCTCAATCCTTGCTATGAATGTCTCTCTTTATTAATTGCTTTCTTAAATTGTTGCTTGGTTTATTTTCTTGTCCTTTCATCAATCAAACCCCCCTTTGATACCATAACCAATAATACACATACCTCACTGCAACTCGTTGAGAAGACGACCCGAGGTTTAAATACTTCGGTTATTTTTATTGGGGTTTGTACTTGTGACAAACAAATTTTTGATTGAGGAATTGTTTGTTGGTTAAGAACTATACTTGCAACAAGAATTCATTGAGAAATTCTATACCAAACAAATCAATTTTTCCTTATCAGTCAGCGTACGCGTGACATGACGTGTACGCGTGATAAGTAAAACGCCAATCGACGCTCATACATGACCTTATTAAAGTGAAAACGCTGGCGGTAATTTCTGAGCTGCCCAAGCCCAAATCCAACTCATTCCTAAGGCTATTTCATGCAGAATTCAAGCTTGGGCAAAGGGGGGAGCAATTAGTTTTAGGATAGCATCATGTAGTTTAGTTTTCTAGAGAGAGAAGCTCCTTCTTCTCTCTAGAATTAGGGTTCTTAGGGTATTTGCATCTTAGATCTAGGGTTAATTCTTGTTTTCATCTTATTTTCCTTTCAATTCCTTGTTTCTACATCTCAATTCTCTTTGTTTATAGTGTTAATTTCCCTTTTCATGCCTCCTTTATTGATGAACTCTTGTTGGATTTAGCTTTCTTTAATGCAATTGATGTTTTATGTTTTTTTTTTATTGTTGATTTGAGTTGTTGGTGTTAATTTCCTTGCAATTGAGTAGTTGTAGAATTTATCTTTTTTTTGCAATTTATTGTGCTTTCTTTTTATGCCTTCTAAGTGTTTGACAAAATGCTTGGTTGAATGTTAGAGTAGCTTTTTGAGCAATCTTGGCTTGGAAAGAGAAATTAGGTGATCTTAAGTCATGAATAACCAACTCATGTTGGTGATCTAGAATGATTAGTTAATATTGTTTTCATTGACTCTAATCTCTTGCTAATTCAATTATTAAGTTGATTAGGACTTTTGAATTGAGATTAAGTAGTCCTATTTGACTTTCTCCCGATGTTGAAGATGACGAAATAGGATTAGCTCTTGTTAATTATTGTTATGAGTGACTAGGATAGAAAGCCTATATTCTCAATCCTTGCCATGAATGTCTCTCTTTATTATTTGCTTTCTTTAATTGTTTTCTTTTTTTTCTTGCCATTTACTTTCTCGCCCCTTTTATAAATCAAACCCCCCGTATTCCTTCATAGCCAACAATTGATCACTTCATTGTAATTCCTTGTGAGACGACCCGAGATTTGAATACTTCGGTTAGTTCTTATTGGGATTTGTACTTGTGACAACAAAACATTTTAAATTTGATTGAGAGTTATTAGTTGGTTTGGAGCTATGCTTACAACAAAGTTCTTATTTCTATTAAGAGAAATTCTAGACCGACAATAATTCTTCCTATCAAATTTATGGTATCGTTACCGGAGAATTGCAATGGTGCTACGTTATTGGCTATTGTATATATGTTGATATTGTGAATATGTTTGCCTTTTTCTTCTTTGTTAGTTGTTGCTAGTTATAGGACTTTGCTTTCTTTGTTTTTGTTAGCTTTTGTTTTTGTTTTCTCTTTCACTATGAATTCTCATCCTTTTGGCTATGAGTGTGGTTACAACTATGTAGGAGATGGAAATGAAAGCTACAATGAGGATATGCATCAAGGATTTGGAGATCAAAGGTGGGAGGAGCCTCAAGCTTATAGACAACCTTCATGGAAACAACCTCCTCCGGCTTCTTATGGGTACAATCCAACCCTTGATGCATACCTATCTAATGTGTGTGATGACCCTCATTGTGGTTGTCAACCACAATCATCATATACATATAACCCAATCCCTCAACATTGTTATCAACCTCACTCACAAGCCTCATACCACCATTCACCTCCATACGATCCTAACCCATATCCACCATACCAACCACCATATGAACCATACCTAGAACCACCACATTCCTAATACCAATAATCCCATGAACCACAAATTTCTTATACACCACCTCAAGAGTTTCACCAATATAAACCACCTTCCAACTACAATACCTTTTCCTCAAATAATGAACCCTCTCTTCCACCACCACCTTCAATGGACCAATCTCTCCAACCCCTATGGCAAGAACAACAAGAACTTCTAATTCGTTGCCAAAAGCAAAGAGAGGTGTTGGCTAACTTAACCGAAGTGATGAACCAAATGGCCTCTTTGTGCACAACTATCCAAGACACCCTTATTGCTAAATGTGGAGGATTAGTTGAAGAGCACAATGAGAAAGAGAATTTGGAACTTCAAGGTGAGGAGGGAGAGTTAAAGCAAGAAGTGCAACAAGAGGAGGAGGTAGAGATTATTGAACGAAAGGAAGTGGTTGAAGATTTAGGAGATGTTGATGAGTACAAGAAGGAATCTCAAGTTGAAGAGCCTTCTTCCATGGAGTTTGAAATTGGTGTTGAGGAGGATAGTGCAGAACCTTCAAGGCACAATGTGATTGAAGAATTGGAAGAAGTGGCACAAGCAAGATGATTCCACATCAACATATGATCTTTTTGAGCTTGATGAATCCTTCCCCATTGGGCTTGGAATTGATGATGAGGTAGATTTCACTCAACCTCCAAGATATGATTTGAGTGATGGGGAAGAGCTAGAAGAATTTGGTGAAGAAGAATGTGAACTTAAGGAAGCTTGGCAAGAGGTAGGACTTTAAGAACCTTGTCAAGTGGTGGAAGTCTCTAGAAGAGGATAGACGGGAGTGGAATGCACTTTGTTAAGATCATTGGGAACTCCTCCACCTAAGTTGCCATCTAATCCTTCATTTGAGTGGGTAAAACTCCTAACTCTTAGCTTTATTATCTCACTTGAATTTGGTTTGCTTGAAACGGATGGCCAACTTAGGGCACTTTGTGGAATGAAGCGTAAGAAGAGGATGTTTAGTGGTTGGCGTTGTAAAGTTAGGCTCATTATGGGTGAAGCTTCAAGGGGTGGATGCAAAGGTTGGACTAGTGCTCAATTGGATGGGTCTAGGAGGGTAGTTTAGTGCCTTAGTGAGAATTCGCTTTTCTTACCACTCGGAGAAAATTACTATGATCAACTTGAAGACGGGTGTGAAAATAAAGTATGGGATCCTAGATTACAAGGAGAGGATCAACTTTGGGAGCTCATGGTTTGTGAAAAACTCCATCAAAGCTTGGTGATATCAATTTTGAATGATGGAACTTATTGGAAGTCCAAGCATTGGTGGATGTTCAAGGATGGATTCAAGCACAAGCCACCTTGATGAGAGCTCCCCATAAGTCCAACTTAAGGATAATAAACAAAAGTGCTAGGTGGGAGGCACTCCACCATAGTAACATCTTTAATTTCCCTTTTCTTTTTTGGTAAATATTGGTAAAAATTAGTTTAATTTCATGTTTTGTTTAGTTAGTTGAGTTTAATTGGGAGTCTAGTATGTTAAATAAGATTTTATGGTATTTTGGTAGCTGTTTGGAGGTTTGGAATGCTTGGTTTTGTGCAAGAACTTGAAAAATTTTGAAAAATAGAGCACCATGCCACGTGTACGCGTGACCCCAAGCTTTTCAACCATCCACGCATACGCCTCGCCCACACGTATGCGTGGATCCAAAATTTTCACCTCCTATACAAATTCCAGAGAGTTATGCAAGTTTTGGGCTGGAATTGTGCCTCTAGCACAAAATCCACCCATGCGTACGCGTCGCCTCTCTGATTTGTCCATCCCGTGTACGCGTGACCCACGCATATGCGTCGCACCCATTTCACCCCCTCCACGCTTACGCGTCACACGACGCGTACGCGTGAATTGCCCTGTTCCACCTACCTCCATTTCTTCTCTTCTTTCCATTTCTTTCCTTCTTCTCTTCTTTTCTTTCCCTTCTTCAACCATCATCCAACACTACCAAATAAAATCTATCACCATTTACTTTAGTTAGTCAGATTGTTAGTTATCTAGTTAGTTTGATTTTTTGTTTAATTTTCTATTTTTCGTGATACATGTTGGATTAGTGATCTTGTTTGCTATCTATTGCTGCCGATTATTGATAAGATGTTATTTTAACATTATTGTTGAAATTATTCATTGTTGGATTCTTTGTTGAGGTTACATTTTGTTACTTGGTTTTGAATTTTTCATGCCTGACCTTTTTGAATACCAAGTACATGTGACATTTCTTTCAAGTTCTCTATATCTTTCGAATTGCATGTTGTAGCTAGCCATCATGTGATTTGATTTCATTATCTGTGATATGGCAAATTGTATATTATCAATACATTTTTTGTTAGGTGATGCTTGTTTATAATTGACCGTTATTTACATCACCTATTTCATGCATTGAAATTTTGGAATTGTGAATTGGATTGAAAGCTTACCTAGTGATATATTTTTTAGCTTTCTAAGCTTTGTGGACCATGCTTGCTATATGATTCATTTTCACTTCTATCTTCTTTTTTCTAAGTTCCATAGCACTCATGTGTTTCACCTCTATGTCACTTAGGTGTTGCAACAACTTCAATATGTGTCATTGTTTGATGTGTGAGATCTATATTTCATTTTGTTCACTAAGTTTCTTTGCACATCAATCAATGTACATGCATTATCCATTTCACAATTGCTTGATTTTTGCTTGAGTGCTTTCATGCTTCTTTATTGCTTAATTGGTTGTCTTAACCTTCAAGTTTTCTTTGAAGTATTTCAAGCACACTAGAATGAGTGAAGTGCACCCTTCTTTTGTGTAATTGTGACATAGCTCTTTATGCTAGTACGTGTATTCTAAACCGCATGCAACTTAGAACTCACACACTACTCTTCCTTGATGTCACACTGATTCACTCACTCCATTCTAGTGGTTCTTACCTCATTCCAACAATTTACGCTTCCTTGCTTTTGTATTTTATCACCTTACGGTGTTATTTTTTTTTTCATGAATGATGCACCATAAGCAAAAATGGAAGCAAAAAAAAGAACACGCAGCACCGGTTGATCTACCAGCTGAAGGTGATAATCCGGAAAGCCGCCGTACCCCCTTGCTCATCTTTGGATGCACCGAGGACGGTGCAAACTTTTAAGTGTGGGGAGGTCGTCTGATCAGTCGGCATTTTTTGGTGACAAATTTCTAATCCCAACACCTTTGCATTTCATTTTTAGGTCTTTTAATATTTTTAGCTGCATTTTCTTATTTAGCATATACATACAATAAGCTTAGTCAAAATAATAAAATTTTTCAAGGATTTTATCTATAGGGCACCCCAATTGATTGAAAAAAATTTTTTTTTTAGAACTTGCTTGAATTATACACATTGTGGATCATGTTTTTGAACTAAGAACACAAGCATGTGAGTTTTGAGCCTAATTGCGTGTATTATTCTCTTTCTATGATTGTAATCTTTGATTTGTTTGATTCTTTATGTCCATTATTTTGTGTATGAATGCACTTATATGATTGAGGCCATTGTTTCAAATAGCTCACTTACCCAAATAACCTTACCTTTTATCGTCCTTTGTTAGCCAACCTTGAGCCTATGCTTAACCCATTTGTTCTTAATCTTAGCACATTACAAGCCTTAAGTGAAAAACAATAAATGTCCTTTGTTTGGATCTTTGATTAGCTTAGGCTAGTGAGAGTGTTTATCATTCAAGTTTGGGAGAGTTGGGAACATTGGGTAGAGATAAAAGTGTATTTTGTGGTTTTGTTGAAAATCATGGAAATTGGATACATACTCATGCATTGAATGTTAAACCATATGCATTGATGCTTATATATATATATATATATATATATATATATATATATATATATATATATATATATATATATATATATATATATATATATATATATATATATATACAAAAAGAAAAAAATAGAAAAGAAAAGAAAAAAAAGAAAGAAAAATAAAAGCAATAAAAATGGGACAAAATACCCCAAAGTAAAGTAATAAAAAATTTAATGCATATGGAATGTGATTAAAAGAGAATGCATGAGTGTGTGAAAAAGTGAAGAATGGGTAGTTAGGTTAGAATTTAAATTGTATAGGTTGTCATAGGTTAGGTGGGAAGTTTAAGTTAATCAAAGATTCAAATTCTAGTCCACTTGACCATATGCATCCTTACCTGGACCCTAGCCCCATTACAACCTATGGGAAAGTCCTCATGATATTTGTATGCATGCATGAAATAATTGTTGATTGTTAGGTGAAAAACAAATCTTAGAAAGCATGATTAGGGGAGAATTGAGTAAATCAACCCCATACACTTGAGTGACTAGAGCAGATACACATCCGGTGAGGGTTCGATTGCTCAATTACATGTTTTCACCTATGATCATCTTTTCTTGCAAGTTTGTAAAATCTTTTCAATAACTCAATTCAATTGTGGGTTTGATTTGATTGCAATTCCTTTAGCCCTTGTGTTCATATATGCTTTCTTGGGATTGATTTATTTTGATCAAGTAATTGCATTCATATAGGTAGGTTGCATCTAGGTAGTTTGCATTGAATAAATGTTGATACCATTTGTCTCTTTCTTGGTTTAGCATGAGGACATGCTTAGTTTAAGTGTGGGGAAGTTTGATAAACTCCAATTTTGTGGTTTATCTTGTGCTTAATTTAGGAAATTTTATCAACTTATCTCACATTTATTCAATGAAATAGCAAGGTTTTGTAATTCTCCCTTAATTTGTGCTTAAGTGTAAAAACATGCTTTTTAGGCCTTAAAATTGCTAATTTTAATTCACTTTAATTCCATTCGATACCTTGATGTGTTTGTTGAGTGATTTCAGATTCATAAGGCAAGTATTGAATGGAAGAAGTGAAGAGAAAAGCATGCAAGGTGGAGAATTCATGGAAAAACAAGGATTTGGAGTGCATACATCAACGCGCACGCGTGACAGACGCGCACGTGTGAAAATGAGGTCGTCCAGGCAACGCGTATGCGTGAGAAGCAAAATGCCAATCGACGGGTACGCGTGACCCATGCGTACGCGTCACGGCTCGCACGTGACCTCATTAAAGTGAAAACGCTAGGGCGATTTCTGAGCTGCCCAGGCCCAAATCCAACTCATTCCTAAGGATATTTCATGCAGAATTCAAGCTTGGGCAAAGGGGGGAGAAATTAGTTTTAGGATAGCATCATGTAGTTTAGTTTTCTAGAGAGAGAAACTCTATCTTCTCTCTAGAATTAGGGTTCCTAGGGTATTTGCATCTTAGATCTAGGGTTTAATTCTTGTTTTCATCTTGTTTTCCTTTCAACTTCTTATTTCTACATCTCAATTCTCTTAGTTTATAGTGTTAATTTCCCTTTTCATGCCTCTTTTATTGATGAACTCTTCTTGGATTTAGCTTTCTTTAATGCAATTGATGTTTTATGTTTCTTTTATTGTTGATTTGAGTTGTTGGTGTTAATTTCCTTGCAATTGAGTAATTGTAGAATTTATATTTCCTTGCAATTTATTGTGCTTTCTTTTTATGCCTTCCAAGTGTTTGACAAAATGCTTGGTTGGATGTTAGAGTAGCTTTTTTAGCATTCTTGGCTTGGAAAGAGAAATTAGGTGATCTTGAGTCATGAATACCCAACTCATATTGGTGATCTAGAGTGATTAGTTAATATTGTTTCCATTGACTCTAATCTCTTGCTAATTCAATTAGTAAGTTGATTAGACTTTTGAATTGAGATTAACTAGTCCTATTTGAATTTATTCCGATATTGGAGATGACGAAATAGGATTAGCTCTTGTTAATTATTGTTATGAGTGACTAGGATAGAAAGCCTATATTCTCAATCCTTGCCATGAATGTCTCTCTTTATTATTTGCTTTCTTTAATTGTTTTCTTTATTTTATTGCCATTTACTTTCTCGCCCCTTTTATAAATCAAACCCCCCGTATTCCTTCATAGCCAATAATTGATTACTTCATTGCAATTCCTTGTGAGGCGACCCGAGGTTTGAATACTTCGGTTAATTCTTATTGGGGTTTGTACTTGTGACAACCAAAATATTTTAAATTTGATTGAGAGTTATTAGTTAGTTTGGAGCTATGCTTACAATGAAGTTCTTATTTCTATTAAGAGAAATTCTAGACCGATAATAATTCTTCCTATCAAGATCCCCCTGAAAAATAACAAATATAGGGGCCAACTTGGAAGGAGGTCTGAAAGAACAGCTTATTGACCTCCTAAGAAAAAATTTTGACCTCTTTGCTTGGAAAGCCTCCAACATGCCCGGTATAGATCTTGACCTGATATCTCATAAACTCACCATCTACCCGGGTTCCAGACCTATTCAACAAAAGCGTCGGAAACTCGGGACTGAAAGGACACAGGTCGTGAAAGAGCAAGTGCAAGCCTTATTGGAAGCAGGATTTATAAGAGAGGTAAAGTGTCCATTGTGGCTGGCCAACGTGATCCTGGTAAAGAAGGATAATGAAAAGTGGAGGATGTGTGTAGACTACACAAACCTCAACAAAGCTTGTCCCAAGGATCTATACCCGCTCCCGAGCATTGACGCTTTAGTCGACTCAGCCTCAGGTTATCGGTTCCTGTCCTTTATGGACACTTATTCGGGATATAATTAAATTCCGATGTATAAGACAAACCAAGAAAAGACCTCCTTCATCACTCAAAAGGCTAACTATTGTTATATATTAATGCCTTTTGGATTAAAGAATGCCGGAGCCACATTCCAACGACTGATGAACAAGGTGTTTTCTCTTCACTTAGGAAATCTCATAGAAGTATATATAGATGATATGCTCGTTAAAACCAAGGTTAATTCCGCACTCTTGTTCGACCTCTCCGAGGAATTTTCAACAATAAGGAAGCACGAGATGAGGCTAAACCCCTCCAAATGCACCTTTGCAGTAGAGGCGGAAAAGTTCTTAGGCTTCATGCCAACTCAAAGAGGCATAGAGAAAAATCCAGACAAGTTTAAAGCTATACTATACATGAAAAGCCCAACATGTCTCAAAGAAGTTCAACAATTAATTGGAAGATTGGCAGCACTATCCAGATTCCTAACATGGTCAGCATTGAAATCACTACCCCTATACACAATCCTCAGAAAGGGGAAGCAATTTGAGTGGACTCCAGAATGTGAACAAGCCTTTCAAGACTTCAAAGCATTTCTGGGTCAACCCCCATACTTACCTGACCTATAGCAGGAGAAAAGTGCATCCGCTACCTAGTAGTGCAAGCTGAGCTATAGTTTCAGCCTTGATCAGAGAAGATGAGAACGGGTAGCAACCTATTTACTTTATCAACAAAGCTTTATAAGGAGCATAATTAAACTATCAAAAGATAGAAAAGTTCGCATATGCTCTTATCCTCACTTTTCAAAGGCTCTGATATTATTTCCAGGCTTACACTATAAAGATCTGTACTAACTAACCAATGAAACACATTCTACAAAACACGGACCTAGAAGGAAGGATGTTGCAGTGGGTTGTAGAACTATCCGAGTTTGATTTGAAGTATGAAGCTCGGATAGCAATCAAATCTCAATACCTCACTGACTTCGTAGCTAAATACACTGAAAGTCAGGGAAGCCCAACAGCATGGAGCTTATACGTGGACGGATCTTCCAATAAAGCCGACAGTGGGACAGGTGTCATCCTGGAAAGTGAGCATGAAACTCGGATAGAACTCTCGTTAAGGTTCGAGTTTCCAGCTTCCAATAATCAAGCAGAATATGAAACCTTGCTTGCTGGCTTGAAGCTGGCTAGAGAAGTTAGGGCAGAAAGATTGACAGTGTTTAGTGACTTCCAAGTGATAACTTCACAGATTAATGGCACTTATCAAGCTAAAGACCCCAACATGAAAAAATACTTAGATGAATCATGAAAACAACTAGCACGGTTCTCAGAAGAAGAAGTCCGACACATAACTCAGGAGATGCCCTCTCCAAGTTGGCCAGCACCAAACCAGGGGAAGCAATAGAAACCTCATACAGGAAACCCTCTATGCGCCATCAATATCAAAGAAACATGGCAACTCGGACATAATGGTCATAACCAATCAGAATTTAGGATGGATGACCCCAATAGTCAACTATCTTAAATTTGACGTCCTTCCTGAAAATGAAAATGAGGCTCGAAGACTCAAAAGGGAAGTACAAAATTACACACTGGTCCAGAACGTTCTATATAAAAGAGGAATATCAACACCTCTCTTAAAGTGCATCCCGACCTCCAATACAAAGGAAGTTCTGAAGGAAGTACACAATAGCATATGTTGGAACTAGGGATGGCAAAATTCCCCGAGACGCGGGGATCCCTGCGGGGACTGCCCCGAATGGGGATCCGATTGTGGGGAATTTTCCCCGCGGAGATGGGGATGGGGGACAAAATTCTCCCGAAGCAGGCGCGGGGACCCGAGCGGGGATCCCTGCCCCGTCTCCGCTATTCCCCGAAGTTTATGAATTCCTTGAATTATCCTTAATAGTTTATTTCTCATATATGTTTTTTAGTCATTTCTCACACACACATATATATAGAAACCCAAAACTCCTAATCTTTATTTGCATAACCTCTCTTCAATTCAGAGATCCCTAAAGCTGTCCATACTCCATCCAACCTCTCTGCAGCCACCCCCTCGTCACCCTTCTCACCGCATCGTCACACCTCACCGTGCCATCATCCTTACCGCGTCGTAATTTCTATTTGCGGCGTTCCTTTAAGTAACTCTGCCGTCGTGTCTATTCTCCTCTCTGTTGTCACGTCTCCCACCTCGTCCACTGCTTTTTTCTTTGGCTCGTCGTTGCGTCTCCCCATTGCGTTATTTCAAAAGAAGTCACCATCGTGTTATTTAGACTTTTTGTATAAAATCTTGCAGTTTTTGTATAAGATAGATACTTGTAGCTCTATTAATATGGAAATTAAAAATTAGTTGGAACTATTATGTAGATGGGGAATGGGGTCCCCGCGGGGAATGGGGCTCCGTGGGGAATGGGGATGGGGAGCAATTTTCTCCCACGGCGGGGAATGGAGCGGGGATGGGGAGTAAATCTGAGGGCGGGGATGGGGAGTAGGGAGGCATTCCCCGCCCCCGCCCTGTCCCATTGACATCCCTAGTTGGAACTGCTTGGGAGGCCATTCAGTAGCCAAAAAGGAGATCCGAACCAGCTTCTTTTGGCCGACTTTACAAAGAGAAGAGGCCGAGTTCGTTAAAAAGTGGCCGCCATGTTAGAAGCATGCCAATTTTCATATTGCACCTCTGAAGAGCTTATTAGTGTCACCTCACTATGGCCATTTGCAAAGTGGGGCCTTAACCTACTCGGACTATTTTCTCAAGCTCCAGGACAAGTCAAATACCTTAGAGTAGGGATTGACTATTTTACTAAGTGGATTGAGGCAGAACTACTAGCAACTATTACCGCCCAAAGATGTCAAAAGTTCCTTTACAAAAACATTGTCACAAAGTTTGGAGTTCCGCACTCTATCACCACAGATAATGAGACTCAATTCATTGACTTAACCTTTAGGAATTTGATGGCCGACCTCAAGATAAAGCACCAATTCACATCGGTGGAACATCCTCAGGCTAATGGACAAGCTGAAGTTGTGAGCAAAGTTATATTGGCCAGGTTGAAGTGCCGAATACAAGTCGCAAAGGGTGCATGGGCTGACGAGCTTCCCCAAGTCTTGTGGATATATCGGACAACTCACTATTCCACAATAGGAGAGTCACCTTTCCGACTTGCTTACGGCATGGAAGTCATGATTTCCATAGAAATTGTTGATGAGTCACCTAGGGTTATATACTACAAAGAACGGGACAACACCCAAGCACAAAAGAAAGAGCTCGACCTCCTTGCAAAGGTCCAATAATGAGCTCGGATCAAAGAGAAAGTGCTAAAACAGAGGATGGCTCTGAGGTATAACCAGAAGGTGATTAAAAGAATCTTCACCACGAACGACCTTATACTAATCTGAAATGACATCAGTATTCAGAAGTTGGGTGAAGGAAAGTTAACTGCGATTCAGAAAGGACCCTACAAGATTGGCGAGGTCTTAGAAAAAGGTTACTACAAAGTGTCCGACCTACAAGGAAGAGAGCTCCCGAGGTTGTGGTAAGCCTACAACCTGAAGAAGTACTACAGTTAGGTAGCATGCATTGTTCCCTGGTGTGCTCTTTTTCCTAACCTTAATTTTTTTTCCTAAAAAGGGTTTTTCCTGAAGGGAGTTTTTAACGAGGCACCATAGCAAGGGCTAAGGATAGTTAAAACCCTTATTAGCAAATCTATGTAAAAGAATTTTTTATCAATAGTAATTCCATTTCTTCTTCAAGGTTTCCTATAAATACGCATTAATTTAAGCTCGAAAAACCACAAAAATTATTGTCCGACCTAAATGGTTGGCAAGATGAAGTGACGAGATACAAATTAATGTATGAAGTTATGAAAACAACTCGTGAAAACCGACATCAAAATCAAGGTGGAATAAAAACGAAGAGTAAAAGTAACTTAATAAAGTCCGATTACTTAAAGTCGGAACTTGTAAAAGGAAATTAATATAACAAACTTGCCGACATCACTTGTAAGTTTAGCAGCATTCAAAACGTTGTCGAGGTATAACCCCAGCTAAGCAACTATATAAGAGTTGATTCAAACAATTGCTTAAAGGCCTAAAACTCATTATGAAGATGAAAAAAGGCTATTTAATTCTTGAAGTTGTTTGAACACGATTTGAAAGGTAAAATAAAGTTGTTTAAACTATGATAAATCTACATTTCATGGTAGTTATTTGCTTTAATTGGGTGGATATTATCAACTTTCTCACATTTATTCAATGAAATATCATGGTTTTGTAAATTCTCCCTAACTTGTGCTTAAGATTGAAAACATACTTTTTAGGCCCTTAAATTACTAAATTTTATTCACTTTAATTTCATTTGATGCCTTGATGTGTTTGTTGAGTAATTTCGGGTTTACAAGGCAAGTATGGATTTAAGAAGTGAAGAAAAAGCATGCAAAGTGTAGAATTCATGAAAAAATGAAGTTTTGGAAATCTGTCATGCGACGCGTACGTGTGACACTTAGCACGTGGCCTCGTTTAATACAATACACTGGAGGCAAATTCTGGGCTTCCAGAGCCCAATCCAACTCATTTATCAAGCTATTAGAGGCCAATTCAAGAAGGATGAAAGAGAGAGCAATTAGGTTTAGCTTTAGTAACATGCTTTAGGTTATTCTAGAGAGAGAAGCTCTCTCTTCCCTCTAGAATTAGGTTAAATTTAGTTAATTTCATCTTAAATTTAGGTTTTAATTCTTGTCTTGATTTAGTTTCTTTACTCTTTCTTGTTCTAGTATCTTGCTTCTTTTAGTTTCATTTGTTATTTTCTTTTATTTGGTTATTTTATTGCTGATAAACTCTTGTTAATTTGAATTTCTATTAATGTAATTTAATATTTTTTGTTTATTGTTATTTAATTAAGTTGTTATTATTATTTTCTTGCATTTGGTAGCTTTACATTTTATTATTATTGCAATTTAATATGCTTTTATTTTCATGCACACCAAGTGTTTGATAAAATGCTTGGCTTAGTTTTAGTGTAGTCTTTTTCACACTCTTGGCTTGGAATTGAGGATTTAGGTGACCTTGAGTCATTGATATCCATTTTTGATTGATATATTTGGGTAGTTAGTTGATTTAGTTTCCATTAACGCTAGTCTTTCACTAAGTTAATTAGTGTGTTGGCTAGGACTTATGGATTGAGATCAATTATGCCTATTTGACTTATCCTCGATGTTAGGGCTGACTAAGTAGGATTAACTCTTCATAATCATCATATGTTTATGGTTAATGGCTAGGATGGGTAATCTTAACTCTCATTTTCATTGCTTTAATTGCTTTCTCTTAATTCCTTGCATGCTTGTTTAATTTCTTGCCTCTTGCCATCAAACCCCATTCCCTCATAGCCAATAATTGAGCACTTCATTGTAATTCCTAGGGAGAATGACCCGGGAATTAAACTCCCGGTTATTTTGTGTTGATTGTGACATCTTTGAATTAAACTTTGATGTTGGTCAATTGTTGGTTTGGACTATATTTACAACGAAGAAATTCTATTTTGTTAAATTCCAAACCCACTTTTGGAACTCATAAAACTACAACTAATCACAAAATAAATTATTCAGAGAACTACCAACATACTACAAATAGAAATTGTTCATCAAAAAGGACCCACATATTGGGCCATTCAACATACTGACATAAAACTACTGAGAAGCCCCTAGCAAAGGATTAAGGTCATCCCCAGTGATGACGTCCTTGCCTCAGGAAGAATAAGTTGGGTCGTAATTAAAGACCGGCACAGCCAGAATGGCACCAGGCGGCAAAGGAGGGAGCTCGACATTGACGGCCTCGGGAGTTTGCACTTGAAGACTTCGGGTCGGGCAAAGGCTCCTCCTCATCATCTTCAGGGGTCGGGATGATCTTCCCATCTACCATAATATTATCCTAGCTAAACAAGGAAAGATCGGCCTCAGGGGCAAGGACTTGGACCTGGGCTTTCAGGTTAGCGAACATCTCTTCCATCCCCTCAGCCACAGACTCCTCAAGCGTGGCATATCTTTCCCTAGCCTTCTCCAACTCTTCCTTAAGGTCAAGATTCTCCCCAGAAACTCGGGTATAGCTTTTCTCAGCTATTTTTTTCATTCCCTCTGCCATGGTCATAGCCGCCTCCGCTTTCTTCACCCTGGACCGAGCTTTCTCCAGATCAGTCGTCAGCCCATCCCTCTCCTCTTCCAGATCCATCTTGATCTCCTTCAGCCACTCCACCTCAGCTCGGGCAGCCACCAAGGAATTGTGAGTGGCGTTGAGTTTTTAGTAGGATTTAGCTACTTTTTAGTATAGTTTTATTAGTTTTCATGCAAAAATCACATCTCTGGACTTTACTATGAGTTTGTGTGTTTTTTTGTGATTTCAGGTATTTTCTGGCTGGAATTGAGGCACCTGAGCAAAAATCTGATTCAGAGGCTAAAAAAGGACTGCAGATGCTGTTGGATTCTGACCTCCCTGCACTCGAAATGAATATTCTGGAGCTATAGAAACCCAATTGGCGCGTTCTTAATTGCGTTGGAAATTAGACATCTAAGGCTTTCCAGAAACATATAATAATCCATACTTTTCCCGAGTTTTGACGACGCAAACTGACGTTTAAACGCCAACTTCCTGCCCTATTCTGAAGTTAAACGCCAGAAACAGATTACAAACCAGAGTTAAACGCCACAAACAGGCTGCAACCTGGCGTTTAACTCCAAGAGAAGCCTCTATATGTGTAAAGCTCAATGCTCAGCTCAAGCACACACCAAGTGGGCCCCGAAAGTGGATTTCTGCACTATCTATCTTAGTTTACTCATTTTCTGTAAACCTAGGTCACTAGTTTAGTATAAAAACTACTTTTAGAGACTTACTATGTACCTCATGACATTTTTACACTTCACATTGTATTTCTGACGGCATGAGTCTCTAAACCCCATGGTTGGGGGTGAGGAGCTCTGCTGTGTTTCGATGAATTAATGTAATCACTACTGTTTTTCATTCAATCACGCTTGTTTCTATTCTAAGATATTCACTCACACTTCACCCTGATGAATGTGATGATCCGTGACACTCATCATCATTCTCACCTATGAACGCGTGCCTGACAACCACCTCCGTTCTATCTGCACTAGCTTGAGTGTATATCTCTTAGCCTCCTGGTTCACGATCAGAGTCTTCGTGGTATAGGCTAGAATTATTGGCGGCCATTCCTGAGATCCGGAAAGTCTAAACCTTGTCTGTGGTATTCCGAGTAGGATCTGGGAAGGGATGACTGTGACGAGCTTCAAACTCACGAGTGTTGGGCATAGTGACAGACGCAAAAGAATCAATGGATTCTATTCCAACATGAGTGAGAACCGACAGATGATTAGCCGTGCCGTGACAGCGCATTTGGACTATTTTCATTGAGAGGATGGATGGTAGCCATTGACAACGGTGATCCACCAACATACAACTTGCCATGGAAGGAGCTTTGCGTGCGTGAAGAAGAAGACAGTAGAAAAGCAGAGATTCAGAAGACAAAGCATCTCCAAAACCTCAACCTATTCTCCATTACCGCATAACAAGTATTTATTTCATGTTCTTTTACTTTTTACAACTAAAACTAAGAATCATTATTGATATCCTGACTAAGAGTTACAAGATAACCATAGCTTGCTTCAAACCGATAATCTCCGTGGGATCGACCCTTACTCATGTAAGGTATTACTTGGACGACTCAGTGCACTTGCTGGTTAGTTGTGCGGAATTACAAAAGTGTGATTGTGATTTCGTGCACCAAGTTTTTGGTGCCATTGCCGGGGATTGTTCGAGTTTGGACAACTGACGGTTTATTTTGTTGCTTAGATTAGGAAAAATTTATCTTTTTAGTTTAGAGTCACTAAAATTGCATCTTCTATTATTGTTTTTGGTTGAAACTTTTTTTTAAAAAAAATCCTTATTTTCTTTTTCAATTTTTTCAAAAAATTTTTATAAACTAATAATTGAGTTTTTCTATTTGAGTTTAGTTTCATATTTTAAGTTTGGTGTCAATTGCATGATTTTATTTTTCTTTCAATTTTTTTTGAATTATTAGTGCTCAGAATATAAGAATTTTTTTAGTTTGGTGTCCTTTGTGTTTCTGTTTTCTTAAAAATTTTTCAAAAGTTGTTCTTAACGTTCATCGTGATATTCAAAGTTTCCCTGTTTGTTTCTTTTGTTTTAATCTAAAAATTTAAGTTTGGTGTCATTTTTACTGTTTTTCTCTTTCTTCATTAAACTCAAAAATATTTTTTTCTCTTTATTTTAATTAATTTTCAAATTTTCCTTTAAAAATTCAGATTTCTATTTTAAAACTTTTTATTCTATCTTATCTTAGTTTTGAAATTTCAAAATTCAAAATCTTTTTCAAAAATCATATCCAAAATTTCTCAAATCTTCTTAATTAAGTAATTATTTTAGTTTTCAAATTTTTTTTTCTCTTAGTTTTCGAAATTTATAATTATTTTATTTTATCTTATTATTTTTATTTATTTTTAATTATTCGGTTTGTTTCTACTTAAATAAAATAAAAACGAAAATATATTTTATTTGCAATTCATATCAATTCCCTTTTATCCATCATGGACCTAAATGGAAATGAACAGTCCAGAAGGACTCTAGGGTCATATGCTAACCCCATTACTGCTGCATATGGGAGCAGTATCTGTATACCTCCCATCAAAGCAAGCAGTTTTGAGCTAAATCCTCAGCTCATTGTCATGGTGCAGCAAAATTGCCAGTATTTCGGTCTTCCACAGGAAGAACCTACTGAGTTTCTGGCACAGTTCTTGTAAATTGCTGACACGGTATGTGACAAGAAAGTAGATCAGGATGTCTATAGATTATTACTGTTTCCATTTGCTGTAAAAGATCAAGCTAAGAGGTGGTTAAATAACCAACCTACAGCAAGCATAAGAACATGGAAACAGTTATCAGACAAATTCCTGAATCAATATTTCCCTCCAAAAAGGATGACACAGCTAAGGCTGGACATCCAAGGCTTTAAACAAGAGGATGATGAATCCCTTTATAATGCCTGGGAGAGGTACAAAGGGATGCTAAGGAAATGCCCCTCTGAAATATTTTTAGAGTGGGTGCAATTAGACATCTTCTACTACGGGCTTATAGAAAAGGCTCAGATATTTCTAGACCACTCTGCTGGTGGATCTATACACATGAGAAAGACTATTGAAGAGGCTCAAGAGCTTATCGATATAGTTGCTAGAAATCAGCATCTGTACATAAGTAATGAGTCCTCCATAAAAGAAGAAGCTAAGGCAGTATCAACTGACTTTAATCCTCAGGAACAAGTTGCTAAATTCAATCAGCAACTATCTTCTATAACAAGGCAGTTAGCAGAATTTAAGGAGATGCTACAAGAAACCAAAAATGCTAACAAGGATATGGAATCATAATTAAATCAGACAAAACAGCAGTTATCAAAACAGATAACAGAGGAGTGCCAAGCAGTTCAATTAAGAAGTGAAAAAACATTAAATATCTCAACTCAAAGCAGCAAAAAGCCAAAGGAATAGCTGACAGAGGATGAGCAACCTGCTACCCAAAATCCCTCTGAGGACAGTAAGAGCCCAGAGAGGAATAAGTCTGGAGTTCAAACGCCAGAAAAGGGTGAAAAACTGGCGTTAAACGCCCAATCCATGTCCAGTTCTGGCGTTCAAACGCCAGAAAAGAGTAGGAGTCTGGCGTTAAACACTGAATCCATGTCCAATCCTGGCGTTCAAATGCCAATGAGGGATCAGAAACCTGCAAGTGCTGATAATAACTCCCTCAAGAAGGCTTCTCAACCTGCCTCTGTAGGAAATAAACCTGCAGCAACTAAGGTTGAAGAATATAAAGCCAAAATGCCTTATCCTCAGAAACTCCGCCAAGCGGAACAGGATAAACAATTTGCCTACTTTGCAGACTATCTCAGGACTCTTGAAATAAAGATTCCGTTTGCAGAGGCACTTGAGCAAATACCCTCTTATGCTAAGTTCATGAAAGAGATCTTAAGTCATAAGAAGGATTGGAGAGAAACAGAAAAAGTTTTTCTCACTGAAGAATGCAGTGCAGTCATCCTAACAAGCTTACCAGAAAAGCTTAAAGATCCCAGAAGCTTTATGATACCATGCACATTAGAGGGTACTTGTACCAAGACAGCTCTATGTGATCTTGGGGAAAGTATCAATCTAATTCCTGCATCCACTATCAGAAAGCTTGGCTTGACTGAAGAGGTCAAACCAACCTGGATATGTCTTCAACTTGCTGATGGCTCCATTAAATATCCATCAGGCATAATCGAGGACATGATTGTCAATGTTGGGCCATTTGCCTTTCCCACTGACTTTGTAGCGCTGGAAATGCAGGAGCACAAGAGTGCAACTCTCATTCTAGGAAGACCTTTTCTAGCAACTGGACGAACCCTCATTGATGTCCAAAAAGGGAAAGTAACCTTGAGAGTCAATGAGGATGAGTTCAGGCTGAATGCTGTTGAGGCAATGAAGCATCTAGACACATCAAAAGACTGCATGAGTATTGATATTATTGACTCCCTGGTGGTGGAGATCAACATGGACGAGAGTCTCGAATCAGAGCTAAAAGACATCTTTAAAGATGTTCAGCTTGATCTGGAGGAATCAGAGAAAATGAAAGAGCCTCTGAAAATTCCTCAGGAAGAGGAGAAACCTCCTAAACCCGAGCTCAAACCACTACCACCATCCCTGAAATATGCATTTCTAGGAGAATGTGACACTTTTTCGGTGATCATAAGCTTTGCTTTAAATCCACAGGAAGAGAAAGAACTACTTCAAGTGCTAAGGACACACAAGACAGCTCTTGGGTGGTCCATAAGTGATCTTAAGGGCATCAGCCCAGCAAGATGCATGCACAAGATCATATTGGAGGACAATGCTAAGCCAGTGGTTCAACCACAGAGGCGGCTCAATTCAGCCATGAAGGAGGTGGTGCAGAAAGAGGTCAACAAGTTACTAGAGGCTGGGATTATTTATCCTATTTCTGATAGCCTCTGAGTGAGCCTATCCAAGTTATCCCTAAGAAGGGAGGTATGACAGTGGTTCATAATAAAAAGAATGAACTGGTTCCTACAAGAACAGTTACAGGGTAGCGTATGTGTATTGATTACAAAAGGCTCAATACAGCCACCAGGAAGGATCACTTTCCTTTACCATTCATAGACCATATGCTAGAGAGACTAGCAGGTCATGAATATTACTGCTTTTTGGACAGCTATTCAGGTTACAACCAAATTGCAGTAGATCCTCAGGACCAAGAGAAAACAGCATTCACATGTCCTTCTGGAGTGTTTGCTTACAGAAGGATGCCTTTTGGTCTGTGCAATGCACCTGCAACCTTTCAGAGGTGCATGCTCTCTATCTTCTCTGATATGGTAGAGAAATTTCTGAAAAGATGCCAAGAGACCAACCTAGTTTTAAACTGGAAAAAATGTCACTTTATGGTGACTGAAGGAATTGTCCTTGGGCATAAAATTTCAAACAAGGGAATAGAGGTGGATCAAGCTAAAGTGGAAGTAATTGAAAAATTACCACCACCTGCCAATGTTAAGGCAATCAGAAGCTTTCTAGGGCATGCATGATTCTATAGGAGGTTTATAAAGGATTTTTCAAAAATTGCAAAACCTCTGAGCAATCTGCTAGCTGCTGACATGCCATTTGTGTTTGACACAGAGTGTCTGCAGGCGTTTGAAACTCTAAAAGCTAAGCTGGTCACAACACCAGTTATTTCTGCACCAGACTGGACATTACCATTCGAACTAATGTGTGATGCCAGTGACCATGCCATTGGTGCAGTATTGGGACAGAGGCATAACAAGCTTCTGCATGTCATTTATTATGCTAGCCATGTTTTAAATGATGCACAGAAAAATTACACAACCACAGAAAAAGAGTTGCTTGCAGTGGTGTATGCCATTGACAAGTTTAAATAATACTTAGTAGGATCAAAAGTGATTGTGTACACTGATCATGCTGCTCTTAAATATCTACTTACAAAGTAGGATTCAAAACCCAGGCTCATAAGATGGGTGTTGCTTCTGCAAGAGTTTGATATAGAAATAAGAGACAGAAAAGGGACAGAGAACCAAGTGGCTGATCATCTGTCCCGGATAGAACCAGTAGAAGGGGCGTCCTCCCCCTCTATTGAGATCTCTGAAACATTTTTGGATGAGCAATTATTTGCCATTCAGGAAACACCATGGTTTGTAGACATTGCAAACTATAAAGTTGTAAGATTCTTACCCAAAGAGTATAGCAGGCAGCAAATAAAGAAATTGATTTCTGATGCGAAGTACTACTTATGGGATGAACCATATCTCTTTAAGAGATGTGCAGACAGAATAATCCATAGATGTGTGCCCAAGGAAGAGGCACAGAAGATCTTATGGCATTTCCATGGATCACAATATGGAGGCCATTTCGGAGGTGAGCGAACAACCACCAAGGTTCTCCAATGTGGCTTCTACTGGCCTACTCTCTATAGAGACTCCTGAGAGTTTGTACGTAACTGTGACAGTTGCCAGAGAGCTGGTAATCTGCCTCAACAAGGGATCTTGGAGATTGAGTTGTTTGATGTATGGGGTATTGACTTCATGGGGCCTTTCCCGCCATCATACTCAAACACGTATATTCTGGTGGCAGTAAACTATGTATCTAAATGGGTAGAGGCAATTGCAACACCCACTAATGGTACTAAGACAGTGCTGAAGTTCCTCCAGAAAGATATCTTCAGCAGGTTTGGTGTCCCTAGAGTACTAATCAGTGATGGGGGCACTCATTTCTGCAATAAACAACTTTACTCTGCTATGGTCCAATATGGAATTAGCCACAAAGTAGCAACTCCATATCATTCACAGACAAATGGGCAGGCTGAAGTCTCTAATAGAAAACTAAAAAGAATCATGGAACGGACTGTAATTGCCCGTAGAAGGAATTGGGCAAAAAGCTTGGATGATGCTCTGTGGGCATACAGAACAGCATTCAAGACTCCTATAGGAACCTCTCCATACCAGCTTGTGTATGGCAAGGCCTGTCATCTGCCCGTGGAACTGGAGCATAAGGCCTAATGGGCAACCAGATTCCTAAACCTAGATGCTAAGTTAGCTGGAGAGAAGAGATTACTCCAGTTAAATGAGCTAGAGGAATTCAGACTCAATGTTTTCGAAAATGCAAAAATTTACAAGGAGAAAGCAAAAAGGTGGCATGATAAGAAACTGTCATCTAGAGTCTTTGAACCAGGACAAAAGGTTCTGCTATTTAACTCTAAGCTCAGATTATTCCCCGGAAAACTAAAATCCCGGTGGAAGGGACCATATGTGATTACAAGTGTGTCACCATATGGCTATGTGGAGCTTCAAGATATTGATTCTAATAAGAAGTTCATTGTTAATGGACAGAGAGTAAAGCATTATCTTGAAGGCAATGTTGAGCAAGAATGCTCAAGGCTGAGACTAGATTAAAAGCTCAGTAAGGTCCAGCTAAAGACAATAAAGAAGCGCTTGCTGGGAGGCAACCCAGCCATTAGCAAGGTTTATTTGTTATTCAAATAATAATTATATGAGTTTGATATAAATTATCTTCAAGATTAATTCTCAATTACAGGAGTTCATAGAGTTACAGAAGGATACAGAGGATTCACAGAGAAAAGGAGCTCACTGGCACGAAAACGCCAGTAAAGATACCTTTCTGGGCGTTTAACGCCAGAATTGCAGCATCCTGGGCGTTTAGAAAAACACCCAGTGACAAAGGATTTCTGGCGTTTAATGCCAGCCAGAAGCAACAGCTGGGCGTTAAACGCCCAAAAGAAGCATCAGCTGGGCGTTAAACGCCCAAAACAAGCAACAAATGGGCGTTAAGCGCCAGAATGAGTGCCATTCTGGGCGTTTAACGCCAGGAATATGGAGGGGAAGAAGTTTTGTTTCCAACTCAAATTTTTTTCAAATTTCCATGGTTCTATCCAAAATTTCTTGCATAAACATGTTACAAACTATCATCTTTCAATTTCAATTTCAAAAAAAAAATATATAAAACAAATTAAAAATAATTGTTTCTTTAATCCTAAAAAAATCTTTCTCAAATCTTCTTCAATTTCTTTTCAAATTTTTTTCAAAACTAATCTATCTTTTTAATTTCTTCTCAAATCTTTTTTTCAACTCATATTATCTTTTCAAATTCAAATTTATCTTTTTCAAATCTCTCTCATATCTTTTCAATTTTAAAATTTCATCTTTTGAATATCATATTTATCTTTTACAAATCATATCTTCTATCATATCTTTTTCAAAATTTTCGTGCCCACTCCCCCCTCCCTTTCAAATTGCCATTCGGCCACCCCCTCTCCTCCACCATTCAAATTTGGCTCTCCTTCTATTTCTCTTCTTTCCTTTCTTTTGCTTGAGGACAAGCAAACCTCTAAGTTTGGTGTGTTTTTCCGTTCTCACCAAGCCAAGACTCACTAAGATCATGGCCCCCAAGGGAAAACAAACCACTTCAAGAGGGAAGAAAGAGAATAATCCAAAACCACTTTGGAATCGAGAAAGGTTCTTAACAAAAGAACATGCAGACCATTACTATAAAATAATGGGTCTAAGATCAATGATTCCGGAAGTTAAATTCGATCTGAAAGAAGATGAATATCTGGAGATCCAAGAGCAAATTCGAAAAAGGGGCTGGGAAATCCTAGCTAATCCTGAGACAAAGGTGGTAAGAAATATGGTTCAGGAATTATACTCAAATCTGTGGCAAACAGATAAGCAGAGAAGGACTGGAACCGCCTTCTACACCTTTCGAACCATGGTCAGAGGGAAGGCTATTTACTTCCACCTTGACAAAATAAGAGAGGTCTTCAAGCTGCAACAACTACAAGATGACCCGGACTCCTTTAATAGGAGAACGGTGAGATCAGATAACCGCTTGGACCAAGTTCTAGAGGACATATGCATCCCTGGAACCAAGTGGACAACCAACACAAAGGGTTCCCAAATCAACTCAAGAGAGGGGATCTCAAACCAGTCGCTAGGGGCTGGCTGGACTTCATTGGGCGTTCCATACTGCCCACCAGTAACCGCTCTGAGGTCACTCTCAAAAGAGCAATGATGATCCATTGTATTATGCAGGGAAACGAAGTGGAGATTCATCATCTGATTTCTTGTGAACTCTACACAATTGCAAACAAGAACTCCAAAGAAGCCAAATTGGCTTACCCAAGCTTAATATCTATACTATGCAAAGACGCTGGGGTAAAGATGGGAGTGGATGAGTATATCCCAGTCGAGCACCCAATCACCAAAAAGTCAATGAAAGGACAACAAGTGCAAGATAACTCCATCAAAAGGAGGGCACAGGAGTTCCTCCCAGAAATCCCTCAAATTGACTACTGGACCCGCCTAGAAGCATCTGTCACCAAGCTGCAAGAAGCTATGGATCAACTGAAAGAAGAACAGCAAGTTCAAAATAGCATGCTCTGCAAACTACTGAAGGAACAAGAGAAGCAAGGGCGTGAGCTACAGGAGCTGAAGCGCCAGAAGCTGTCTCTTGAAGGGCCAGACTGATGAGCGAACTTTTGTGTGGTCTAGAATTCCACTAATGAATTCTCGTTGTAAAGTATAGTTTCTAAACCAAACAATAGTCCTTTCATACAAAAATTGTGTTTGTCACATGTACAAACCCCTAAATTTATAAACCGAAGTATTAGAACCTCGGGTCGTTCTCCCTAGGAATTGCAATAAAGTGCCTTGTTATTGGTTATGGAGTATGTTTTGGGGTTTTTGAAATGATGGAAAAGAAATATAAATGGCAAAGGAAATAAACTAACAAAAAGGTCTTGGCAAGGTTAGGTGGTCAAGGATCTCTATCCTAATCACTAACCACAACATGAGAATTGGCAAGAATCAATCCCACTAAGTTAACCCCTAACTAATAGTAGAGGAAAGTCAAGTGAGCTATATCAATCCAAGTCCATAAGTCCTAGTTCTACACCTAATTCAATTAGTGAGATCTAGAGTTAATGGCTCCCAATCGTCAATCACTTGGACATTAGTAACTCAAGAGTTCCTAAGTTACCTTCCCAAGCCAAGAGCACTAAAATTCTACTCTAAAATCCAACTAAGCATTTTATCAAACACTTAGAAGGCATAAAAGGAAAACATAGAAAAATAGCAAGGAAAGTAAATCTACACTACTCAATTGCAAGGAATTAAACAACAACAAATTAAATCAATAATAAAGGAACATGAATCATAAATTGCATTAAAGGAAAATGGAAGAGCAAAAGTGCATCAACAACAATGTAAGCAATTACAAGAATGAAATAAAAAATTAGAGAGAGGAAGAGTAGAGGAACAAGAAATTGTAAAGAAAAAGTAAATCAAAGTATGAATTAAACCTAGATCTAAGAAATTCTAATCCTATTTCTAGAGAGAAGAAGGAGCTTCTCTCTCGAGAAACTAAGCTACATGATGCTAACACTTCAAACAATTGCTCCCACTTTGCCCAAACTTGAATTCTGCATGAAATAGCATTAGAAATGAGTTGGGTTGGGCCCAAAGTGCTTCAGAAATCGCTGGGGGCGATTTCACTTTAATGGGCCACGGACAGCATCAGTGCGCACGCGTATATGGCGTGTGCGCGCACCTGAACGCGAAGTAACATATGGCAAATTTTATATCATTTTGAAGCCCCGGATGTTATCTTTCCAACGCAACTAGAACCGCCTCATTTGGACCTCTGTAGCTCAAGTTATGGTCGATTGAGTGCAAAAAGGTCGGATTTGACAACTTTACGGTTCCTTCATTTCTTCATGAGTTCTCCCACTTTGCATGCTTTTCTCCTCACTTCTTCCATCCAATACTTACCTTATGAACCTGAAATCACTTAACAAACATATCAAGGCATCGAATGGAATTAAAGTGAATTAAAATCACCAATTTTAGGGCCTAAAAAGCATATTTTCACATTTAAGCACAATTCAAGGGAGAATTACAAAATCATGCTATTTCATTGAATAAATGTGGAAAAAGGTGATAAAATCCCCCAAATTAAGCACAAGATAAACCACAAAATTGGGGTTTATCAAATCTCCCCACACTTAGTGCTAAGCATGTCCTCATGCTAAAATCAAGAAAGAAGCAAAGGGGCATCAACATTTATTCAATGCAAACTAACTACATGCAACCTATCTATATGCAATCTATCTACATGAATGCATCCACTTAGTCAAAATAAATCAATTCCCAAGAATACATATACAAACACAAGGGCTAAGGCAATAGCAATCACTCAACCCACAATTGAATTGAATTATTAAAAAGATTTTACAAACTTGCAAGAAAAGAGATGATCATGGGTGGAAACATGTAATTGAGCGATCGAACCCTCACCGGATGTGTATCCGCTCTAGGCACTCAAGTGTATGGGGTTGATTCACTCAATTCTCCCCTAATCATGCTTTCCAAGATTTGTTTTTCATCTAACAATCAACAATTATTTCATGTATGCATACAAATCTCATGAGGACTTTCCCATAGGTTGTAATGGGGTTAGGGTCAAGGTAGGGTGCATATGGTCAAGTGAGCTTGAAATTCGAATCTTTGATTAACTTAAACTTCCCAACTAACCTATGACAACCTATACAATTCTAAACAAATCTAACTACCTATTCTTCACTTTTCACACACACTCATGTATTCTCTTTTTGATCACCACACATATGCATTGATTTTTATTGAACTTTGAACTTTGGGACATTTTTGTCCCCTTTTTATTGCAATTCTTTGTCTTTCTCTTTTTTTTCTATTATTTATTTTCATTTTTTTATTATTAATTTTTTTCATTATTTTTTTTTTCAAACTAAAATATATATACAAGAACATCAATGCATATGGTTTACACATGATTAATACATGAGTATGTACCCAATTCCTAAGATTCTCAACACAAATACAAAAATACACTTTTATCTCTACCCAATGTTCCCAACTCTCCCAAAATCAAATGATACACACTCTCACTAGCCTAAGCTAATCAAAGATCCAAACAAGAGACATTTATTGTTTTTCACTTAAGCTTGTAATGTGCCACAATTATGAACAAATGGGTTAAGCATAGGCTCAAGATTGGTTAACAATGGAAGATAAAAGGTTGGCTATTTGGGTAAGTGAGCTAATTGAACAATGGCCTCAATCATATAAATGCATGTATACACAAAATAATGGACATAAAGAATTAAACAAATCAAAGATCACAATCATAGGAAGAGAATAATGCACACAAGAATGAAAATAAGTGGTTATATATGATGTAACCACACAATTAGGCTCAAACCTCACATGCTTGTATTCTTAGCTCAAAAAATCATGTTCCACAAAGTACATAATTCAAGAAAGTTCTAAAATTTCTTTTTCTTTTTCAATTGGGGTGCCCTATAGATACATCCTTGGAAAATATCATGATTTTGACTAAGCTTAATATATACATATGCAATGCAACCAAAAAAATCTAAAAGTCCTAAAAATGAAATGAAAAAGTGTTGGGATTAGAAACTTGTTACCCAAAAACGCCGAATGGTCGGACGACCTCCCCACACTTAAAAGTTTGCACCGTCCTCGGTGCACTCAAAGATGAGCAAGGGGGTACGGCGACTTTTCGAGTTGCTACCTTTAGCTGGTAGGTCAACCGGTTGATGCGTGTTCTTCCTCCCGCTTCCATTTTTGCTTATGGTGCATCAATCATGAAAAACAAAATAAACACCGTAAGATGAGAAAATACAAAAGCAAGGAAGCGTGAATTGTTGGAATGAGGTAAATCACTAGAAATGAGTGAGTGAATTAGTGTGACATTAATGAAAAATAAGTGTGTGGGTCCTAACTTGCATGCGGTTTAGAACTCACACCCTAGTATTTAAAAATCATGTCACAATTATACAAAATAAAACATGCACTTCACTCATTCTAGTGTGCTTGAGATACTTTAAAAGACTTGTAGGTTAAGTCAACCACACAAGTAGTGAAGAGGCATGAAAGCATTCAAGCAATTAATCAAGCAATTGTGAAATTGGATAATGCATGGACATTGATTGATGTGTAGGTAGACTTAGTGAACAAAATGGTATATGAAACTCACACAACAATCAATGACACATATTGAAGTTGTTGCAACACCTAAGTGGCATAGAGGTGAAACACATGGATGCTATGGAACTTAGGACAAAGAAGATAGAAGTGGAAATCAATCACATAGCAAGAATGGCCCACAAAGCTTTACAAAGCTCAAAAATATGTCACTAGGTAAGCTTTCAATCCAATTTCACAATTCCACAATCTCAATGTATGAAATAAGTGATGTGAATAAGGGTAAACCATAAACAAGCATCACCTAAAAAAATGCAATGAGAATATACAATTGCCTAACAATGGATGATGAATGCATGGTGGCCAAAACATGCAATTCAAAAGATTTAAGAAGCATGAAGGCTATGTAACATGTACTTGGTATTCAAAAGCATTAAACATGAAAAGTTCCGAACCAAGTAACCAAATATAACCTCAACAAAGAATCCAACAATGACAATTAACATCAATGATGTTAAACTAACATCCTATCAATAAGCAGCAGCAGTAAACAGTAAACAAGATTAGTAATCCAACACTTATAATAGAAAACAAAAATTAAACAAACTAACTAACTAAAAGAAATGATGTTATATCATGCTTGGTAGTGTCGGATGATGTTTGAAGGGTGGAAATAAAAGAAGAGAAAAGAGACGAAGGAAAGAAATGGAAAGAAGAGAAGAAAAGAAGGTGAAACAGGGCAATCCACGCGTGCGCGTCATGTGCGCGTAAGTGTGGATTGATGAAATGGAAGCGACGCGTATGTGTGCAGTGCGCGTATGCGTGCATGGCAAGGCAGAGAGTCGACGTGGACGCGCAAGGTACGCGTTCGCGTGCCCTGGGGCACAAAGTTGGCACACTTCAAGCACAACTCTCGGGTGAATGTATGGAGGGGGTGGAAAAACTCAATTCACGCGTACGCATACATGGCGCGTCTGCGTGGATGGCCGAAATTGCTTGATTCACGCGTACGCGTGGAGTGCGCGTGCGCGTGGATGGTGCTCTATTTTTCAAAAATTTTCTATGTTTTTGCACCAAACCAAGCATTCCAAACCTCCAAACAACTACCAAAACATCATAAAACCTTATTTAACCTACTAGATTACCAAACAAACTTAACAAATCAATCAAAACATGAGATTAAACCTATTTTACCAATATGTACAAAAAGGAAAATGAAAAGATGTTACCATGGTGGGGTGTCTCCCACCTAGCACTTTTGTTTATTGTCCTTAAGTTGGACTTATGGAGAGTTCCTCATCAAGGTGGCTTGTGCTTGAAGCCATCTTGGAACATCCACCAATGCTTGGTTCTCCATTGTGCCTCAAGATTCCTTATTAGTTGCGCTAAGTGTTGATGGATTTCTTCACAAGTTTGGGGCTCCCAAAATTGATTTTCTCCTTGTAATCCGGGGTCCCACACTTTGTTTTCACACCCGTCTTGAAGTTGATTCTCATTATTAGCCCATCCAGGTGGTGAGCCAGGTGAATTCTCTATAAAGTGACCAACAATCCTTCTAGACCCATCTTGGTGAGCACTACTCCAACCTTTATATCGCATGTTTGATGCATCAACCATAATGAGCCTTGATTTGCAACGCCAACCATGAAACATCTTTCTTTTATGCTTCATCCCACAAAGCATCCTAAGTTGGCCATCCGTTTCAAGTAAACCATATTCAAGTGGGATAATAAAGATAATAGAAATGAGTTTCACCCACTCAAATGAAGGTGTAGATGGCAACCTAGGCAAAGGTGATTCCAAGGGTCTTGACAAAGCGTATTCAATTCCCATCCTCCTTTTCCTGAGGACTTCCACCTCTTTACAAGATCTCTTAATTTCAATCCTTTGTTCAACAATTTTATCTAAACCTTTTCCCTTACTCAAATCATAAATGGGAGGACGAGAAAGATTTACCTCCACATTGCTTTCAAATCCAACGGGAGAAGGTTCTTCATGCTCAAAGAATTCTTCACCACTAAGACTTGATGCTTGATCTTCATCACCAAGGGGACTCAATTCTTGCTCTATCCCATCCAAGGCTTCATAAGAGATATGCCTTGGAGGTTGTGTACATTCCTCCTTAGCATCAAATTCAATCATCTTGGAGGGGTTTTCTTCAATCCTAGACTCTCAAGGTGGTTCCGCATCTCCTAAGTCTTCACCCGCTTCTTTCTCTTGTTCGATAATCTCTACCTCCTCCTTTTGTTGCATTTCTTGCTTTAACTCCTCTTCTTCACCTTGGAGCTTCAAGTTCACTCCATCACTAAGCTCCTCGGTTGCTTCTCCATATTCCACAATGGAAGTGCCTTGATCGCATAGGCTTAGGCGGGATGAGACTATGTTGCCAATGGCTTCTACCATGATAGCCGTTTTTGCTCTTAACTCCTCAAATTTCTTTTCATCATCCTCGTGTTACCTTAAGATATGAGATTCAAGATCCTTTAATTCTAGCATAAAGGCTTCATCAGTAGGTGATGGTGGAAGAGAGGGTTCATTGTTTGAGGGAAAGGTATTATAGTCGGAAGGTGGTTCTTTTAGGTAGAGTTGTGGTGGAAAGTAGAGTTTATCTTGTGGTTGAAAGTTTTCATGTTTTGGAGGTGGTTCATCTTGGTAATAATATGGAGGGGGTGGTTCTTGAAAATATTGATGTTGGAGTAGTGGTGGCTCTATGTGTGGTTCATATGGCTCATATGGTTGTTGGTAGGATGGATGGATTAGGGTCATATGAAAATGGTTGGTAAGAAGGTGCTTGTGAGTATGGTTGAGGGTTATGTTGAGGATATGGCTCATAGGTGTATGGTGGTGGTTCTTGGAAGTCACAAGGGGATTCACCATAACCATTGGATTGGTATGCATCATAGAATGGCTCTTCTTCATAGTGCATTGGTGGAGGTTGTTGCCAAGATGATTGATCATATGCATATGGCTCCTCCCACCTTTGGTTATCCCATCCTTGATGCACATCTTCATTGAAGTTCCCATTTCCTATAACATAGTTGTAATCACACTCATAGCCAAAGTGAGAATTCATAGTGAAAAGTGAAAATAAGAAACAAAAGCTAACAAGAAATAATGAAACAAAGTCCTAAAACTAACAAAAACTAACAAGCAATCCAAAAATCAAGCTATTCACAATATTCACAGATATACAATAACCAATAACATAACACCATTGCGATTCCCCGGCAACGACGTCATTTTGATGAGCGAACTTTTGTGTGGTCTAGAATTCCACTAATGAATTCTCGTTGTAAAGTATAGTTTCTAAACCAAACAAAAGTCCTTTCATACAAAAATTGTGTTTGTCACATGTACAAACCCCTAAATTTATAAACCGAAGTATTAGAACCTCGGGTCATTCTCCCTAGGAATTGCAATAAAGTGCCTTGTTATTGGTTATGGAGTATGTTTTGGGTTTTTTGAGATGATGGACAAGAAATATAAATGGCAAAGGAAATAAACTAACAAAAAGGTCTTGGCAAGGTTAGGTGGTCAAGGATCTCTATCCTAATCACTAACCACAACATGAGAATTGGCAAGGATCAATCACACTAAGTTAACCCCTAACTAATAGTAGAGAAAAGTCAAGTGAGCTATATCAATCCAAGTCCATAAGTCCTAGTTCTACACCTAATTCAATTAGTGATATCTAGAGTTAATGGCTCCCAATCGTCAATCACTTGGACATTAGTAACTCAAGAGTTCCTAAGTTACCTTCCCAAGCCAAGAGCACTAAAATTCTACTCTAAAATCCAACTAAGCATTTTATCAAACACTTAGAAGGCATAAAAGGAAAACATAGAAAAATAGCAAGGAAAATAAATCTACACTACTCAATTGCAAGGAATTAAACAACAACAAATTAAATCAATAATAAAGGAACATGAATCATAAATTGCATTAAAGGAAAATGGAAGAGCAAAAGTGCATCAACAACAATGTAAGCAATTACAAGAATGAAATACAAAATTAGAGAGAGGAAGAGTAGAGGAACAAGAAATTGAAAAGAAAAAGTAAATCAAAGTATGAATTAAACCTAGATCGAAGAAATTCTAATCCTAATTCTAGAGAGAAGAAGGAGCTTCTCTCTCGAGAAACTAAGCTACATGATGCTAACACTTCAAACAATTGCTCCCGCTTTGCCCAAACTTGAATTCTGCATGAAATGGCATTAGAAATGAGTTGGGTTAGGCCCAAAGTGCTTCAGAAATCGCTGGGGGCGATTTCACTTTAATGGGCCACGGACAGCATCGGCACGCACGCGTACATGGCGCGTGCGCGCCCCTGAACGCAAAGTAACATATGGCAAATTTTATATCATTTTGAAGCCCCGGATGTTATCTTTCCAACGCAACTAGAACCGCCTCATTTGGATCTCTGTAGCTCAAGTTATGGTCGATTGAGTGCGAAGAGGTCGGATTTGACAGCTTTGCAGTTCCTTCATTTCTTCATGAGTTCTCCCACTTTGCATGCTTTTTTCCTCACTTCTTCCATCCAATACTTGCCTTATGAACCTGAAATCACTTAACAAACATATCAAGGCATCGAATGGAATAAAGTGAATTAAAATCACCAATTTTAGGGCCTAAAAAGCATATTTTCACATTTAAGCATAATTCAAGGGAGAATTACAAAATCATGCTATTTCATTGAATAAATGTGGGAAAAGGTGATAAAATCTCCCAAATTAAGCACAAGATAAACCACAAAATTGGGGTTTATCAAATCTCCCCACACTTAGTGCTAAGCATGTCCTCATGCTAAAATCAAGAAAGAAGCAAAGGGGCATCAACATTTATTCAATGCAAACTAACTACATGCAACCTATCTATATGCAATCTATATACATGAATGCATCCACTTAGTCAAAATAAATCATGGAAGGGTTCATCAAAAATGGAAAAAACCTTCCGACCTTGAACATCACAGAAGGAAAGTTAAGCTAGCTTTATTGAACTAAAAGGCTTGGTCAAAATAAAAAGGTAAAGAAAACCTTGAGAGAAGGTTAGACATCAAGTTCCCGACATAGAAGCTAATGAATTTTCAAAAAAGTCCAAGAGTTCGGGTGTAGTTGAGAGGGAGCAACATTACAAGTCCAGAGGACATTGCTCTCAAAATCAGAAAAGGGAAGCTTAACATCTAACTTCAAGAAAAAACAATCGTAAGCATAAAAAAAAGGGGGTTCCGACTTATCTAAAGGGGGAAAGCATACCCTCTCCTCGGGATCGGCCACTACTATTTTATAGTTTCTCTTATTTTCCTGATTCTCACAGAGCCTATGATGCCTAGGAAATGTCTCGGCATATTCTCTATCAACTACAGGGACAATAGTAAGGACAGAGGTATCTACCCAAGTTAAAAGAGAGGAAGGGACTTTTATTGATATGTCGTGAATAACAAATCGAGACATTAAAGCTACACCTACAAATACAAAAACAAAGAAACCGTCATAGAAAGAACTCATACTATAAATAAAAGAAGTCGGGTTCTTAACAAACAGTTTGGCAAATACGAGTTCAAAAGATTATTTTTCCCCAAAGCAATTCAAACAACATAAACGGCACCACTTCTGAAACAGAAAGTAACGCCATTTGGGGGGCAGCATAATTGCGATCCATAGCGACAAAACAGTAACAGCTAAATAGCTTTCAAAGAAATCCCAAGACACAACAAGTATCAAAAATACAAAAGCAAAAGTTTGTCACCAACATTCCATAATCCCTACCATTCAGAACAGCTTCAAGAACCCAGAATAGCCAAAAACAATAAACAAAAGTGGATAAAAACACCAACCTTTATGGAATTCGAGAATGGAGGAGTACGGCAAGCAGCAAAAACACGAACGATCCTCTTCGAAGCTCCAAGAAATCTTCAAACGAATCAAGATAGAGAAAATCTTGAAACTAAAAGACGATTACAAAGTAAGAAGGAAAGGAAAAAGTAAAAGAGTTGTTCGACGGGGGAAGCTAAGGCAAATGGAACGTTTTTCACAAATGGAAAAGGGAAAAGGAGGGATGAAGCTCTTTATAAGAAAAAATGGGCAAAAGGGACGTTTCACATCCCTCTTTAAAGTCACGCGCGGAATTCAAGGGAATGGCCGCGTAACGTTCGCCCCTCATTAAAGCGGCAACATTTCAAAATTTCAAAACACGTCGAGTATCCAACCTCTTGAAGGCAACGTGCGGGACGACGAAGACTGAAGCCACAAAATGCTAGAGCCCAACCTCCCGAAAGTTTGGACTCAAGCAGAGGCTCTGTTCATACCCTGACCCAAAATATAAAGCCAGGCATAATAAGGATAAAAAGGCCCAACCAAAAGGGATGACCTCTACCATTTACGCGACCTCTTTAAGAGGTCGAACACGACAAAAGGTGTCTAGTCCTACTTGACCAAACAAGTAACTGCCTCCCCGAATCTCTCCTACTATCTCTATCTTCACTAAAAGATAAATCCTAACAAACTTACAAGATAAAGGGAATGGTTTTCCATTAGTAAAGGTGGAACTACCCAAAAAAGTGGTCGACGACTCTACTATAAATACATTGACACTCCTTAGGTATATTCACGTTCTAATCTACTAAAAATCTGCCTAAAACCCTTGGTAACTTAAGCATTGGAGTTTCTTGCACATATCACCCCCACCTCCTCATGAGAAACTCGGACGGAGGCACTTCGGTACTCAAACAATTCGGACGCTACCTCAGAAGGAGTCTGGACCTCACGTCCATGCCCAAATCAATGTTTCAGATAACCCTCGAAATAATTTGTATGTGATATCACTAATAGAAAAAAAATAAAAAATTAACTATTATTAAATATGGTATCTTTATATTTATAAATACAAATATCTATATATGATATGTATTTAATAATAATTTGTTGATCATAAATATATCCTATTTTTAATATTTATTTTTTTTTTTGAAAAAATGATCACATCTATTTACAGGAGTAAATCCCATAGTAATTCCTGAGATTCGCGTGAATACTCAATATAATCCTTAAGATCTCGATTCCCCATTGTAGTCCTCTAGATAGAGCTCCGAGTACTCATAATGGTCCCTGGACATATTTCTGGTGATGAGTCATCACCGGAACGCTGACGTGGCCATATTTTGCCACGCTGGAGGGCTCCAAAACGTCGTCGTTTTGGTTTGGCGCCCTTGAGTACAAATAACGACGCCGTTTAGATGTTATTTAGAAAACAGTTGTCTCCAATACAAACACTTCATCTTCGTCACTTCTTCTTCTACCCTCTCACTTCATCTGCATCTCTTCATCAATGGCGCTACCGTAAGATTCTATCTGCTGGGTTGAAAAATTTGAGAGAAGAAGTAATCCAACTGAAAACTCTTTTCGTTCTTCCCCTTCTCTACCAGAAGCACGAGGTTCCGACTTTGTCATCAGACTCAAAGTAACATTTTCTTTTTACCTTGGGTTTTCAATATAGTGTTAGTTCTTCATGATATGCAAGTTGTTAGTGTGGTTGAGGTTTTCTCATTTTTCCAAGATGGGGGATGTTGGGTATATGAGTATGAGAAGATGACAAAATCTTATATTTATGTAGTGGTTTCAAGGCACGATTAGATCGCTTTCTTTAGAGAGATATTTGTCCCCACACTTAGTTGCTATAGGGTTGATGACAATACTCTCCCAGGATACAATGAAACCTAAGAATTTCTTAATTAGCAATAGTAAGAAATTCTCAACTCTCTTGAACAAAGAAAATCTCTTAATGGTTGAGTAAATTGTACACTTAGTACTTTTTGAAATAGTGGACAAGGACTTATTTATACATATTGCACGTAGCAATTATGATTAGTTACGTATACAAATGGTTGTGTCTTTTCTATTGCCAATAGATACAATGTTTTGAACATATACAACTCTTAAAGAGTTGTGTCCCTTTAGCCAATAGACACAATATTTTGAACACACACAATCCTTAAAAGGTTGTGTTCTTTCAACCAAATGGTACTAAACGGTTAGTAACCGTTTATTAATATTAATAATATTAATAATAATATCAATAATATTAATAATATTAATTAATCAAATTTGTAAATACCCTTCAATCCCCCACTATTTACAAAATTTAAATGTCATACAAGTATATGCATAAAGAATGTGTCACTAAGATTAAACATTCTTTTAGTGTAAATTTTAAAGTTCTAACGAAGTAATAGGTGTCTAATCGATTAAACCTATACTCCATATGCTAGTACCAAAAATCACACACATTACTTATACCCTCCAAGTACAAGAGTTTACAATTTTAAGCACTTATATGGCCTTGTGCTCATCCTGGTTTCATGAATATTTACGAGAATAAAACCTCTAAAATTCTCGATTAGAGCGGCACCACTCTTATATTCATATAGGTGGAATCTTTTGATAGATAATATTATCATTCCATTAAGAGTTTAAACTCACCCTCCTAATTTATTGTAAATAGCACTAAATCCTATACCTTAGTACTCCAATTGCTAAATAACTTGTTATTACCCATTAAACCTTGAAACTAGTGGTCTACTAGAATAAGGTCGGGTTCCCATCATTTAGCAATAATAGGTTTTAATCCCATTTTAGCAGTAGTTTCTTTGATTTTATCCCTTGACAAACCTTTAGTCAAAGGGTCTGCTAAATTTCCTTGAGATCTTATATAAGTAATGGTAATTACACCATCATCTATTAGTTGCCTCACAAACTCATGTCTCAAACTTATATGTCTAGACTTTCTATTATAAACCTTGTTATATGCTCGAGACATGGTTGATTCACTATCACAGAAGATTGAAATGGCTGTCGTCTAATGTGGCCACAGCTTTATATCATATAACAGATTTCTTAACCATTCCGCTTCTTTACCTGCGACTGATAAAGCTACAAACTCAGCCTCTATAGTAGAATGTGTAATACATGTTTGTTTCTTTGAAGCCCAACTTATTGCTCCACCACCTATGGTGAAAATCCATCCTGAAGTGGATTTGTTATCACTAAGATTTGTAATCCAACTTGCGTCGGAATAACCTTCTAAAACTGCGGGATAATCACTATAATGTAATCCCAAGTTTATGGTTTTCTTGAGATAACCAAGAACTCTTGTTATAGCTTTCCAATGTTGATTGCTAGGCTTTCCTGTAAACCTTGATAATTTGTACACAGCAAATGCTATATCAGGTCTAGAACAATGCATTGCATACATTAAGCTTCCTATAGCGCTAGCATATTCTAATTGTGCTATAGGTCTTCCCATGTTTCCTTCTAATTTAAGATTAGGATCATACGGCGTATTGGATTCTTTAATTGTGAGATGATCAAACTTTTCCAATACCTTTTTGATATAATGAGATTGACTTAAAGTAAAGTCAACTTCATTCTTATGCACCTTTATGCCTAATATTGTATCAACTTTATTCAAATCCTTCATCTTGAATTTAGAAGTTAGATACTCCTTCGTTATATGAATTCCTTCTAAATTTGTTTCGATGATTAACATATCATCAACATATAAACAATGATTACTCCATAATCTTTTAGTAAATTTTGAGTAAATACATTTATCCGCACTATTATATGAGAAGCCATTTGATAACACCACTGAATCAAACTTCTCATGCCATTGTTTAGGCGCTTGTTTTAGCCCATACAAAGACTTAATTAATTTGAAAACTTTCTTTTCATTTTCGGGTAGCACATAGCTTTCCGGTTGCTCCATATATATTTCTTGTGAAATATTAGTATCATTTTGGGGATATTCTAAATTAGAAGTTGAATAATTGATAAATTTATTTTCAATAAATTCTACCTTTTTTGATTCAACAACTACATTAGACACTAAGTCTAATATTTATATGCTTTAGAATTTTGAGCATATCCTATAAAAGTTCCTTTTATGCCTCTTGGCCCCAATTTGGTTCTCTTTTGATAAGGAACTCGATAAAAGGCTAAACACCCCCACACTTTAAGATAATTTAAATTAGGTTTCATTCCTTTCTAAATTTCATAAGGAGAAACCTTTCTATGTCTTGATGGTATCCTATTAATGTCAATAATGCTTCACCCCACAAATTGTAAGGCAATTTTGTATTTAGTAACATTGAATTAACCATATCCACTAAGGTACTATTTTTTCTTTCCGCCAAACCATTTTGTTGCAGAGTATATAGAGCGGAAGATTGATGCACAATACTATGTAATTCACAAAAGTTATCAAATTTATTAAAAATTTATTCTTCACCTTGTAGTGATTCAGGGATCACCACTCGCAGATCACGAAGTCTACTTACAAGGATTTGTAATTCATGAATTTGATCCATAATATTATTCATAATAAATTCAAAATATTTATCATAATAAACTTATCTGTTCCTTGTCGTTTAGTATTGTACTTTTCTTCCAAAGATTTCTAAATCTCCAATGGTGATTGAATTAACATATGACCTCGATATGCAATAGTATCTTTATCACGTTTCTTCTTCAATTGAAAAATCTTTTCTTCCTCTTCTAGTGTGGAATTTCCAGCAGCATTGACAATTGGTGTAGTCTTTGAGTTAATCACATGTGCAAGATTGAGAAATAAAAGAAGAAACATTATTTTGTCCTTCCAACTATTGAAGTTTGTTCCTTTAAAGCGATCTAATTTGACAAACTCTTGATTCATGACCTTGAACGTAGTGTTTTGATCTTGTGCCATCTTCAAATAATATCTCTCTAAAATTGTTGGGTATATGAGTATGAGAAGATGACAAAATCTTATATTTATGTAGTGGTTTCAAGGCACGATTAGATCGCTTTCTTTAGAGAGATATTTGTCCCCACACTTAGTTGCTATAGGGTTGATGACAATACTCTCCCAGGATACAATGAAACCTAAGAATTTCTTAATTAGCAATAGTAAGAAATTCTCAACTCTCTTGAACAAAGAAAATCTCTTAATGTTTGAGTAAATTGTACACTTAGTACTTTTTGAAATAGTGGACAAGGACTTATTTATACATATTGCACGTAGCAATTATGATTAGTTACGTATACAAATGGTTGTGTCTTTTCTATTGCCAATAGATACAATGTTTTGAACATATATAACTCTTAAAGAGTTGTGTCCCTTTAGCCAATAGACACAATGTTTTGAACACACACAATCCTTAAATGGTTGTGTTCTTTCAACCAAATGGTACTAAACGGTTAGTAACCGTTTATTAATATTAATAATATTAATAATAATATCAATAATATTAATTAATCAAATTTGTAAATACCCTTCAGGGGATGTTTCTCAGGATGCTTTCAACAACTTCAAATCTCTCATGGATCAAGGTCTCACCTTTTTCATCTCTCTCTTAATCCTTGCTCTTTTTTTCCATCTGGGTCTCACCTTTTTCCCCCTTTTTTTTATGCTCATGTTAAAAAATTGCTTCTTTTCTCTTTTTGTAATTATGCTTAGTTGAGGAGCCATTGCAGAAAACCTTTTAGGTAATCCATTTTTTTTTATCTTTTTTTATCTATTGTTTCTAGATACTTATTTTGATCTAATTTTAACATTTTGAATTATTCATTATGTACTATGTGGCTGTGTAAATTAATCTCTATTAGTTTCTTTCCGATGGATTGTGTCTAGTATGGCCATTAGAATCATGATGGTTAAAGTAATTTTGAATGTTTCATTCATGTTGTTAACTAATTAGTGCTGCTATTCTCATGCATGCTTTTTAGTGAGATTTATAATTTGTATTGATTTAGTAGGAAAGGGATTCAATCAATGCTTGAAGGATTATTTTTTAACAAATGGCTATGAATTTTTACTTGGTTATTATTCTCGATGATGTTTCATTTTTAGAAACCAATAGTCCCGCCTGATTTATACAGATCAATTCGTGAGTCACAACTAATATTATTGTCATGTTACTCAAGAGAGATGTTCATTCTGAAACAATCTTTTTTTGTTGGTATCCCATGTCATCTCGGTCACTTCTGAATGTATTTTCTTGTCAACATGTGCAAGTTATGCTATATATAATTGTCTTATCTCTGTTTCTTTTTTTCCCTCTCTCTTTTTTTGTGATCAATTCCAGGATTTTTCTGTCTTTGCAATTGATGTTGGGCTTAGCACATTTGACAAAGTATCTTGTAAGTTAAATTTATTAGAGAAAGGAAGACAAACATTGGTCTGTTAGGGGGCACTATTTGACTTCTAACTGTGTATCCTGATCTTGTATGATCCGCAGGTTCGTTATTATGTTCAATCTCACATTCAGATCAATGAATATTGTGATCGTGTGGTCTTGATGAGTATTATTCTTTGGATTCTTCTAAGATTAATTTGGTAGTTTAGCTTCTGCCATTTCATTCTGAATTTTTAACCATATTTGTCTGTAGCCTTCTTCATCAAAGAAACATGGGTAACCTATCACCACATGTGTAAAGGTTTTGGATATGACTGGTCTGAAGTTCTCGGTCTTGAACCAAATTAAGGTACATTTACTTCATGTAGCTACTTAGTCCGGCACAGTTGCTCTACTTGTGAATTTAATGTATTAACAATGAATTTTGATGTTAAAATAAGAAGCGTGATGGTTTGATGTGAATGGTACATATTTAATATAGTAACCTTAAAAGAGAAAAAGAAAAAGAGAGTAAATATTTGAATAGTAAGTTTGTAAAAGCAATTCAGAATTGGTATACTGAATAAATATAAGAACATATAGAATTCATTTATTTATTTATTATAATTAAGATAGAGAGAAAGAACTGAATATTCACATGTCACTATCAATAACCTTTGGCGTTACTGAAATGACATACTCAATTGCATTCCAAGATTCTGACTTCGGAGCAAAAAATCTTTGTCAATTGATTTTATTTGTTTTTGGATATTTCTGATATTGTTGAGCTATGTTTTTCTTTTTTATTGAGGACTCGAGGCCTATTGCAATATCCTTTCCTCCTTGTTAATAACATTTCTCTTTATATATAACACTGTTACTAAATTGTCATTCATGTCATTGCTGTTGTTAACATTATATCATCCATCGATGATCTAAACTACTCTGAAAAGAAAAATAGATATTACATTGTAAATGCCCAATACATATTTTCTGCATGTTGGAAGATGAGAAGAAGAAATAAACAAGAGCCTCAGACGGAAGAATGAGAAGAGAGCAATGAATAAGAAAAAGAGATAAAATTTATGAAAATTTAGGGATTTAGGGTTAAATATAGTAGGAGGAACCAATATGGGTATAAATTAGAAATGAACCAACTCAGCTAGCCGTTGGAACCCTCCAGCGTGGTAAAATGTGGCCACGTTAGCACTCCAGTGATGACTCATCACCAGAAATATGCCCAAGGACCATTATGAGTATTCGGAGATCTATCTGGAGGACTACAATAAAAAAATTAGGATCTTAAAGACTACATTGAATATTCACGCGAATCTCAGTGACTATTACGAGAATTTACTCCTATTTACAGATACTACTTTAGCTTAGCTTGTACTTTCTCCTCTTGCTCCACCAAAAAAAAAAAAGGATATCCCTTGAAGGATCCTAAACATACCAAATATTTATAATTTTATAATACATTGTTAAGAAATATTTATAACAATGAGTGTATTAATTGTATATCAATGGGTCGAATAACTATCAATTACATATGAATCATTTTAAAAGGCATTGAATAAATTTGACACCTCACTTTTCCAAAATATCATTTTCAAATAATTATTATGTAAAATAACTATGTGGAATTTCCTCTTATATTAAAACAACTATTTTAATAATACAACTATTTTAATCTCATTAAGATTTGAAAAAGTTGAACCCTATTTAAGTGTTATGGTTGATTAGTCTTAACCTGAGGGAAGCTTTTTTTTTTTAATTAACTACAATATGGACATCTCTTACAACAAAATTTCCAAACTTAGTCACGTTATTAGTTTTTATTGCATTGTAAAATATAACTATTTGATATGAGCTTATAATCATATGAGTCGGATAGGGAAATAAATAATAATATCGTTATTTCGCTATAAAGTAGGAATATTTTGCTGAGTTATCGTGTTTGCATGTCGGATATATTTCAGATACGATACTCACTAACACTCGTCTGATACGTGTGTCTGCTGTGTCTAACCGTCTTTTAATAAAAAATAAATTTTTTTCCGGACACGTTTGAATACACCTAAATACCATCATGTATCAGCGTATTCAGTCTTATTCTTAACATATATTCTTGAAATAAATTTAGATATAATATATATTAGTATTTATTAAAATAAAAAAATATTTTAAACACTTGATATAATTAAAATAAGATATTAAAAATAATTTAAAAATTAATTTATATTCTAATATCAATAAAATATCAAATAACATTATGATTTATCTAAAAAATATTTTATATTTTATATATATGCGTGTCCCTGTATCTTGTAAGATTTTAAAATTCGCGTGTCAGCATATTCCGTGTCATGTCACGTCCCATGTGCATGTCAGTCTCTATATTATAGTTATTTTAAATTATCCATAAAAACAATAAATTGCATCGTCATCAGTTTTAAGTCAACTCATAAGTATACCATCTTAGTTTCAAATTATCTTCCAACACTATATTCAATAAGGCCAAATTAGTAGTTTAAAATTCAAACATGTGTTCTAAGACTTATTGTCTCACCTAATTCTACCATGAAATGACATTTTACTCATCACTCAAATTTCAATACTGATTGGGAACAACACTCTTATTCAATATAAAGCTTTTGCTATAAACTTTCATTCAATATATTTTACACATAGTTGTCAGAATCGAATCGATGATCGAATTGATAAGGTTACTGAATCACTGGGTTACTAGTTCAACCGGTGAATCACTGATCGAACCGGTTAATCCGATATAATTAAATAATTATATAAAATTTAATTATTTTTTATTATAAGTACTTTTATTTTATTTTTATAAAAATAATTATCATTTTCAAATTTTAATATTTTATTAATTAATTTATATTTATTGTATTATTATATTATTATAAATAAAAACTTACATACAGTTAATTTTCATGTGAAGTTGATATTTAAAAACAATTAGATGATTTGACAAGTTTAACTAAATATTAGCTAACAATTTTCAACTATCAACTTCATATGAAGACAACTGCATGTGAGTCTTTACCTATTATTATATACTACAAGTATTGATTGAAAAAATAATATTAATAGATATCATATAATCATGAAAAGAAAAAATAAATTATGATTAACAATTTTTTTTGTTTATCTTTTTAATATATATATATATATATATATATATATATATATATATATATATATATATATATAATAAAATTTATAGTTAAATAAAATATAATTGATTTAAAAATGAGTGACTTTAAAATTAAAATTAATTGAATATAAGTAAAGTAAAAAATTACTATATGTATTATAATTTGGATATATGTTTGTAAGAAGCAATGTAGCTTGGTGGTATGATTGCTTTTCTTGTAACTTTGGAGTATGAAGTTCGAACACTATGGCAGTTATTTTGCAAAATTTTTCAAAAACCACAAAGCTTTGACACTTGGCAACGCTGGAGTATATGGAGAGCATGGTGGACTTGCAGAACCCAGATGCATCGTACCTTTGCCTTCAATTGGGACCGAGCGATTTCGTCCGGTCCAGTTTTCATCGAATTTGACTAGTTTTGGCCGATTCGTTCCAGTTTTTTGCCTTGAACGGTCCTAATCTTGGACCGGATCGGTATAGGGTCTAGTTTACCAGTTTTAATAACTATGATTTTGCATATCAATTTGTTGATTAAAGAATCACGTGGAGCAGAGATAGCACACAACATAGTAGGTTGATAAAATTCTCTTTTTAATTGAAATTCAAACAAAAAATAACCCAAAAAAATTTATCAATCCTTTTAGTTATCTCCTTATTAGAAAATATATCGATTAAGTGATTATTTAAGTTCAACATGTTAATAATCACCAAATGAATAAAAAATGGTCTCTATCTTCTTCCATCTTTTAAATAATTTCAAATCAATTTGTCATATTCACTACATTATCGTGAAGGTCACCCTCAAATTCTTGCTCCTACCATCCAAATTCAACAAACTTACTCAATCAAGGACTCGCAATGTAATAACAGGTATGCACCATTGTCCACTCATATTACTAAAGTGCTTATAATATATTTGTTTACAAATTAATTAAAAAATAAATATTTTAAAAAGAGCAAGTAGTCCAACAATCCATGAAATGTAGCTTTTTAGAAAATTGCATAGGCATAGACTTTTAGCACTAGCAGTTGACGTCTTCAAACTTGTTAGGATAGTTTTATGGTGCTGAGTGCCTAAAATTTCAGCAATTACTAAAATGAGTTGTCATGAGAGAGGGAAGGATGCGTGTGGTGTAGGGTGCAACACGCGCAAACAGGAACTGATTCCTGTGCAACTAGCTATGGTTAATGATGATTAGAGATTTGGGTTGGACTTTTTTGTGAGTATAGCCGTTTATGGCGTTACTGATGGGCTTCGAGTTTATTGTCAAGGAAAAAAAAAAAGATAGAACAACTTTTGGGGGAGGTTGGACAGAAAAGTCAACTTCGTATAATGGTTTAGGCCAAAAAGATAGAACAACATGCTTCTGAATGATCTTTCATCATCATTAATTCAAATAATAATGCAATAGCATAGGTCTCGAAAGAAAACGAAAATACAAAAATATTAAGAGTAAGAATATCATGAGCCCAAACAACATTCTTTGTAGCAATATATTATTTTTGATAATATTAAATAATAATAAATCTACTGTAATACGGTGTACATGTCATGGATAAAATATTTTATTTTTTTAATTAATATGAGATATTTTTATGTTAACAATATTAAACATAAATAAATATTTTATTTACTATTTATATAGTAACATAACAGATTCATTATTATTTATTATTAAGATAAAAAATATATCATATAATATTTATCTTTTGTATAGTATCACATTAGTTTTATTTTAATATTAAAGTACTTTATGTTGGTAATAAATAATAATAAAACTACTGTATTGAAGCCTAAATAAGAAATAAAATATGACATACTTTTTATTTGTATTATTATTTTTTTCATGTCAAGAATAAATAAAATATTATATTTTTAGGTTTAGTATCGTTTTTTCTGTCTTAATGTTAGATAATTATAAATAATTTATTTTAGTTGTATTATATTTTTTTATTTGGAGAATTTATTTGTTTGTATTTACCTTAATTATATTACTTGTATGCCAAATTGTTAAGAAGATTAAAAGAAGTGTCACTGATGAGATAAATTTTTGGTAGCCATTAGAGAATCAAGGCATGTGATGTTTGACGGTTGCGTGCCCAGTGTGCTCTCGTTACTGTACTAGTAATTAATCGTCCAGTCACATCTGGGTCACTTAAATGATGGAGCGTTGCAGAAGTCATGTGCACTTCCTCAAATATAGCACGGAGGATATAGTCTGGGTTCCATTAATGCCATGTGATTAAAATAATAATGTGTGTGAGGCAAGCTATTTGTTCCCTTGTCATGTGCATTTTTTTGTTATTTTCAGCCAGTTAGCGTTAACTGAATAGGGTTATTTTTAGCGAAGCATATGAGGAGAATGCAATACTGAACTTTTTTCTTTTATCTTTTGCTGTGTATATTAGCAAGTGAATTTTGAAAAAGAAGAGTCGTTGGCCCACCGATAGGTATCATGTAGTAATAAAGGGTGAGACTCTTCTCCTATATAATTTAGAGATTATATTCGCTAGAGAAAGGGAGGTTCGTAATTTTAAAAAAAGTTGTTTCTCATTCTTTACTAATCACACATGCACTTTGACATAACAGGCACCGAACCCTAAGTCCCTACAATGTCAATGTTTCATCGTAGTGATCTGTTGCAGACGAGACATATAGACTGGTTAATTCAGTGTGGGTGAGCTATATAATATCAGAGTTAAGTTATGTAGTTTACCACAAAAAATAGGGTCTCGAAATGGGTCAAAAAAAGTGGTGCACATTCAACATGATTAGAATGTGACCTACATGAACTGGGCCCGTTCATTCCGAAGGCCCAGTAACACAAGCCTAACTCCGGGACAATACATTAGGATAGTCAGTTGAAGTGTTAGGTAATGTGTTCCCACTTTACAAACCTTCTAAAAGCCTGGAGTTGTGAAAACATTTCAACTTGCTCATATGGCAGAAAAAGACAAGGATGTCGTGAAAGGGGTTGATCCAGATCGCACAGAAAGGTAACGACATTTTAGTCGAGGGTTGTGCTCTTTTTTATGATGCATGGTTAATAAAATAGTGGGTTTGTGGGATTTCAGTGAGGTAGCAAGAGTCACGGAAGGCGGAAAAAGGTCAAGTGTCGACTATTAGCTATTGGTCTTCCTAAGCAAGAGTAACGACGTAATAGTTACTCCTAAGGACAACTGTGATCGCGGTAGTTGTCGTGAATATTTGGTGCTTGCTGTTTCCTGAACCATAACTTGTTTTATTTTGGGGAAGCATGTCTTGACGGACAATGAAGCCACGAGGGAAATAATGAGGACTCTGTTTGTGCAAATATGATCTATTTGCGGGATGCTCTCCAACCATGAAAATGTCATTCAGGCACTAATAAGACGGATTTATGAAGGTTCTAGAAACACCCCAATGAAGCCAGCGTCCAAAACGGAGAACACGACAAAAGGGGTCAAAACGCGATGGCCAAAGCCAACGTTAGTTGCTGCGTGTGTCCTAGTAAGGTGGTGACACAGAAATAAACTAAAGAGAAATCTCAAAGATCAGTAGTAAAGAGTAAGGGTCCCCAAAAGAACACAGAGAAAGTCAAGACCTAGTCGCCGTCGTTTAAGGTGAGTATAGGATAACGTATGAGTCTAATACGTCGTCTATTTTCGTATCATGTTGTGCTTCGTACCTCCATTTGAGTTCCGTTTTTCTTGTAGAGAAAGCTAAACTTTGGTGATGTGGAGGAGGCCTCCTCTAAGTACAACGAAGTTTGGCAAGGTGTACCAGATACCCCATTCACTTACCTCACCCATGGCCGCATCCATGTTGCAGACGAGATGCCCGTGGTAAGTATTTGCTTTTGTCAGATTTCCATGTATTTTTTTAGTCTCAGCATTTGCCATGAAAAAACCTAACAAAATTGCAACGGATATACTGTGATAGTGTTTTAAGTCTACACTTTCGCCCCCCCTGTTGGGATGAACTTCCTTAGGTCGGAGTTGGCGGTAGCGGCGTATATCTTCTTTAAGAGTCTTGATATGAGGTTAAAATTGTTTTCTACTTAGTTAAAAAATGTTACGTTCTATTTGTTTATTTCATAGATGTGTTCTAATATATATTCGTGCGTGTTATACTGCTGCCTACATAGATACTTTTAATGGAGATTGTGTGTTGTGGACCTTGCGTGTAGGGAGGTCCTAGTTGAAAATGAATATTCCCGTAGAGACAGGGATATTATATTGACGTTGCATCCAGGACACCAGCTGGTGGAGGATGTATGTGGTTCTATTTTATTTAGGCTTTTTGAGGCAAACTGGAACTGATTTTCTTGTTATGTAAGTTATCAATCTAACATGCAACATGCTCACTCATGACTCCGACATGCCAAAGTGGTTTCTGCCGACGACATTCGCGGTAAGCAGTTTATTCATAAATTAAATTTTAATATTTGGGTCATGCTTATGGTGAGAACCCTTTCTTGACAACTATATTCTGCTTTCCATGAATATGCAGCAAATTGCTCTTAGTCCCATTAATCACAACATTGATACATATGAGTTTATACGCACCCGATTCATGGGTCTTGCGGATGATTTGTAGATGGTAAGACAATATCCAATGCATATTATGTTCACGTGAATTCACCACCTGACTAATAGTTAAGTAATGTTGTTTGTGCGACTTTCCTTGCAATATATATGTGCCCATGTATAGGGAGCACCACTAGTACCTCATGATCGTTGATCTCGTTCACTGCAAGCTAATGTATTTAGACTCGGCCAAAGACCCAAATGAGCGTGATGGTAGAGTTGCGCAAATAAAGTTTGTGGTAAGTGTTATGGCTTCAATTAAGAATAGAATGTTTCCTGTCTTTCGAGACAATTAAACAATATCTCTTATGCCAGCCTTTAAATTGATTTCTTCTATGGGCAAGGCCTTCTTCATAGAGATTATGTTCGAGGACAACAGGTTCTGAAAAAAAGCTAATCACTACCAACCTCAGCCTTCTACCTTCGAAGTGGTGGAGCCTGAAGTTGGACAGCAAGGAGAACTTTCGTATGCCAAGTTACTCTTTATTTGGTTTTAATTAGATTATGATAACATCATGAAATTTCCACTAGTTAACCGCTACGTGTTACACTATTCTTGTAGCAATGACTGTGGGGTTTGGGTTTTTCATTTGATGATGCATGTGTGGCTTTAGAAAGACTTTTTTGTTGAGATGAAAACACAAACATTTTTACCCCATTTGTAAACTATTGGGTTTTCTGCTGACTGAATGTCATAAGTTGCAGGACGTCAATGATCGAACTCGGATGAGATTGGCTCTAGACTTGGTCATGGGAGACTATAACCCACTGAACTATCCAACTGTCGAAAAATTTCCTGCAAGATTATAAAATGACCAAAACTTAACTCGAGTCCAACCCAAGAAGGAAAATAAAAAAACATGCATCAAGTATCCAGCAATGAAAAAAAAAAAGAAAAACATTCATAACCGCCCTAATCACTTGGGGGTGCACAAAAACGAATGGGCCCATGAATAGAATAAAATCCCAAGGTTATGCACCGAACAAAGCAGATATTCATGTCACTTGCCGCTCAAGCATTTGAGGAAAAGGCTCATCGAACTCCACTATGTAGTATTTCCTTAGAAACGAGTTGACTTTTTCCACAACTTAGATTATTAACACATTAATACATCTTTCACCACATGTGCTCTATATTACGTTCCATGACTATATCATAACGAAGCATAATGCATGCTAATAATTTATCAATTTTAAATAAGCAAATCCCGCAGTCATATTTCACATGCATGTCTCTTTTCAAGTTGGGCCTCGATAACAAGAAAACTACCATGGGAATTCAAGATAAAATGGAAGTCAATAACATGAAAATACCAAATCACATAACTCAATTGAGTCCACACATAGGTGCATTCGCTGAACTGTGTTTAACTTAGCCAAATCTCATTGCATGCCTTACTCGCCACTCGTAGTTGTTAGGCCATGAACCTACCTTGCCTTTCCAAGGAGCTGCCAGATCTGCAATGGGTAAGAAAAAATACTGAAATCAAGGAGTGATTATCTTAAACATACACATTATAAACGTACGAAGCCTCTAACCTCCTTCAACAATTGTGGTCCCTTTCCAATGATCTGAGTCGGGCACTCGTTATTACCAACACTGGACTCCACGGTTTGAAACATGCTTTGTTTCACATTGTGTTTCACCTTATGTCGCTTTGCACCAGATGGCACACCCTGCACTAACTCAATTGTTATCACTAGGATTATTGATAGATATGAAATAAAGAATTAGAGGTAAAGACTTCATAGTATCATAAATTAAAGTGAACAATAAATCGATCGTTGACTACAATGACTTAGGAATCGTAATTGAGTAGCACTCTTACTACTTCCAGTAAAACAGAGGCAACTCCTAATGAACTAATGGTCACCCAACATATCTATTTATTCCTAAACTTATTACCATAGTGGAGCTGTTGTCACAACTATCCCCTTCATCCCTAACCATTATTAATATTCACTAATATCTCAACGGTCAGTACTATCATAATTACCTAGTTATGTGTTCCTATCACAGCTGCATGTCAACAAATCAGACCCACAAGGATACATTGGAATTATTGACAGCAAACTGAATCAACACCAGAACCAACAGCTTACCTTTCGAGGTTCATTTGGTTCGACAAGTTCTTTGCTGCAACATGTGCGCTGCTATTTTTTCTTGACACAGTGTCTCTTAGTATGCCCTGGCCGTTTGCATACTGTTCACAGCACCTCTTTTGAAGGTGTTTCTGTTTGGGTATTTTTCGGGCCCCCTTGGGTTTAGCAACAACTAGGTCCCTGACAATGCAGTTGCCTTCTGCTAGACCATCTCCTTCTGTCGGCCTCTCTCTTGCCCCATTATCAAATGCTCTGTACTTCAATTCTAGCTCTCGACACAGCATTAGTACGCCACATAATGCCTTCCGAAATAGTGATAATCTTTGGGCACCTACAAAGAAGAGCAGCTACAAGACAGTGTGGAAGGCACCATGTCGAAGCAAAAAAACCCGCCTCACTTGTGTCAGCCGAGCTCTCGACGTAATGCTCAGTCGAGTTCACATTTAATCGCCATCTCTGCAGCACAAGTGCATCCGGAATCGCTGTCACATGTTTCTATTTCATGACAAAGAACATATGGCTACAGGGATACCCATTCACTCTCCAAAAGTTACATTGGCATTCAATTTTTCTAGAGGACCTGCCAAAGGCTACCATAATGCTCATAGCTGGTTGCTCGTACTTCTCAACTGTGTAGACCATTGTGTTTAGGCACCTTCTCTTGGATATAAGATTCAATGTCCCATCACCGATGATCTATTTCTTGACATCAGTAAAGACTTCTCTTGTATACACTGAGGCATCATGTTGCTCAATCGATGTGAAACCAGTCATCATGATCGGAACAGAATTGATGGACTTGAAGTGGAGTAGTAACTCCTTATTTCTATACTCCTAGACAACCAACTCCAACTTCTAAACTAACTCAAGTATAGTGTGCGTTGTCTTCGAAAATTTTTTTACGAAGGCTATAATCCCTTCACATTGGGAAGTTGTCCAAAAACTCAGGCAAACCTTGTCTCGTAGATATGCATTTGCCTACATCCCCCACCTCTCATACATCTGGGTGGCCCACTCCTTTCCTTGTAAGTCATAATCAGCAACAGCGCTCTCTCATTCCATCTTGAACTCCTCTATTGCCATGTCAACATACAACCACCTTCTGAACAAGCTACGTAAAGTTTCACCTTTCACATTTGACATCACATTTTTTTCAATATTCCAAGCACACACAATTGGTGTGTTGAATCAGGAAGAACTGATCTGACGGCCTTAATAATTGCTTTATCCCCGTCAGTCACGACCACAGAGGGTTTCTTCTTGCACATCACCTCCAGCAAATTTTCTAACATCCACTTGTAAGAAGTTGCACTATCGTCAAATAATAGCCTAAACCCAAAAATCATTGTTTGCTTGTGATTGTTAGAGCTTGAAAAAATCACAACAGGTTTTTTGTACTTGTTTTTCTTATAGGTCGAGTCGAAGGCAAGAACATCTCCAAAATGTTGATAATCAGCTCTGCTGGCTTTATCAGCCCAAATTAAATTTGCCAACCGTTCATCTTTTGTTACACTGTATCTAGCTACCGATATGGGGTCCGAACCAGCCTTTCCCTCCAGATAAACAATAACCGCATTCGCATCACCATCCGATATGTTAGCGTGACGGGTTCTGTCGGCGTAGTTGTACACGTCTTTCTTCAAGAAACCCAGCAACGAGTACCTGCCATCCATTCCTGCCATGTATCTAACAATCTTCGATGTCGCAATGCCACTCACACGTAATCCATCAATCTGAGCCCTTGCTGCATCGGTCATTTCATGATGGTTGGAAATCAGATGAACCATCGACGTAGGTGTTAATTCGTGATTATGTTCTCTCGTAACTTTTTGCACCTTCCAATAATGCTCAGTTTTGTCCATGTAAATGGAGAGCTTAGCCTTGCAATTGGTCCGTGTCTCAAGTCTGTATATCCTCCTTCTATCAACTCTGTCATTGTGTCTTCGATCCCTCAAACCTTATTTATTACAAAAAAAACCTATATCTAATCAAATTTCCACTATAATCCTTGCCTAAATCACCCTTCTTGATGCCGAATCCATAATACTTTCCCAGCCTCCTATAAAACTTATAAGCTGCGTCAACACTATCCCACCCCATCTGCTTTATGTCATCAACATCTAACTCGGTGACATCTTCATATTCACCCAAATCCTCATTCGCCACATCTTCACCACTTAGGTCCTTCGGATCTGATTCCTTATCAGCCTCGGTTTCAGTCCCCCCGATACCAACAGCCGCATCACTTAAGGATACCTCCATCTACATGTAAGTTACACACAATTGACATTTACATATATAATATACTAATAACAATTTTCAGGAAAAACTACTCAACGGATATATTAATTGGTCTCCTCAAACGATTCAGTTCTTAAGTAATACTTTTTTCTATTTTTCTACCATCTCATATATTCTCTCAAAAGAATAGTTCAAAGTATCTTTAACCGTATTCAACTTTAGCATACAACATCTACTTCATGAAGATATTCTAACATAACATTATTAATAAATAATTATTTATAATTTTATGCTACATTTATTCTTATTTTCTTCCTAAATTATTTTAATACATACCCAACCAAAGAACATCTCAAAATTAAGCCATACTATACAATCTTCTAAACCATATCAGCAAACACATAAATAAGTCAGTTAATAAATAATACAATATTTTTTAATTTGGCTCCCCACACATCGCAAGGGTCTGAGTCGAGTTTAATAAAAATGATCATCCTCATTACACACCCTATCCCAACAATTTAATTTAACACAAGTATTATGTCATTTGTTTGCATAACATTATCCCAAAACTTACTCATAATGCTAATCCTAATTAATGATTCACCAGAGCTTCCAGATATCAACTACTAGGCTATCTAACTATCCACAATTTAATACAGTTCAACAAACAGTGCCTACATTCCACGACCTTAAGCCAATCAATAAATTAGACAGAAGATCACACTACACAATGGATCAATGGCTTCTTAAACCATAACAACGAAAAGTACAAAATAAAATTCGAACACAAATAGTTCATCTGGCGTAAGTTCTCTCGCTCTGCCACCGGGACAGATCCATGAATGCGGTCACCAGCTTCTTCCTCCTCTGCCATCATCACAATGCGCTTACTACCGTTGCTGCAAGTACACCCTTCTACAATGAATCCCTAAATGTCTTAACCCTAAGGCTCCATTTATCACTGTAACCTCTTTATTTTTCCTTTGTACCATCCAGAGTGAAAGGGAAACAGAAATTCAATACTACTCCTAATACAATATCCAAACATATTGCTACAAAGAATGCCATTTGGGCCCATGATATTATTACTATTAATATTTTTGCATTTTCATTTTCTTACGAGGCCCATACTATTGCATTATTATTTGAATTAACGATGATAAAAGATCATTCAAAGGTATGTTGTTCTATCTTTTTGGCCTAAGCCATTACACGGAGTTGACTTTTTGGTCCAACCTCCCCCAAAAGTTGTTCTATCTTTTTTTTCCCTTGACAATAAACCCGAAGCCCATCAGTAATGCCACAAACGGCCATATTCACAAAAAAGTCCAACCCAAACATCTAATCATCATTAACCATAACTTCAGCTTAACACAATACTCCATCTAATGTCAACAGCATCCTGTCTGCGCATATTGCACCCAACACCACACCCGTCCTTCTCTCCCTCATGACAACTCATTTCAGCAGCTGCTGAAATTTTAGGCACTTAGCGCCGTAGAACTATCCAATTTGTTAACAGTTTATATAACAATTGTTTTTGGCTCTCAGATATCATGATCACTTATGTCACCAAAGTATTTCAACAGTGTTAGCGTAAGCATTATCCAAATTTTGACTTGGTGAACTTTCCAAAAGATGGTGTATATCAATTTTTAAAATATCTTTAATTTGATTATGTTATCAAGATACATATTTTCTTCTATAAGGTTCTACATAACACATTGAACAAAGCACAAAAGCTTAGAATGAAAAGCAGATGATGTTTCATTGTTCCTTAAAGCAAATAATTTAACAAAGCACAGAAACAAGTTTCAAGCTAATAAAAGAGTTTGTTAATATGTTTGAAAAAGAGATATGTCAATGATTGAACAAATATATAGATAAAAAAATAAGCATTCAAACAATTTATCAAATACGTGTTATGCAAATCAGTAAAGCACCAACCGAGAGCATATTTATAAATCAAAACCGCGAAACGAATGCAAATTTGTATACATGCATGTAAGAAAAAAATCGAAGGAATTTCATGAAGAATTTACCCCCAATTTCTGCTAACAAAGAGAAAATCAAAACCTAGCATTAAAGAAATAGAAGTAGTAACAATTAGCAAATACAAAATATGAGTAATTAAAAGAAGAGAATACAGATTTGTATATAAACCTAGTTCAACGAAGATGGAGAAGGAGAAGCTTCATAGAGCACAACATGGTGGAGCAGGAAACTTTGATGGAGGAGATTGCAGCTGGAAAAAAAACATTGATGGAGGAGCTTGCCGCCAAAGGAGAACGTCGTGGATGAGATCGTAGATCTCACGCTGCGATGGAGTTTCTTCTTGGTTCTCAAATTGCAATGGAGTTTCGATAGATTGAGTAGCACAGCGTTTATTAGTGAAATACAAGAGTTAGTTTTTATGTTAGTGAAGCAGATAATGAGATACTGGCATTTAAAACTACCAAATTCACTAAAAACCGCCGCTTTACACAAGCAAATTATGGCAGCTACACAAACCGCCTCAATTTATGAATATAACAGTAGTATTTTAAAATTGCCATTATGTTGATACAATTTTATACCGTTTTTTTTTTTGTAGTGATAGCCCACAAACTGAGGATCGTTATTTTGTTGTGTGTTGATCTTGGAAAAAAATCACGAACTGAGGATCGTTGTTTTGTTGTGTGATGGTCTCGGGGACGCCCACAAACTGAGAATCGTTGTTTCCCCTTATTTGTATATTATGGCGTCGAGCTTTGCGCCAACTGCCGGTAGTCACGAAGGAGTGGTATTCTTAACCACCGACACATATGCATGAAGAACACAATAGAAAACCATATCTAGGACTAGTTCCTAGGTAATGTCAGGCTGCAGGGTGTAAACCAACATGTGAGCTCATGACCTGCTTAGGACAAACATGCATCATAATGTTTGCGCATTTGCATTTGGTTGTGTTTGCTTATTTTATTTTTCTGTGATTGTGTTGTTTGTCTTATTATAACTTATTTATGTGTTGAATTGGGTCTCTTACTTGTATTATTAATTTATGTATTGAGGTGACAAAGAACTGATGTTGTGATTGAAAGTTAATTATGTGGCTGAGAGATGGTTAATATGACTAATTTTGTGATTGAGATTTGTTTTAAGATTAGAAATTTAAAAAATATAATTAATTATCTAAAGTAAAATTAAGTATTTTCAAAGATTTGATAAAACAGTTTTCTTGAGTAAGTTAATTATTTGCATTTGATTCATTACTTTTACAGCATTCTCATTCTCTACTAAGAACAAGTGGTTTGTTCTTACCCCAAAAATTTTCACCCTTTCAATGACACAGGTTTGAAGACTCAATATGGAGCTGCGGACGAGTAGTTAATTTTATTTATGATTCAGTTGCTTTTATAGAGTCCCCTCACTCTTATTTCTTATGCTTTTACTTTATACAGAGGGATATGTGTTGTATCTGAGTTTTATTTGATTTTTTGTATAACTTTTATTATTATTAGTATTTATGTAATTATTATTACTCGGAGATCTTTGATATATGATTTTAATAAATAAAAACAAAACTTTCTGCAGTTTTCCTGAAGGTTGGAATGTGATATCGATGGAAAGACTTAATATTAAATAGATAATAAAAGAAAACAGGTTAGTAACACCTTACTTTTAGTGCAATTATGACGCGCTAGAAGTTGGGTCGTTACAGATAACATACGTAAGCGCGTCGAAATAAGTAGATAATTAAAAGTTTGAAGAAAGAATAAGAGTAAAGAGATATATATAAGTATATATAAATATCTACTAGTCTCGACCCATGAAGATTAGGCCGGCTAGAGGTACAACAGTAAAACAATTTGACATACATATCCTATCTCTCAAAAAATACATCATAAGCCTCTAAAAGTAAGTCTTTTAAAATAAATACATCATATAAGTATTTCCAAAAGAATGAGAGAATCTAAAATCAAAACAAAAACAGAAGTCTTCTTTGCCATCTTCTAGATAAAATTTTCGCTCACTAAAGAGTGTCGGGACCTGCATCTAAAAAACAGAAATAATATATGGGTGAGAAACCAAACCACCAGGTTCCCAATAGGGTAAAAGTGCCGAATCAATACAATATAAGATAACAGGAACTCTCAAGGCAATTTTAATATCCATAGTTTCATTGATCCAAGCCTAGGATTCTCACTAAACTAGAAAATGGCAACTTGTCTAAGGATTCTAATCTATCTTTTTATTCTCAGTTTTCCACAAACCTCCAAATCACCACATCAGAAACAACCTCAGCGTCACTACTGCCGGTATAAGGGATCTCTCAGTTATTCAAACACATACAAAACAATACAAAGAATACACAAATAAAGAGAATAGATAAGGCAATTAGATCAAATAGCATATGGATACAATTATTCTGCAAGGCAAGCCAAAGACAAGATGCACACTCAATCAATATATACAAATACAAATGATGCATACCTGCCCTACGGCCAATGAGCTCATCTGTTGGTTATAAGCCAAAACCCGACATGCCCAGTAGTGAGCCCTGGACAATTTCACAGTGCACGCATCCCAAGAGGTATTCATATTCATCAACTTCTCTTGGGAGAATCATCCGGGAAGGTTTAAGTGCCTGGCAACATCTTGCGACGGAGGGTCAACAAAGTGTCTCAAATCTCAACCCGGAGTAAGTGGGACAAACTATAACCCTTGCATCTACCCAAGTGGTTTCAATCTTAACCCAGAGCAAGTGGAGCGAAGCACAACCCTTGCATCTACCCAGGGAGTTCTAATCTCAATCTGAATTAAGTGGGACAAACCACATTCCTTGTATCTACCCAGTGAGTTTCAATATCAACTCGGAACAAGTGGGATGAACCACAGCCCCTTGCATCTACCCAAGGAGTTCTAATCTCAACCCAAAACAAGTGGAACAAACCACAACCCTTGAATCTACCCAGGGAGTTATTATATCAATCAAACTCATTTCCATCATCCAATCAAATTAACTCATCTCTTCAATCTCTTCCAACTCGTTTCGACTCAATAATTTTCTTCTCAACACTTTCTACCCTCTAATTCACCATCTCTATACTCATTATAGGGGTTGCGAAAGTGAAAGAGCTGGTTGGATAGGCTAAAACAGTTAAAAATCATCATTACTTAAAAATAGGGTGTCATACATACGCATAGGTCATGTGTATGCATGGGTCATGCGTACGCATGGTTTCAATTCGGGAAGCCATCTCATGCGTACGCATGGCCCCAACTTTCTGCAAAATCTGCAGAATTTAGTTTTTGACATTAAATTTCAAACATGCAAAACTTTTGCTACAATATTCAGTTTTCACCCATTCTTGAACATTTTTAAAGTTCTCTTCCCTAATTTTAATTTAATATAAATTTCACCCAAATCCAAACTTTGAGCGCCAAGTAATGACCCATCGAAGTTGGCTAAAAATCTATTCTTACCAAATTTACACAAACCTTCAATTTTAACAATTCTCAATTCAATTCAACCCTAAACTCTTCCAAAATCATTCCTACACATTCCAAATACTTATATCTTAATCCTCAACCATACCAAGCCTAAATCAACTCAATTCTGGCTTGTTTAATACATTCATCAACTATATCCATTCTCAACAACAACATACATCACTATATATATATATATATATATATACAGTTTCTCAATCAAAACTTCAACATACATACTCAATCTCATGCAACATTTCACGCCACTTGCCTCAACTTACCACATAGGGAATTCCTCACCCTATCACGGCATCCGATCCAATTTTCATATCAAAACCTCAATAGGCAATCAAATCACAATATCTATTCAATCACAATTTCATTTAAACTCAATCAAAATCATACTCATTTTGCAAATTCACACTTTATCTCATCAATACTCAATTATCGACCAACATATATCATAATTTTTACTAAATCAAATAATCAACCTCAACAATTCAATAATAATCCTAGGTCCACTAGTCTAGGATTTCATGTCACATTACATGGTATTTACCCAAAACTTAAACCTATACCTTAATGTCGCAAATTTTAAGTTTCCAAGTTTTTCCTTCCAAAATTTTCAAGCCTTAAATTGACTCACACCAATGTCCAAGTTCAAACTCTAAAATTTCACCAAGTCAAGCTTTCAATTACTCAATCTAACACCATATCATACAATTTAGCATAATGTCAAAACTAGGGCTCATATAAATTGATGAACCAAGAAGAAAAAGGGAATTCTTACCTTTACCCATTGAAATTAGTGATGATAGCCACCAAGAACACAAGTTAAAGAACTTCTACAATATCAAAATCACAAGAAATCCTCAATACCCAAGCTCAAAATACAAAATTAGATGTGAATGTGAAATTGGAGTTAGAATTTTAAGTTACTTGATGAGCGAATATTTCATACACTTTTTGATGTCATTGTCTTAGTATTTTCAGTATATTTTGTTAAGTTTTATTATGTTTTAGTAGGTTTTAATGAAAAATTCACTTTTTGGATATTACTTTGAGCTTTCGTATTTTTCTTATGATTTTAGGTGAATTTTGAATAATTTTGGCAAGTTTTGGCAAAGTCTAATTCAAAGGCAAGGAAAGCATAGCAGATGATGTCAGAATCTGACCTCCGTGCATTCAAACGAGCATTTCTGGAGCTTAAGAGGTCCAATTAATGCGTTCTTAATGGTGTTGGAAAGCTAACTTTTAGAGCTTTCCAGCAATATATAATGATTTATACTTTTTTTCATATTGGACTACCCAAAACGGGCGTTGAATGCCCAAACTATCCCTTTTTCCAAGAAGGACCAACCTCCCATGTTGAACGCCCAAACTGGCATTCAACACCACAAAGAGAGCAAGGAAGTAGCATAGACACTCTCTAGTGGGCCTTCAACTCTCACTCCCTCAAGTTGGACACCAAGCTCAGCCCAAACACTCACCAAGTGGGCCCAAAAGTGGATTTTAGCACTCCTTAGCTTAGTTTCGCATATCTTTGTACTTTTAATTTGAAATTAACATCTTTTAGGGTTAGCATCTTCTATTTGAAGAGGAGAACACTTAGGAATCAGGCACGCCTCCTAGGGAGGACGGATCATACTTTATACACCTAAGTTTCTTTGTAAATTATGAGTAACTAAACCTCCTAGGTTAAGGTTAGGAGCTCTGCTGATTCCTATGGATTAATACAATTACTTTTCTATTCCAATAAATGTTTAATTCTATTCTATGATGTGTTGTCATTCTTCATCCTTATGAATCTCGATCCTACATAAGTTCCTTATGAATCTTGACCCGGATAGTATTGAGCTACAGCTTGAGGATGCATCACAGGTTCCAATAGAATTATCTGGACTAATTGGAGTATGTGACATATAACCTCGTTAGTCAAGGGCAATTGAGGTTCTTGTGGCTCTAAGGGCTAGAACCATAAGAGCATCAGTCTCTGATCCGGAAGATCCGACCTTGTCTATAGGGTTTTGAGTAGGATCATCAAAGGGATTGACTTGCGCGCGCTTCACCCTCTCCCAGATTGATATAGTCCGTTCGGATGTTTGGTCTGGACCTGAGGAGATTAATGACCACGACCCATGGCTTAATCACTTACAGCCTTGCCATTGAAAGAATCATTCATCGTTGAAGTAGAGAGTATGACGTGTTAATTCAGAAGAAGCATCTCCGAAGACTTAACTGATGTCTCATTACTATCTCTATCTTAATTAATTATCGCTTTTGTTATTGTTTGTTTATGCGCCTACAACAATCAAAACTATCTTTCGATTCGCCTGACTAAGATTTGCAGGATAACCATAGCTTGCTCAATCCGGCAACCCTCGTGGGATTCGACCCTCACTCACCTGAGGTATTACTTGGACGACCCGGTGCACTTGCCGGTTCAGTTGTGCGAGTTTAAAGTTTGCACACCATTACTCACCCAACGAATTAGATAGAATTGAAGAGGATAAGGAGAGCGACGCGTAACCACAAACGACTCATCAATCAAAGCTCCAGAACAAAAGTTATGGTAGATTGAAGATGATGAAGTTAGAGTTTGCCCTCACCTTTCTCTTCTCTCCTCCCTTTTAGCAGCTCCCTCTGACCAAATGGGAAAATGAAATGCTGAAATATGCTATAAGAAAAAGGCTTATAAGCCTTGGGTTTGGGCCCGGTGTGCCTCAATTCAAGTTTTTAGCCCTTTGGCCCAACTTTAAGCTAAAATCTTTAAGATAGTATTTTTTTTTTCTTATCATTTTCATACTTTTAATTTTTCTCACTCGCGGTACGAGGCAGATTTAAGCAAAGCATAAACAATTTTAACATCGATACACATTTTTTCCAAAACAATTATATTTTTAGATTTATTTTAATTTTCTTCAAATTTTACCATTAACTTTCTAAATTATAAATTCTAATATTTTTACATATTCTAAGTGCCTTAATCCCAATTAACATAGTTTTAATTAATCAATTTACTAGTCTTACTATTGTTATTAATCTACCCAATATATAATGGACACATGAGAGGTTTGGTATATAATTTGTTTTGCAAAATATTATTTATTATATATAATTTAAAAAAAAATATGTTTCGCTGTCAAACATTGGAATCAAAGATCTTTTGATTAAAAGACAACATAAACAAATTTGTTTACTATCTTGACTAATCTCATATTTATTAATATTACATACATTTAAGTGTCTATTAATTATCTATTATATAATGAGAATGGGGAGGAATTTGTGCACACAAATTTTGTTTTTCTAAAATATCCTTATGATATACAATTTATAAACAAAATATATTTTGTTATTTTTAAAACTTGAACTCGATCAAAACCTTTTAACTTAAATTTAAAATATTGATCATCCAAACTAACTTCATATTTGGTATTATTCTATATATTTGATAAATAAAAATAGAATAGTAAAAATATTTAATATTTAATAATAAATAAGTAAATAAATATTTAATTTTTAATATTTTTATGTTATTTAATTCTATATGCTTTGATATATTTATATAATTTTTTTTATTATTCCTGCATACTATATATTAATAATAAATGAATAAATAATTATTTAATATTTAATATTTTTATATTATTTAATTATGTATACTTTAATATGTTTATATAAATTTTTTTATTATTCTTACATGCTATATGTTTGTTCTTAACTATTTCTCAAAATTTTTTAAATCTGTCACCTAGCACAAGTATGATTACTGTTGTTGAAGCAATTTCTAGAGTGATCAGAAATCTTATCTTAGGTGTTGAACAATCAAGCTTCTTAATTGTACTAAGAGAGAAAGAAACGAAAGTAAGGAAAAGCATAATCTATATATATTGAGAAAAAAATGAATTATTTCTAGAAAAAGCTAAGGATGCATAAAATATTGAATTTTCCATTCTTCCACCTGGGAATCAAATTAAAAGAATAAACAAATGAAAAAAAAATAAAAACAAGGGATCGGATCGGAGCAAGAAGAAAGTTCATAGAAATTAATTAAGAAATTAAAAAAGAACATAAAAAACTTGTATATTTAATTTATTTCGATCAAGAGTCCAAAACTTACATATTACATTTACACACATAATATAAGCAAAGGATAATATATACAAAGGCTCACAAATTAATCATGGGAGCAAAGAAGGAAAATGATACACCTTCTAAATATATAAAACCTTCCTCTACCCTCCCTTATTAGAGATCCCATACCTTTAACACTAAATCTTCTCTTGGATACTCCAATATTACTCTCACTTTCTACCTTCATCTTCGAAGAATAATAGAATATATATATGCCAATACTACTGTTCACTCTAGTCTATCGCAAAGCGTACAATTGAGTGCATGCACTTTTTGGGCTCAATTTTTGCCTTCTAATTGCAACAACGAGTATATATCAAACTTTACGTGGTTTTGGAAGCTAAATAAGTTCAACCAAGTTTACAATATGAGGTTATAAGTGAAGAATTGCATGAGAGGCTGAGAAGAGAGAGAAGAATGCTCTTACATATATATACCAAGAGAAAGAGAGTTTTGTGTGGTGGTCCATATAGTTAACAAGAAAGACATGCAATATATTTAATGTGTATTTTAAAAATAACATAAATAAAATTCAGTAGTGTTTTAATTGAGTAAATACATAAGGTATGACTGAAATTAATTTTTTTAATTTTAATTGAATCAAATTGATCTATAAAATTAACTAAACCTGCAGTTTATAGAACATTTATTTTTCGTTTTTACGCCTTTAAGTTCGATAGAATTTTAAAAAATTTAAAATATTTTTTAATTATAATTATTGAGTGTTAAAAATATAGGGAGCAATGCTAGGAAGCTAATTTTTTCGATCAATATGAACTAATTTTTTTAAAATTATTTTATTTATTTAAATACTAAATAAAATTATAAATTTTTAATCTTAAATTTTAAATTATAAATTTTAAATCATAAATTTTCTAAAAAATTAAAAATTAAAAATTAAAAAAAGTTTACTAATGTTGCTAATTAACTTTTTAATACACTAAAAATGTTACCCTCTTGTATTTTCTATTTATAAATCTCAACTCTAAATTTTAAATTTAAAATATATATATATATATATAATTAAAAAAATATCTAATATTAACTAATTAAAAATTACTTCTATATATACTTATAAATGTATTCCAACATCGTCTAAAAACTTCTCTTAAGGATCGAACTCCTGAGTTTTGGTCGCCAATAAAGGAACCAAACGTGGGGTTTGTGGTGGATCATATGAAATGTCACCATGCTTTGGGTCCCAACACTTCTGGCAAGCAGCAACAACAACAATAATAACTTGTATAGAGAATGTTCAAAACCATACAAATTGAATCTCTCTTTAAGCTTTGTGTGCTCTTTCCTTGTTCATAAAACGATGTTTAGGGCTTTAAGCTTTCTGTTTATCAGAGAAATTTTAAGGTACACATGTTTTCAAGAATTGGGTGACATACTGTCATATTTGGCTGCTTTGCTTATCAATATGCTCATAAAATGAGTGAAGCATAGATGCTGTCACATTGAGCCATTCATTTTTCCTTTTCAATTATTAAAATTGGATCAATAATTATATAGTTTCTGACTCCGCTCTCAGCTTTTTTTCTTTTTTTTTTTTCACAATAAAGACTAGTAGTTAATAATAATACATAATAATGAAATTACATCACATATATATTAACAGTTTAATTTTGATGCGATGAAACTCATGAAAGTATCAAATATTTTATATAATCGTTAAATTGTATCTATTTTTTCAACGACTATTCACATAATGAAATAAAAAAATAGTTATTTTTTTTAATATATTAATATATAATTAATAACTATATTAAATATATACTAAAATCAACCAACAAAATAAAATATACATTTAAATATAAAATATAAAATGCTAAACAGTTTCGTAAACAAACTCAATTTTCTACTTCTTCAGCTAATCGGCCATGCATGTGCTTCACCTCAACAGCTCAACCACCCTTGACCCTCCTCTTCCTCTCCGACCATGCTAAAATAATTTCTCTCTCCCTTTATTTTTGGTTCAATTTTTCATATTCGTTTATCCAATTCATCTTTAAACGTACATCTCTAACACTATAAGCCGATCGTTTAATTAACCAGCACACAGTTAGCTAGTGCTCCAGTTTAGAAATGGCGAAATAAATCGGTATTGGGAGAGTAATCCGGTTATGAAATTTGAAATGTTCGAATGAAGATGATTACTTCCAATAGGAAATAAGGTTTTATCCAAAAAAAATAAATAAATAAATAAAAGAAAACATACAGAAGTCATTTATACTATTATAGAAAAATTAAATGAATTCTATCTTTTATTACAAGTTTTATATCGCTAGAAATTTATGTTCGGTAAACTAGACGTACTCAATTTTAAGATCCTTCTGTATGATTTAATTTCAATTCAATAATAAATTAAACAAGATGAATTATTTGCATGTAAATATGTATAATAACAGTAATGTTAAGAAGAAAATAATTTAAAATCATTTAATTTAATCTAATATTTATAATTTTATGTATGTAATATTTAGGATAAAATGCATAATTAAATTAAATAGAGTTTAAAATTACACTATTCACCCAAATAAAAAAACGTTATATATATGGATCTCCCATTAGAACGTTTCTATATAAATCGAACGAGTCTCATTTGATTTGCCAATTTTCACACTAATTCGAATAAGGGTAACTTGAATTACTATAAAAAAAAAATGCAAATCGAAGTTAGCTAATTCGATTTATGAATGCATGAAACCTAGCCTAGTAAATCGAATCACATTAATTCGAATTATGCATGCACGTGACACCTACTAATTTGAATCATATCAATTCAAATTACCCATAGTTTTATGCACCTAGTAATTCGAAACGTTGTTTCGATTTATCCATAGTTCTACTAATTCAAATTGCTTTGATTCGAATTACTAAAATGGATCACCCATGGTAATTTAACTTTGACTCGTTCGAATTACTAATGGTTTGCCTACAAATAGAATTTGACTTAGCTCATTCGAACTACAATTCGAAAATCCTGTCCCACCAAATTTCAGAGAAACCTCTTCCCTAAAACTCTAACAAAGACTTCAACATTCGGATATTCTGCTGATGGGGGATAACTCGAACCGTCTTTATCATTTGGACGGAGTTGCCCATATAGCTGGTGTCATCGATGAAGAGGTTAGTGCGCACATTTTTTTTACGTAAATAGGATTTAATGTATTACTTTTTTTGTCTCTTATAACGCTAGTCATTATTTACAATTGTTAAATTAGATAGAGTAGTTATATTAGTGATTTATTAGTTTCTAGAAGTTTGAGGGAGCGAGTTCTAATTTGAATAGTGATTACAAATAAGTAGAAGAGTATGAGTAGTGAAGATAATGGGGTGAAACTTAGAGTAAGAGTAGTGATTGAAATCTATGTTGTGATTTGGGTTGTTGTTAAAAAAGTATGGGTAGTGACTTGCTGTTTTATTCAGAATTCATGTCACTACAAGAAAATCATCCATTCAGGTACACTTGAAAAGTGTAGCCAAAAGTGAAAAAAAAATGATGTCTTAGGCTACGGCTACGCTTTCTGGGGTGATTTCTATTCGGCCGTTGCCTATTCTCAAAGGCTACGCTTTTCTGCACCAAGGGCTACGCTTTTGGCGTTTGGGAATATGGTACGCTTTTCAAGTGATGCTGTCCAAGACCAAAGGCTACGCTTTTCAGCACTAATGGTTACTAGAATTCAAAAGAATAGGCTACACTTTTCGTTGCTACGGCATCACTTTACAAACGTAGCAACATTGTATACCTATAACTATTCTATATAAGTGTAGCCTTAGGTCCCTCTTTTTTTTAAAAAAAAAAACTCTAATATTTTAGGAATATATATATATGTATATAATCCTGTATTTTTAATTAAATTAGTCAAAATCAATAAAATAAAAATAAATACATAATATTATACAATAATTTTTAAATAATAAAAATTATTCTTAAACAATATATTGATAATAAAACAAAAATATTGACTTTTGAACAAAAATAAATACATAATATACAATAATACTATACAATGAACTGATTTTCGCTTTTTCACATTTTATACAAGCACTAAGGATTCTTTTGAACAAATAAATAAATAAAAATAATAATTACATAAAAAAAACTGATAAGACAATATCATTAAGACAGAAGAACAAATTTAAGGAGGATAGAGATCTTCCATACAAGAGACAAAACAAAAGAGCTATCTATAAGGCATAGATTTCTAATCTCTCTATATGTCTGAGACAAAGTCCTTTACAAAGACTATGAGTTTTACACTAAATAGATGCCAAATGTATAGTTCTATCTCATAAAACATACTTTTCAGAAGACCTGTCATTGAAATTATAGTAAAAATAATGAAGCATCTACCTTCCAAATGGTCTACTTATGAGGAAGCAGATAAAGAACCATCGCCTCCAATGGAACAATTTGTCCATACATCACGATCAGGTCTATCCTTATGCCTAACACGTTTCTCCAGCCTCTTACTTGAATTACGTGAATCATGCATGGCAATCCTATTCTCTGGTGTCCCATTAGAACCCTTTAAAATCAATTGCACATGTACAGGGTGAGGTGGTTGTCTTTCTTTTTGTAGATCAGATATTGGTATTGTCTGTTACGATTCAGGCCTGACTGACTGACTTTGGCGCATTTTCTTGTTTGAGAGTATGCTTCTAATAATCCTTGCACTACCTTCATGCCTCTGATTTTGCTTCAGAGGTGTTGAGCCAACTATTGTTTTGGCTGAAGATGTTACATTATTTTGCTCTAATAAACTATCTAAATTAGACCCTTGCACAATAAGAAACCCATCAAAATATGAAGTGATAGCATGATCATACATGATAAGTCCATAAATCATAATAAAAAGAACCAAAGAACAATCCATGCCAGAACTTATAGTGGATTCCTGATTCATCATATTCCATGTCATGAGCAACAAGGCAGCATATTAGAGAAAAATAATCCTCAAAGTCACTTTAGTATGAACCCTTATGCCAATAAAATGATATGCATCATAATAGCGTCTATAAGTAGTACTTTCTCTATAGTACATTGACCTTTTTATTATTAACTGACAAGAAATAAACAAGTGCCATCCTTGAATCTTAATAAATTAGTTAATCTCTCTCCTCGTCATTTCATGAGCCACTAAGGTTACATTGAAACCAACATTTATCAACAACTCCAACTAGTAAAAGGATAATTTAAGGACGAGAACATTCAAATAGAATGAATCAATTGAATTAATTAAAATTTAGGCAATAATTGCAGAAAACCAGATCAAAATGCATTTGATTGATAATTGCAGAAAACCAGATCAAAATGCATCTGATTGATACAAACTAGACATGACTAGTGGCAACTCATTGACATTGACGTCACAACATAAAGAAGCAAAATTTCAAAGTTGCTTTCCATCAGAGTAAGAACAGTAAATAAAACAACTTCCAAAGCAATTCAGGTAAGGTTTGTCCACACTGCATTTTCTTCCTTGTGCATCAAAATATGCATTCTAGTCAACATATCCTAAGGGTTCTAGATGAATCCTTTTGTAACATGTGCAAGCATATAAATAAAATGGAATACTCATATGAAAATAAATTATCTCTCTTTCCTTCCTTTTAAGAAGCAGGACCTTCTTCTCGGAACCAGTATTTCCAGCAACTCCTCAAATAAAGGACAAAGTGTTAAGCAAATCCCCATTGAACACAATTAAATTGAAGAAAACAAAGCTAAACTATTAACTCATACAAAAATAGATAGCGACTCCAATAATAATAATAATAATAATAATAATAATAATAATAATGATGCAGAAACAAGAATGCTAGGAAAACCAGTTAAGAAACAGGGCACAGGGATTATGCTGATATCACAACTTATATTAGAAGAAAAAACCTCAATGCTTTAAATTCATCAAATAAAATAAATGTATACATTCAAAGAGGTTTTCAAACATGGGCCCCAAGCCGTAAATGAGACCTAAGGAGAAACAAATAACAACAAAATTCCAAACAAAATATAAACTTGCCATTCTCATCCAGTGTTTGGTTTGCATCTGAGGAAGCCACATTTGAAGTTTTACTTGAATGATACTGATCACATTGCCTAGGAACCAAAGTATAAATTATTTTGGCTTTTCCAGTGGAACCTTTCCCTATGTCTCTTACAACATAACAGAGAAGTGAAAATCAGACATTGTTAAGCACAAGTTAGAACCAAGATCATTCTCCATATCTCTGTGTGCAAGCAATTGCAACTAGAGAATTATCAAATACTGGCATTACTTTACGATTGGTGCGCAGAAATTGTGATTACACTTTAATTATGTAAAATTCATCGCTCTTTCTTTCCCTGGTAATGGCGCCGAAAACATGATGCCAATACCATGGTTCACAACTTCGCACAACTAACCAGCAAGTGCACTGGGTCGTCCAAGTAATACCTTACGTGAGTAAGGGTTGAATCCCACGGAGATTGTTGGTATGAAGCAAGCTATGGTCACCTTGCAAATCTCAGTCAGGTAGGGTTAAATGTGATTGGATTAGATAATTAAAAGATAAACAATAAGGGATAGAAATACTTATGTAAGTCATTGGTGAGAATTTCAGATAAGCGAATAGAGATGCTTTCGTTCCTCTGAACCTCTGCTTTCCTGCTATCTTCATCCAATCAGCCTTACTCCTTTCCATGACTGGCTTTATGTGATACGTCACCATTGTCAATGGCTACTTTCGGTCTTCTCTCGGGAAAATGATCCAAATGTCCTGTCACGGCACGGCTAATCGTTTGGAGGCATCACCCTTGTCAATGGCTTCATCTTATCCTCTCAGTGAAAATGGTCAACGCACCCTGTCACGGCACGGCTATTCATCTGTCGGTTCTCGATCCTGCTGGAATAGGATTTACTATCCTTTTGCGTCTGTCACTACGCCCAGCAATCGCGAATTTGAAGCTCGTCACAGTCATTCAATCATTGAATCCTACTCGGAATACCACAGACAAGGTTTAGACCTTCCGGATTCTCTTGAATGCCGCCATCATTCTAGCTTATGCCACGAAGATTCCGATTAAGAGATCTAAGAGATACTCATTCAATCTAATGTAGAACGGAAGTGGTTGTCAGGCACGTGTTCATAGGGAATGATGATGATTGTCACGTTCATCACATTCAGGTTGAAGTGTGAATGAATATCTTAGAAGCGAAATAAGATAAATTGAATAGAAAACAGTAGTACTTTGCATTAATCTTTGAGGAACAGCAGAGCTCCACACCTTAATCTATGGAGTGTAGAAACTCTACCGTTAAAAATACATAAGTGAAAGGTCCAGGCATGGCCGAATGGCCAGCCCCCAAAATGAGATCACAGGATCAGAATACAATCCAGGATGTCTGATACAATAGTAAAAGGTCCTATTTATAATAAACTAGTCACTAGGGTTTACAGAAATAAGTAATTGATGCATAAATCCACTTCCGGGGCCCACTTGGTGTGTGCTTGGGCTGAGCTTGAGTGTTACACGTGTAGAGGTCATTTCTAGAGTTGAACGCCAGTTTTGGTGCCAGTTTGGGCGTTCAACTCTGGTTTTGGATCCTTTTCTGGCGCTGGACGCCAGAATTGGGCAGAGAGCTGGCGTTGAACGCCAGTTTGCGTCATCTATTCTTGACCAAAGTATAGACTATTATATATTTCTGAAAAGCCTTGGATTTCTACTTTCCAACGCAATTGGAAGCGCACCATTTCGAGTTCTGTAGCTCCAGAAAATCCACTTTGAGTGCAGGGAGGTCAGAATCCAACAGCATCAGCAGTCCTTCTTCAACCTCTGAATCTGATTTCTGCTCAAGTCCCTCAATTTCAGCCAGAAAATACCTGAAATTACAGAAAAATACACAAACTCATAGTAAAGTCCAGAAATGTGAATTTAACATAAAAACTAATGAAAACATCCCTAAAAGTAACTAGATCCTACTAAAAACATACTAAAAACAATGCCAAAAAGCGTATAAATTATCCGCTCATCACAACACCAAACTTAAATTGTTGCTTGTCCCCAAGCAACTGAAAATCAAATAGGATAAAAAGAAGAGAATATACTATAAATACCAAACTATCAATGAAACATAGCTTCAATCATATGAGCGGGACTTATAGCTTTTTGCTTCTTGAATAGTTTTGGCATCTCACTTTATTCATTGAGGTTCAGAATGATTGGCATCTATAGGAACTCAGAGTTCAGATAGTGTTATTGACTCTCCTAGTTCAGTATGATGATTCTTGAACACAGGTATTTTATGAGTCTTGGCCGTGGCCCTAAGCACTTTGTTTTCCAGTATTACCACCGGATACATAAATGCCACAGACACATAATTGGGTGAACATTTTCAGATTGTGACTCAACTTTGCTAAAGTCCCCAATTAGAGGTGTCCAGGGTTCTTAAGCACACTCTTTTTTTGCTTTGGACCTTGACTTTAACCGCTCAGTCTCAAGTTTTCACTTGACACCTTCACGCCACAAGCACATGGTTAGGGACAGCTTGGTTTAGCTGCTTAGACCAGGATTTTATTCCTTTAGGCCCTCCTATCCACTGATGCTCAAAGCCTTGGGATCCTTTTTATTTGCCCTTGCCTTTTGGTTTTAAGGGTTATTGGCTTTTTGCTCTTGCCTCTTGGTTTTAAGAGCTTTTGGCTTTTTCTGCTTGCTTTTTTCTTTTTCTTTCTTTTTTTTTTTTCGCTTATTTTTTTTTCTGCAAGCTTTGTTCTTTGCTGCTTTTTCTTGCTTCAAGAATCATTTTTATGATTTTTCAGATTATCAAATAACATGTCTCCTAATCATCATTCTTTCAAGAGCCAACATATTTAACATTCTTAAACAACAACTTCAAAAGACATATGCACTGTTCAAGCATACATTCAGAAAATAAGAAGCATTGTCACCACATCAATATAATTAAACTAAGTTCAAGGATAAATTCGAAACTCATGTACTTCTTGTTCTTTTGAATTAAAACATTTTTCATTTAAGAGAGGTGATGGATTCATAGGACATTCATAACTTTAAGACAAAGTTACTAACTACTAATGATCATGTAATGAAGACACAAACATAGATAAGCACATAACATAGAAAACGAAAAACAGAAGAAATAAGAACAAGGAATGAATCCACCTTAGTGATGGTGGCATTTCCTTCTTGAGGAACCAATGATGTCCTTGAGCTCTTCTATGTCTCTTCCTTGTCTTTGTTGCTCCTCCCTCATTGCTTTTTGATCTTCTCTTATTTCATGAAGGATGATGGAGTGCTCTTGATGTTCCACCCTTAATTGTCCCATGTTGGAACTTAATTCTCCTAGGGAGGTGTTGATTTGCTCCCAATAGTTTTGTGGAGGAAAATGCATTTGAGGCATCTCCTGGATCTCATGGTGATGAGCTTCATACGCCTCTTGAGCTCCATGAATGGGCTCTCTTGCTTGCTCCATCTTTTTCTTAGTGATGGGCTTTAGAGATGAATCTTTCCATCTCCCATGGCTCAGAGGTGGAAGAAATTGTCTTCCCTTTCCTCTTTCTTGAGGTTTCTCTGGCCTTAGGTGCCATTAATGGTAATGGAAACATAAAAAGCTTATGCTTTTACCACACCAAACTTAGAATTTTGCTCGCCCTCGAGCAAAAGAAGAAAGAATAGAAGAAGAAGAAGAAGAAGAAGAAGAAGAAGAAGATATGGAGGAGATGGAGGGATGTGTGTATATATGTGAGTGGTGAATGGAAAACAGAAGGGATGATCATGAATGGAGAGAGGGAGGGTGAGGTGGGTGGGGATCCTGCGGGGTCCACAGATCCTGAGATGATCCTGTGGGGTCCACAGATCCTGAGGTGTTCAAGGATTTACAACCTTGCACCAAATTAGGCATGTAAAATGCCCTTGCACACAACTCTGGGCGTTCAGCGCCAGGTTGGTGCCCATTTTGGGCGTTCAACGCCCATTTGTTGCCATTTCTGGCGTTGAATGCCAGAACCATGCTTGTTCTGGGCGTTCAGTGCCAGGATGCTGCCCATTTTGGGCGTTCAGCGCCAGAACCATGCTCTGTTCTGGCGTTGAACGCCAGGCAGGTGCTTCCTCCAGGGTGTGATTTTTCTTCTGCTGTTTTTGATTCCGTTTCCAATTTTTATATTTATTTTGTGACTCCACATGATCATGAACCTAAGAAAACATGAAAAACAAAAATATAGTTAGATAAATAAACATTGGGTTGCCTCCCAACAGGCGCTTCTTTAATGTCAATAGCTTGACAGTGGGCTCTCATGGAGCCTCACAGATGTTCAGAGCATGGTTGAGACTCTCCAACACCAAACTTAGAGTTTGGATATGGGAGTTCAACACCAAACTTAGAGTTTGGTTGTGGCCTCCCAACACCAAACTTAGAGTCTGACTGTGGGGGCTTTGGTTGACTCTGCTTTGAGAGAAGCTTTTTATGCTTCCTCTCCATTGATGCAGAGAGAGATCCTTGAGTTGTAAACACAAGGTTGTCCTCATTTATTTGAAGGATCAATTCTCCTCTGTCCACATCAATCACAGCTCTTGCTGTGGCCAGGAAAGGTCTTCCTAGGATGATGGATTCATCCTCTTCCTTTCCAGTATCCAGGACTATGAAATCAGCAGGGATGTAAAGGCCTTCAACCTTTACTATCACGTCCTCTACTTGTCCATAAGCCTGTTTTCTTGAATTGTCTACCATCTCTAATGAGATTCTAGCAGCTTGCACCCCATAGATTCCCAGTTTCTCTATTACAGAGAGGGGCATGAGGTTTATTCCTGAACCAAGGTCACACAGAGCCTTAAAGATCATGGTGCCTATGGTACAAGGTATTATGAACTTTCCAGGATCCTGTCTCTTCTGAGGCAATGTCAGTTGATCCAGATCACTTAGTTCATTGATGAACAAGGGAGGTTCATCTTCCCAAGCCTCAATACCAAATAATTTGGCATTCAGCTTCATGATTGCACCAAGAAACTTGGTAGTTTGCTCTTCAGTAACATCCTCATTCTCTTCAGAAGAGGAATACTCATCAGAGCTCATGAATGGCATAAGGAGGTTCAATGGAATCTCTATGGTCTCTAGATGAGTCTCAGAGTCCTTTGGTTCCTCAGAGGGAAGCTCCTTATTGATCACTGGACGTCCCAAGAGGTCTTCCTCCTTGGGATTCACGTCCTCTCCTTCCCTTACAGGTTCGGCCATGGTGCTTATGTCAATGGCCTTGCACTCTCCTTTTGGATTCTCTTCTGTATTGCTTGGGAGAGTACTAGGAGGGATTTCAGTGATCCTTTTACTCAGCTGGCCCACTTGTGCTTCCAAATTTCTAATGGAAGACCTTGTTTCATTCATGAAACTTGCAGTGGCCTTGGATAGATCAGAGACTAAGTTTGCTAAATTAAAAGTATTTTGTTCAGAGTTCTCTGTCTGTTGCTGAGTGGATGATGGAAAAGGCTTGCTATTGCTAAACCTGTTTCTTCCACCATTATTAAAGCCTTGTTGAGGCTTTTGATCATTCCATGAGAAATTTGGATGATTTCTCCATGATGAGTTATAGGTGTTTCCATAAGGTTCACCTAAGTAATTCACCTCTGCTATTGCAGGGTTCTCAGGATCATAAGCTTCTTCTTCATAAGAAGCCTCTTGAGTACTGTTGGATGCAGCTTGCACTCCATTCAGACTCTGAGAGATCATATTGACTTGCTGAGTCAATATTTTGTTCTGAGCCAATATGGCATTCAGAGTATCAATTTCAAGAACTCCCTTCTTCATAGGCGTCCCATTATTCACAGGATTCCTTTTAGAAGTGTACATGAACTGGTTATTAGCAACCATGTCAATGAGTTCTTGAGCTTCTGCAGGCATTTTCTTTAGGTGAATGGATCCACCTGCAGAGGTATCCAATGACATCTTAGATAACTCAGACAGACCATCATAGAATATATCCAGGATGGTCCATTCTGAAAGCATGTCAGAAGGACACTTTTTGGTCAGTCCTTTGTATCTCTCCCAAGCTTCATAGAAGGATTCACCTTCTTTCTGTCTGAAGGTTTGAACATCCACTCTAAGCTTGCTCAGCTTTTGAGGAGGAAAGAACTTGGCAAAGAAAGCCGTGACCAGCTTATCTCAAGAGTTCAGGCTGTCTTTGGGTTGAGAGTCCAACCACACTCTAGCTCTGTCTCTTACAGCAAAAGGGAAAAGCATGAGCCTGTAGACTTCAGGATCTACTCCATTAGTCTTAACAGTATCACAGATCTGCAAGAATTCAGTTAAGAACTGAAAAGGATCTTCAGATGGAAGTCCATGAAACTTGCAGTTCTACTGCATCAGAGAAACTAATTGAGGTTTCAGCTCAAAGTTGTTTGCTCCAATGGCAGGAATGGAGATTCTTCTTCCATGTAAATTGGAATTTGGTGCAGTAAAGTCACCAAGCATTCTCCTTGCATTGTTGTTGGGTTCGGCTGCCATCTCCTTTACTTGTTCGAAATTTTCAATCAAGTTGTCTCTGGATTGTTGTAATTTAGCTTCTCTTAATTTTCTCTTCAGAGTCCTTTCAGGTTCTGGATCAGCTTCAACAAGAATGCCTTTTTCTCTGTCCCTGCTCATAAGAAAGAGAAGAGAAAAAGAAAAGAAGAGGAATCCTCTATGTCACAGTAAAGAGGTTCCTTATTGTTAGTAGAAGAAGAAAAAGAATAGGGGTGAAGAAGAATGAAGAATCCAAACACAAAGGTAAGGATAGGAGCAGTGATGTGAGATGAAGAGAGGTGTTAGTAGATGAATAAATAAATAGAAGGGGATAAGGGAGAAGAATTTTCGAAAAACATTTTTTTAAAAAAAGAGTTAGTGATTTTCGAAAATAGTTTTTGAAAAAGGTTAGTAGTTTTTCGAAAATTCAAATAAAAAAATAAAATAATTAGTTTAATTAAAAAGAAATTTTGAAAAAGAGGGAGATATTTTCGAAAATTAGAGAGAGAGAGAGAGAGTTAGTTAGGTGGTTTTGAAAAAGATAAGAAACAAACAAAAAGTTAGTTAGTTAGTTGAAACAAATTTGAAAAGATAAGAAGTTAGGAAGTTAGAAAAGATATTTTGAAATCAAATTTTTGAAAAAGGTAAGATAAGAAGATATTTTTGAAAACATATGATTGAAATTAGTTTTTGAAAAAGATTTGATTTTTAAAATCACAATTAATGACTTGATTCACAAGAAATCACAAGATATGATTCTAGAACTTAAAGTTTGAATCTTTCTTAACAAGTAAGTAACAAACTTGAAATTTTTGAATCAAAACATTAATTGATTATGTTATTTTCGAAAATTTGATATAAAAATAAGAAAAAGATTTTTGAAAAATATTTTTGGAATTTTCGAAAATAAGTAAGAAATTTGAAAAAGATTTGATTTTTGAAAAAGATTTTGAAAAAGATGAGATTTTTAAATTGAAAATTTGATTTGACTCATAAAAACAACTAGATTTTTAAAAATTTTTGAAAAAGTCAAATCTAATTTTCGAAATTTTAAGAGAGAAAAAGGGAAAGATATTTTTTTTATTTTTGAATTTTTAATGATGAGAGAGAAAAACAAGAAAAATGATGCAATGCAGGAAAGTTATGGATCAAAACAATGAATGCATGCAAGAATGCTATGAATGTCAAGATGAACACCAAGAACACTATGAAGATCATGATGAACATCAAGAACATAATTTTGAAAAATTTTTTTAATGCAAAGAAAACATGCAAGACACCAAACTTAGAATTCTTTAATGCTTAGGCACTAAGAATTCAGGAATGCATATGAAAAACAAGAAAAGACACAAAACATGCAAATGCAAAGATCAAACAAGAAGACTTACCAAGAACAACTTGAAGATCATGAAGAACACTATGAATGCATGAGAATTTTCGAAAAATGCAAGATGCACATGCAATTGACACCAAACTTATAACATGACTCAAAACTCAAACAAGAAACACAAAATATTTTTGATTTTTATGATTTTATGATTTTTTTTGTATTTTTTTTTCGAAAATTCCTTGAAAAAGAAAAATAAGGATTCCAAAATTTTTAATATGAATTCCAGGAATCTTATGCTTTTTAGTCTAAAGCTCCAATCAAAGGGTCAGGCATGACTTAATAGCCAGCCAAGCTTTAGCATGTAACAGGTAGATCATGAATCAGCAGTAGGTGGATTAGCACCAACTAGCTTACTCTTGATAACAAATTGGAAGCCTTAGTCCAAATGAATTTAGACATGGCTTTACAGCCAGCCAGGCTTCACATGCTTCATGAAACACTAGAATTCATTCTTAAAAATTTTGAATAAAATTATAAAATTTTTGAAAACATTTTTATTTTAAAATTTTTTTCGAAAACAAAGGAGAAAATTTTGAAAGATTTTTGAAAAATTTTTGAAAACTTTTTGAAAAGAAAACGAAAAGAAAGTTACCCAATCTGAGCAACAGGATGAACCGTCAGTTGTCCAAACTCGAACAATCCCCGGCAACGGCGCCAAAAACTTAGTGCGCAGAAATTATGATTACACTTTAATTATGTAAAATTCATCGCTCTTTCTTTCCCTGGTAATGGCGCCAAAAACATGATGCCAATACCATGGTTCACAACTTTGCACAACTAACCAGCAAGTGCACTGGGTCGTCCAAGTAATACCTTACGTGAGTAAGGGTCGAATCCCACGGAGATTGTTGGTATGAAGCAAGCTATGGTCACCTTGCAAATCTCAGTCAGGTAGGGTTAAATGTGATTGGATTAGATAATTAAAAGATAAACAATAAGGGATAGAAATACTTATGTAAGTCATTGGTGAGAATTTCAGATAAGCGAATAGAGATGCTTTCGTTCCTCTGAACCTCTGCTTTCCTGCTATCTTCATCCAATCAGTCTTACTCCTTTCCATGGCTGGCTTTATGTGATACGTCACCATTGTCAATGGCTACTTTCGGTCTTCTCTCGGGAAAATGATCCAAATGCCCTGTCACGGCACGGCTATTCATCTGTCGGTTCTCGATCCTGCTGGAATAGGATTTACTATCCTTTTGCGTCTGTCACTACGCCCAGCAATCGCGAGTTTGAAGCTCGTCACAGTCATTCAATCATTGAATCCTACTCGAAATACCACAGACAAGGTTTAGACCTTCCGGATTCTCTTGAATGCCGCCATCATTCTAGCTTACGCCACGAAGATTCCGATTAAGAGATCTAAGAGATACTCATTCAATCTAATGTAGAACGGAAGTGATTGTCAGGCACGCGTTGATAGGGAATGATGATGATTGTCACGTTCATCACATTCAGGTTGAAGTGCGAATGAATATCTTAGAAGCGAGATAAGATGAATTGAATAGAAAACAGTAGTACTTTGCATTAATCTTTGAGGAACAGCAGAGCTCCACACCTTAATCTATGGAGTGTAGAAACTCTACCGTTAAAAATACATAAGTGAAAGGTCCAGGCATGGCCGAATGGCCAGCCCCCAAAACAAGATCACAGGATCAAAATACAATCCAGGATGTCTGATACAATAGTAAAAGGTCCTATTTATAATAAACTAGTCACTAGGGTTTATAGAAATAAGTAATTGATGCATAAATCCACTTCCGGGGCCCACTTGGTGTGTGTTTGGGCTGAGCTTGAGTGTTACACGTGTAGAGGTCATTCCTGGAGTTGAACACCAGTTTTGGTGCCAGTTTGGGCGTTCAACTCTGGTTTTGGATCCTTTTCTGGCGCTGGACGCCAGAATTGGGCAGAGAGCTAGCGTTGAACGCCAGTTTGCGTCGTTTATTCTTGACCAAAGTATGAACTATTATATATTGCTGAAAAGCCCTGGATGTCTACTTTCCAACGCAATTGGAAGCGCGCCATTTCGAGTTCTGTAGCTCCAGAAAATCCACTTTGAGTGCAGGGAGGTCAGAATCCAACAGCATCAGCAGTCCTTCTTCAACCTCTGAATCTGATTTCTGCTCAAGTCCCTCAATTTCAGCCAGAAAATATCTGAAATTACAGAAAAACACATAAAATCATAGTAAAGTCCAGAAATGTGAATTTAACATAAAAACTAATGAAAACATCCCTAAAAGTAACTAGATCCTACTAAAAACATACTAAAAACAATGCCAAAAAGCGTATAAATTATCCGCTCATCAACGATGAACTAAAAATTTTATTTATAGTAAACTAATATACTAGTAACAATTTAAAGTGACCATTTTTTAATCAGATCGATACAAAGTGAAGAAAACACAAGTCCTCAACCTGTGCCATTACTTGAGCAGCATCCTGTCTTTGCCAATAGTCTTCGTTACTACCTATACCACAAAAGAAAACCAGTTTATATTAAGATATTCAACAACAAAATGTTTTCACAAGTCATAACCAAATCAAATAACTCCTAAGCGATTTCGTAAATTTTGTATTAGGTCTACTCTCTTTAAAGCCAAGATAAATCCAAGATAAATCTTAAAAAGTTAAAACCCCAACACCAACAAGCATGGTTAACAAAACCGAAATGGCACTGACAGGGTCACCTTTTTGACCGGGTCACAATTAAATAAACATATAAAACTATAAAAAAACTTAAATAAAAATTTAAAAGCCTCAAGAGTTGATGTTTGTTCTTGAGCTAGTGTTTGTGATTAAGAAATCTTTAAAAGTGAATTAGAACTAAATGAACAAATTAACGACCGAGCAGCTCAATCAACCAATGAACTAATTAGGTAAAACAAGAACTAAACGAACCAATTAACCAACAAACTACTTTAGCTAAATGCCTAAGTTGATTAATTAACTAACTTAGGTAGACAAAATAGAAAAAGAACACACCAGATTTGAGCAGAGGCGCTAAAGTGAAGCAAGAGAAACAAAAGCGACGAGCAAAGGAGAAAAGCTGCGATCAGAGGCGAGGAGAGAACCAGACATAGAAAATTATATATATATAATTTCAACACAATAGTAGAAAATCAACAAAAGGAAGCAGCAGCCTAATACGCATGACATGGGGAGCAGCAAGATATTGGCACAAACAGCCTGCACCGTAGATAAGAACAAACAAATGCATGAATATAAGAGTGCTTTTAATCCTTCACACATATATACATATGAATCCTTCAAATGTCACAACCACAATAGCATTTACAAGAGAATATAAAAGTCCACATACCCTGGAAGAATTTCTGGAGCACGAAGCTTGTGTGAGCTAAAATGGAACCCCCTTTATTGGGGGACTTGTCGAACATCAAATGCAAAAGATGGGAGGCAAGGCCACACTTCTGACCTCGATTTCTCACCAAATTCCCAAAGAGCTCTCACTGATCGCGTGGAGCGACGCAGTCACACCTGCGATGCTACTGTACAGCCATAGTCGAACTTCCGCATGACCCCCAAACAGCATCCCTGACCAGATAACGGATTCCATCTCCTTCAACAAAGAGATTCTCCATTTTATAGAATCACTGTCTTGTGCTTCATCGCTCTGGTTGAGGTCTGACAAGAAGCAGTCTATCATTTTTGCCAAAACCTTAACGCCACAGAGGAAGCAAATAATCCTGATTCCCAAACAGTTCAGTTTAATAATAATACATATTAGAAATATAGTAAAGTGAACAATCAGACTCTACACAAATTAAATACTAATATATTTCCCAATGCCTCACTCTCTATGTAACTATGATTCAATATACTTTTCCTTTTTTAACTTTCAATTCTCCTCCATTTTTGGATTCCTTTTTGGTTTCGGTCTTAACTTCTTATGTTTCTTTGCACTCTCCACACCCAGAGTTTTCTTTCTTTCTTTCTCATTATGCAAAACCAGACTTCTGGAATTCTCTTCAGTCATTGCCCATTATTACTGAAAAAAATGTATAAATGCTATCATTGCCATGCCTCAAAAAGTTTATGCAAAATTGATATATGTCATAAGCAAGTACTTGTGGTATGTACTTATGGACACAAGTTATGGCTAGAGGCCAATTTGAAACTTTCAGATCTTATTTTTATTTTATTCGTACCTTAACTTGTACACGTTACTTATCAAGCTTATTACATGGTTTAGGATTTACTTGGTCATTTCAGTAACGAAAGTTCACATTCTTGAATTTCAGAACCCTAAATAAAAAAATCCTAAAATAAGAACCCTAAACCTCCCAAATTTCAGAACAAAATGAAAATCAATACATACCTTCTCAACGATGGTGAGCGCAGAGACGACAATGCGGAGCGGTGAGTGCGCGGCAACGGTGACCGCAGAGACGACCAGGATGAGCGGTGACGGTGAGCGCAGATTCGAAGGTTGAGCAGCGACGGTGAGAGCAGATTCCACAAGGGTGAGCGGCGACGGTGGTCGCAGAGACGACCAAGGTGCAGCGACGAAGGTGAAGAGGGTGAGGAGCGGCGGCAACGGCGAGTGGTGAGCGAAGGTGAAGTGGTGAGTGGATAATGGAGAGTGGAAAAGGGCAAAGGTGAAGAGGGGCGACGGTGAGTGGAGAATGGCGAAGGCGGCGAAGTGGCGAAGGGGAAAAGGAAGTGGAGAAGGTTATTCCTTCAATTTACGCAAATATAAGAGGGGCGGTGAATGTGGAAGAAGAGTGGCGACGCCGATGGTTCTCGAGTGGATGGTGCGATGGCAGAACGTATTTGGGGTTTGATTGAGAGGGTTTCTTCTTGTAGTGAGAGGGTCAATGGCGAGAGTGAAGAGAGTGAGTGGGGGGCGACGATCGATGGTGAGCTTTGGAGGCAGAGTGAAGAGGGTCAATGGATGCTGAGTGAGCTTTCGAGGGTTTACGAAAGGGGATGAATGTGCGTGCTTTGGAGGTGATCAGTGAGGTTTGGAGGGAATGACAAAAATTTTACTAAGTGCGACTTTGCTTTCAGGGAAAAGAGAAAAAAAAATTTACTAAGTGTCAAATTTTTTGCTCTAGACACATTAGGCATCACTTTTAAAACGCATCCAAAACTTAATAAATAGGCTACTCTTTAAAAGCGTCCCATTTGATACAAAAAGTGAACCTATAGATATCAACCTACGGCTACGCTTTATAAGTTATTTCTAAAATACCTAAGGCTACACTTTTTAAATGATACCACAATTGTGTATCCTTTTCTCATATAAAAAGGCAACACGGAGAAAAGCGTAGCCTATTCTATGAATAGGCTACGCTTTTCAAATGTAGCTTAAAAAAAGTGTGGCTGAATGGGTATTTTTCTTGTAGTGTGTCCTGTCTACATTAAGTCAATTTTTTTATTAATATTAAACTAGTTTTTATTAGGCCCAATTTGATGAATATATGATGTTATTTTGTAGTTGAACGCGTACTCATTATTTGGTTGTGAACAAGTTGTATTCTTTGGATTAAGAGATACATTAGTTGATATTGTTATATAAATGTATTTTGATGTGGTCCTAAGAGACAATTTGTTATGTTGTTTATGCAGCTCCACCGATGTATCACCAGCATGAGACGGCAGCAGAGTATGCGCTTGGACGACAGGATCGTTCCGTACTTGCAATGTACCCCCATATTTGTCATATTAGTGGGTCCCATCAATACTCATCAACGGCTTGCAATGTCGGAAGGCCTCAATACACAGTGGGAATGTCCAAAAAATTCGGTGGAAATAGGCATGCGACTGATCTACTTGCCCACCAACTCGCACGGGACTCGTTCTCAACATTGCAACACTACCTGGCATCGTTATCTGCACACCTAATATCCATCGTGGCAACTCATTGTATCACTCATCCCAATCTCCGTAAATCTGTACCACAGCCTTCTGCTTAGCCAACCAATCCCTCCTGTAAGTCGGTCTAAAACCGAAATGTGCCTCTGTCGCATTCACCAGTACCTTGATACACATGGTAGCATCAGCTCTAACCATACGCAGTATGAATGGCGAGATCACATGATAATCAAGACTCTTGTGATCACTTGATATCGACGTGGCCAGACAAGTATGAGGTCCATTATACCATTTTACCTCCCAAATACGTCTACGCTAGTGGAGACTGATCCAAATCAACCATGTGCATCCGCTGCCAAATTCCTTACACTTTTCATAATACTTGTGATAATCGGACTCCACCACATTGTACTGAACCCCGTGTCAGATGCTATAGATCTTCACGCTTAACACGACCTCCTCTTTATCCTGAAACTGCTGACCAACCTAAAACTCTGCTAGTCCTCCGGTACCCTGTGTATCTCTAGCGTCAAATTCAACAGGTTCGATAGGAATCCCCTATTGTCTCATGGCATCCAAGTCCAAATTTGAAAAGTGCGGGGGGTACTGCTGAGTCCCTGAGCTAGATGCTCCGCCACCCCTAGTTGGATTACTCCCTGCTATGTCATTACTACTATCATCGGCAATGATGTCCGGCTCCACATCATCATCGTCATCATCATCCCACAGTACATCATCTATACTATCCGGTATTTCATCCTGTAATGAAACTGGAACCGTATCAGTAATACCTACTTCTCCGTCACCACTACCGTTTAGATCAGCTGCAAAAGACGGGGAGGCAACCACCATTGCCTCAAGTGCAATCACAGGCACGGATGAAGAGGCACCAACAAGCCTCGAACTAAAATAGGCTGCTATTGTTGGAGATTGGGGATTCCAGTTCGAACCTCCTGAACTGGAGACTACATCTACAAGCTTGGCTAACAGCTCAGGGGTCCTAATATCAGGAAACTATCGACGACAATGGAATAGAACTTCCAAATCCTCGTCAGTCCTTATGACAAACGAATCGTATTTCACATCATCTCGCAAAACTGAAATCGGAACTTCTCAACCCGTTTCACGCCTTGCAACCCCAGTTTTTGGATTATAGAGTTCATGAACTCAGTGAAGCTCGTTGTAGGTTTCAGAAAAATACTAAGGGGATCCCTATCAGTAAACTTAATTCCAGAGCGTATTTTTTTTCTTAATCGACCCTCTATATTGCACCAACACTAAAAAACTATCCTTACTAGCCATTGTGTTTCACTCTTATAAGAAATTCACGTTCATATCATATTTATATACGTTGACCTCACAATAAATCGAATTTTCCTAGTTCGATTTATTACTTCATAGTAATTCGAATCAGCCCCATTCGAATTATATAAGGACAACACAAGGGATAAATCGAAACAGGTTGTTTCAAATTACTAGGGACGTAATTGCATACATAAATCGAGTTAGCTAGCTTCGATTTGCATTTTTTTTATGGTAATCCGAGTTACCCTGATTTAAATTAGTGTGAGAGTTGACAAATCGAATGAGATTCGATTTATATAAAAACGTGCTAATGGAAGATCAATGTAACGTTTTTTTATTTGGGTGAATTGTGTAATATTAACTTGGATTTGATTTAATTGTGTGTTTTATCCTAATATTTATAATTATATATTTATTATATTTAATATTATATATTTATTTTAACAATAATTAATGAATACAAATGAAAACAAAAAAATTTAAAGTTTGACTATCTATGATTCTCAAACTATAGCCCCAAATAATTTTTTTTTTTGTAGGAGTACCATATAGTAATTTATTTAATGTTGAAAATGAATTAAATTAATACCTAAATTATTTTTAACGGTCCATTATTGACTTATTATTAGCTTATAATTATAATAAGCTAGCTAAACCTATCAAAAAATAACTAATGAGCTAAAACTTGCTATGTTTAACCTGTAAGCCATAGATCGTCCCTTGACTTTTATATATATAGTTGTCGTAGTACCTAATTATTAGCATTATCATTGGCATTTTGAGATAGTTAATTAGCGATCGGGTCATTTATGAATGTTAAAAATATAAGTATTTAGGTTTTTTTTCTTTTCTGTCAAATTATTTGGATTTAATTACTTTGTTGGTGCTATAATTTTATGAAAATTTTAATTAGGTTTTTATATTTTTTTTAATTAGATTTCTATACCAAAAATTTTTTTTTTCAATTAAGTCTCTTTTAGTAGTAATTGGCTTAATTTTATAGGAATCTAACTAAAAGAAGAATTGGTATAGAGACCTAAATAAAAGAAAAAAAAAGTGTAAGAACTCAATTAAAAAAAATTGGTGCAAGGATTCAATTAAAAGAAAAAAAATTACAGAAACTTAATTAAAAATTTTACGAAACTATAGGACCAGCAGAATAATTAAACTAATTATTTGTGATAAATGATTTTATAACACATGTTGGTAAAAAAATATGATTAAAGTATTTTTTTTAAAGAGGATATTTCAAGAAAAAGTTCAACAAAATGGTTTATAAGATCAAAGGCTTCCAAATGCATCTGAGAGGAATCCAAATTGAAATAACACAAGAGAATTTTATTATTTTAGCGCACATAAAGGTAAGGTTGTCGGTGACAGTATAAATAAACAATAAAAATATTAAATAATGTGAATCATAAATATATTAGATGTTTAATTTATTAGATGTGTAAATAATTATTTTAATATTAAAATTTAGATAAATAATTTAGAGTGTAGTGTATTTTTATTTTATTAGACCTATTTTAAAGCTTATTATTTATATTATTCACAAAAATTATTCTCTACCTAATAAACTCCAAATAAAATAGTTATCGGATTGATCTATATACAAAATAACCGTTTATAACACATGTCAAGCATGCAATGAAGGACCTCTATTATTACTTTAGTGCTTTGTAATATAAATTTTAAATTCATATTTTTTAAATAAAAATATTATTCATATATTAAAATCAATTACTAAAATTAACTATCATATATTGTTGTGTAATTATATATAAATTTAACTTATATTTAATGTATATTTTGTATTTTAATAAATATTTTATATTAATTATTAATTTTGGTGACTTTTTTAAAATGATAAACAAAAATCTTTATTAATCTTTTAAGGGTATTTTATTAGTCTTTTTTAAAATTAACACGAAAAGGACAATTTAAGTTTAAAAAAAAACTGAAAGAGTCTTTTAAAATTAATACTAAAAAGTGTTTTAATCTCTTAAAACAAATTATGTGGTTATTTTAGTATTTTTAAGATTAAATTAAAATTTTAATTGCTAATCCAATTAAACAACCTTAAATTTAAAAGGATATTTTATTTTTTAAAATTAATCATTAAAAATTATTTATGTCAAAATATTAAAAATAATACTTTATTATTTTTTCAAAATTGTTTAAAAATATATTTTAGTCTTATCAAAGTAAACTAGAAGGGCATTTTGTATAAGATAAAATTTAATATGTTTTTAAATTTAATTAACATCCGAAATGAAAACATAAGAAACTATAAATGTTGGAGTTTAAAAGATAATTTGACTATTTTTAATAATACAACTAAAAATAATATCAACTAAAAATAATATTTTTACTCTTAATTAAAATGAATGCAAGAGAAATCATCCTTTAATATTTAATTAGGATGTTTTAGCATTACAATCAAATAGGGACGGATCTATTTTTATGGATGTAGGGCAAGTGCCCCACTATAATTTAGAATTTTATTGAGTAGTATATAATAATAATATTTATTTACTCCATTAAATTATTAAATTTGACTCCACAATAATTTTTTATTCAACTTTGATATTTGATAGTCAATTTGAGAACTTCATATTAGATGTCTATTATAACGATCAATTTTTAAATTTAAATAAGATTGGTGTTCTTTCTTATATATCGACTCGAAAGAATATTATCTATCCATTTGGGTTTCTTCTTTTAAAATTAGCTTTAGTTTTTTCCATAATAACTATACTAATTGAATGAACTTTTTCAACTATGAATATTATCAAGAGCTAATTATATAAAAGTTGAGTTTTAAATGATTGTTTAATGACATATAAAAAAAGACATTTTGATTATATTATCAAGGTTTCAAAATATGAAATATAAAAAATAAAATTTTAAATTATATGTTATTATTTAAATTATTATTTTAGTATTTTATTTTGTAATTAGATATTTTAAAATTTAATTATATTTTACAATAACAAAATATAATTATAACAACAATTATGCTACGTATATATAAAATAATCACTTGTACAGAATAAATCTTAAAATATAAATTTTGAAATACAAAATACACATTAAAAATAAGTTAAATAATATATGTATTTATACACAAATTTATAATAGATAATTTGATAGCTAAATTTTTTATGTAAACATAATATTTTTATTATCAAAATTATTATGTTATATACTTATATATATTTTACTCCCACTATCAAAATTTTTTGGATTTGTCACTGCAACCAAAATTATTTTTAATATCAAATTTTTATTGACAATAATAATATAATGGTTATGATATATTTTATTTAATTTATTTTTTTATAATTATATATTTATCATTATTACGATATGTTATGATGACAATTATATATTTTTTGTGACCATTAAAAATTTTTTGTCAATAATTATATATAATTATTTTTAAAATTTTTTACGATAAAATATAAGACTGTGAATTTTTAATTATCGATAAATATATTAAAGATTATTTTTATTATTGTTAAAAACAAAATAAATAACAACTAAAAATAATTTTTTTGGTAGTATAGGTATATGCCATTGCCTAGAATAATATTGTTACCAACCACAAATGGCCTAATAAATTCAAACCTATCTATGTGGAATTAGCAAATACAAAAGGACCCAGCAGATCTTGCAAACCCAATCAAAGGGGAAAAGACCTAACTGTACGGTACAAAAGCTAATCGTCTTTTGCACGTGCTGCTCGCGTGACTGACATGCTCACTGTCTGTTACACGGAAGACAATGTTTGTTTATGGTTTATCTGCTTCAAGTTTTTCAAACCACAAAGTATTTTACATGGTTGGAATGAAGCTCCATGTTGTTTTCCTTCTTTTCTGTCCCGGGTGTTTATTTGCTCATACTTGAAGGGACTATTACTACCATGTAGGGTTTTTGTGCTATCACTTTATAACGATTTTGGAATAGATTTGATTTTTTTTGGTTTTCAAAGAGTAAAGAAGTGCATGGGTAGGGTTGAGTTAGATGAAGACTTCACTACTTACAAAGCCCTAGTTTAGTGGTTATGATATTTGCCTTGCAATAAGTGCATCTGAGTTTGAAATTTGACTGATACCAATAGTGTTGTAATATTGTAACGTGCAAGGTTAGAAATTGTCTAAACCCAACTTCTTAACCAAAAAAAAAAAAAAAAGACTTCATCACTTTAATAAAAAAGTTATAAATAAAAAATGATCAAATTTTAATTTAAAAGACCAATAATCTATCGTCACATTTTTAAACATATAAAAACCTAAAATTAAAATGTATAGTATTTTGAGACGAGTTAAAACAATTTAAACCCAAAAAAAAGTTACACGAGGCTAAAAATGCAAATCTGAGCTCGGCTTAAAGAACTTATGTTTGGTTTAATTGAGTTTTGAGCTGTGTTGCCGTGTTGGGTTCAAACGCTGATGTAGAACAATAAATATAGAAGTATTTTATTTCTTTTCAGGGTAAAGTATTTTTTTATCTTTAATATTTTAAAATTTTTTTAAAACAACCTCTAATAATATTAATCTGAATGAATTTTATTCGGAATGTTTAAAATAAATTTCAATATATAATTCTACTCGTATCGTATAATCTTTTGGCAATCAATCATAATTAGTAATATTTTCTTCCAAATTTACGAATCTTATGCCAAATCCTCTTTTTGTTTCTCCCAAACCCTAATTTACCTCTCTCATTAGTTCCATCCTTCTTCTTTGCTATCACCAATGACAAGCCTACCTTCCTTCTTACTTCCCTCTACATTTAACGTCGTCAATGACTCTGCTTTTGCCCTGCCATGCCTATGCTTCTGCTCCATTCTTGATCTTTGCTTTTCCTCTGCCATTGTTGGCATATATGCTTTTGCCTCCATCATTCAACTCTGCCTCTCTCTTGTTCATCCCTCCCTCTTTCTTTCTCTCTTCCACACCTTCTAGTCTCTTTGCTTCAGTATGTTTCTTGTTGTTGGTGGTGATGCTAGTGGTGATGCTGATTTCGGATGAAGGTTCATAATGAGAGGTGGAGTTCGGTGAGAATTTAGGTGTAGTTGACTTTACGTGAAGTTGATAGTTGAGAGTTGTTAGATAAAAATTTAGTCAAATCAGTTAAATCATTTAATGACTCTCGGTTATCAACTTCACGTGAAGTTGACTGCACTTGAGTTTCCACCTAAAGATAATTATACGTGAGTTTTTAACTAAAATTAAAGTCGAAAGCATAGATTTAGGTTTAAAATTGATAGGGATTACAAATTGAGAAAAAATAAGTAAATATTAACTATTAAAAAATCAACTACGGGTCTACGGCAGAAAATTAAATTTTATTTTAAATATTAACGGGCAAAATAAATTTAATTAAACGCGGGAATAATAATTTTAAAAAATTTCAAAACCTTATGATTAAAAAGCAAATATACCTTATCCTTTCTCATCTTATACTACTTTAGTCACCAAAAAAAAAATCTTATACTACTTTATTACTCCGCCTGCATCTCGTTATATTGTTGTTAGTGAAGGAATTGAGTAATAGACAAAATAATACAGTGAGTGTCTATACCACACCAATTTTTAATTAATTAATTAATTTCTTTTTCGAAGTGACTTTTTAGTGTATAATTTCAAACGGATTGGTAGAGTAATCACTATTTTTATTTAAAATTATTATTAAGTCAATTAAATTATGTAAAATAACGTGATAATAAATGATAAATATTGGAAAAAAATAATTAATAATCAATCAATAAAATTTGAGTTTAATTTTAATATACTATTAGTATAAAATATTTTATATATTTATTTAATTACATCTGTTGTTTGAATAATCGTTCACATAATCGATATAAAAATAAATTATTTTTACTAACATGGTGTGACATAATTGAATATACATGTTTTATACTGATAAAATATTAAAATTAAATTTATAAAATTTTTTGTATATATTTTTTAAATTTTAAATATATAATTTTATAATATATAATTTTTACTGTTCTTCTGACAAAACGAAAGTGCACTCACTATACATCCTCGCCGAAACAACAGTGATCAACCTTCTTCATCAGTGTCCCCTAGCTTTCAGGTCTATTGCATGACTACCATTAACATAGTTTTCACTCATTGACGCCAAAAAAAACAAGACCAAATATTCAAATCTGACATGTCATAAACCTTTGGTTGTTACTAGTCCATATCACCAATCAACATGCCTTTTATACCTTCAATGTATGATTCCAGTGACACCTGACTCCTTCATGCATTATTACTTTCTACTTTCTAGTAGAAGCTAGCTAGAATAATTAGGACTTTCTTTACGAGTTTTATTTTTTAGCATCATTAAAGCATGTCATTTGTATACGTATGTGAATACTATAATAATAATAATAGAAAAAGTCTAAGAGACCAGTAACTTTGTTAAATTCTAGTCAACATGTAACCAGCAAAGAAAAGTGAGTTATTTGATAAAGTTCACACCAATCTCACACAATTAAAATCATTATTAATAGCTATTTGATAACTACAAATCATAAAAGTTACTGACTCCTAGTATTCCTCGTAATAATAATAATAATACCGAAAAGATACAAGTGTTGCACCTTTTTTTACCCCTCCTTTTGTTCGGTGAGTGTATATAGAAGTAATATATACCTATGACACATATATGTAACATGTGTTTAATTGATGGAATTTTGAAGAATTAAGTTTTAAGTGGTCTTTAAAATTGATTGTGTGCAGTGGCGGAACTTAAAGTAAAATTTTAGAGGTCAGATAGAAAATAATTGTCAAAATGTTTTTGATATGGACTCCATTTAAGATAAGCTCGTCTAATCTCATCTCTCTGGTTTGGGTGATATTGCCAAATTTAAAGCCGTTTTTCAAGATCTCGTTCCAAAAAATTAAGGTTAAAGTCATCAAATGTAACTTTTTAAACTTTTGAAGGTTATATCTCACTTTCTTCGTTATTTATTAAAGTAGAAGAACTATCTACAGGTGTTGATATTGTAAAAGTTATATGTTCTCCTTCTTAAATAGTAGCCTTCCTCTTAAAAAATATATCAATTCTTTGATTTTTCATTATTATTTTATATAAAAATTTAAATATATATCTTGTAAAATATGTAAAGAAGTTAGAAGGACAAATATTAAAATTTATAATTATTGAATTTTTTTATCAATTTATATAAATACAATAATATTAATACTTATTGAATATTCTATTATTTTTTATCATATAAAAAATTAAAATATATAAATAGTAAAATATAAAATAATATTAAATTAAATAAATAAAAATATCTAATTTTTTATATTTGAACTTAAAGATAGAGAGAGTGTTATTTACTGAACTTATTAGATACTTTAAGTCATAGTAAAGTATTTAAGTCAATTGAACTATTTTTTATCTTTTGAAAAAGTACTACTAAATTTTTTTATAAAAAGTGGCCCCCTTGTTTGAACTAAGCTCCGCCACTGATTGTGTGTATTAAAATAATTTTGGAAATCTTAATTATTATACGAATTATATATTTAAAATTGATAAAAATATACCAGATTAATTTTTTAGTAATTTTTTATTAAGTGACGTACCATATTATTAAAGACAACGGTGGTGTACTTTTACTAATTTCAAAAAAATAATTAATGTAATTGAGATCTCGTTTCTCATTTTACTACATGCAATTAATTTTAAAAACTATTATGGAATTTAACTCTAATTTTGTATATATAGTGAAGACTCATCATAAAACTACTCATTTGTCAATTTTATTATTACATATTATCTTTTTAAGATCTACATATAAAATATTAGAAGTTTTAGTGTAAAATCAATCATATTTCCAACTTAAAAAATAAAGAAGAAAATCTTATCCTCATCAGTGGAGATATTAGGTTAAAAATCAATCACTTGTACACAAGCCATATCACTACAACAAATTCGCCAGATAGTGGCGGAAATTTTGCGGCGATTTTGTAAAACTGCCGCAAAACGACAATCTGCGGCACATATAGCGACGGTTCGGGGTTGGTGTTGCAATCAGGTCGGTATTTAGTGGCGATTTTTTTCAAACTGCCGCTGTATGTCAATCAGGTATGCATTTAGCGGCGTATTTTCGAAAACCGCTGCTATATAAACTGTCGGGTGAGTTATTGTTTTATATTTTGCGGCGGTTTCGTTTAAACCGCCGCAAAATGCATATTACCACATATTGCAATGTTTTCTTTAGTAATAAACCATCTGGGTATAATCTAGTTAAGTAAAGACTATTATCTTAAACTACATATATTTGAATCATTGTTACTTAAACTCGTAACATTTTTTTTCATTCGTCTTACGTGAAAAAAATGCACAAGTTAAATAAGCTATATATGTTAACTCATGTGAACAAATTTATCAATAAGATTTTCTTGATTACGTTATTGGCATTTAAATTTGCTTTCAAACATGGATGTAAAAGAAGAAAATAAAATCATAATCTGAATTTATAAAGTTAAAATAAAGTTCTACAGAGCATAAAATCAAAGTTACTCCTCTTTTAAGTTATGCCTTACTAAACCTAAATCAAGAAACTCTAAAAGTAGATAAACATGTACAACGGCGACCCAAATCATTAAACTAAGGAAATCAGCATAACTGTTATAATAAAAAATCAAAATTTCTCTCCAACATCGTATTGACCTAGCGAAAAATACTCTGTTATGAATCTATGGACTTCACATTTTAGAGGATCTGATATTTCATCTCCATACCATGACATTTTATTCAGATCAAAGCACCTTTTTCTTAACATGTATATCATCTTGTTTATCTTGTTGGTCTTCTAAAGTTTTATTGTCTTCTTCTGGAACCTTATTCCACTACAACAAATATGGCCTTTAGCAACGCCAAATTTTGCAACGCCAAATTTTGCAACGCCTTAAAACCGTTCTCTTAGATAGTTTTAGACAACGGTTTTTTGTAGTGTTACTGTTGAATTCAATTTGTCATTATTTTATAGCAACAAATTAAAACTGGTCTCTTTGACTATTTTAAAGAACAGTTTTATAACCGTTACCATGAATTATTTTTAAGCAACAGTTTTTTTTTGTTGTTTAAAGAATTGTACAAAGGAAACGCATTAAAATCGTTGCCGAAATGCTACACTTTAAAACCGTTCTATTAGATGGTCTTAGACAACGATTTTTACAGTATTGCGGTTGAAGTTTATTTTTTCATTACGCTATAGTAACAAAATAAAATCGTTCTTTTTTACTATTTTAAAGAACAGTTTTACAACCATTACAACAATTGTTTATGAAACAATTATTTTCTAATATTATTTAAATAATTATACAAATTAAACAATATTTTCAAAATATAATTTTTATAATTTATAATAATAATATATAATATTTATTATAAATTTATTTTAATTTTATTTTTTTAAATAATATTTGTTATTTATTTATAATAATAGTTTTTGAGTATTTTATAAATTCAATATTTATAGAAAAAATAGTTTAAATTTATATAATTATCTGAAATTATAATGACTGATATATCATTTGCCTTGCAAATTGAAAATAACCTTAAAAAGTATAAAGTATAAGGTTACATGGCTTTTGATGCATCCATTTATTATTTTTTTTTAAATTTACATTCGATTAATCGGGAATGCAAAATTTCAAATGGCTTAAAAAATCATTACAGGAACCCTTTATTTGAAGGGAATTAAGAAAAATCGTGAATCTGATTCCTGTGTGTTGCATCTATTGTTAATATATAACAAATATTAGAATAATTAAAATAAATATATAACAAATATTAATATAAAAAAATAAAACTAAAATAAGAAAGCAGATCAGAACAGACGCGCGTTTTACTTCCTCTTCTCTTCGAATGCTACTCTTCCTCCCTCCACCGCCCTAACCCACGCCTTCAGAATCAGAGACGTCATTGAACCGCCATTCACCAGGAAGCCCCAAATCGCACCATCATCGCAAGTCACCAGGAAGCCCTAAATCGAAACTCACCATCGTCGCGCCATCATCGTCGCTGCATCCTTCCCAAAATCGTCCCTGCATCCTCCTTCCCAGCGTCGCTGAGTCTCTCCTCTCCGTGGCTTCAGTGCTTCTCTGTTCTCCGCGGCTTCAGTGCTTCTCCGTTCTCTGCGGCGTCCTTGCATCTTCTGCTTCGCTGCTTCTCCCATGTTCTGCCTCGCTGCTTCTGCTTCACTGGGTTGTGCTTCGCTGCTTCTGCTTTGCTGTTGCTACTTCACTGCATCGACCATTTGTGGGTTGTCATCTGTGGTAAGTGTTCTTCTTCTCTGATTTTCTGTTGCTTAGTTAGGGCTTGATTGGTTGTTGGGTATTTTCTGTTGCTTAGTTAGGGCTTGATTGGTTGTTGGGTATTCTCTGAAAGTGGTGATGTTTGTGAACATGAGAAAGAAAGGTGTTGAATGTTGACTGCATTTCTGTTCTGGTTTGAATGTTGTTTTGAGTTTTTGTGTACAGAAGGATGTTACTTTAAATTTGTTTTTAATTAATTGAAGTATTCAATAGCTTAATCGTGTTCATGAGATTGGTTTAGTTGGTTCTAACAGGTTTTTCTACTACTCTTACATAAAAGAAGCAGAATTTTTAACGAAATCAATAGCGAGAAAATCTTATTAGAGTCATCTGAATCAATTCCATGAATATAGTTAAGTGGTTGATTACTCTAATTACTTATTGAAAACAAATCTAAACTGTTAGTAATAGTTTCCTTCTTTCTATTGTGCTTAACTGCATATCCATTTTTTAGTACATAAAATTTCTTTTGGGATAACTGAGGCAACTCTATTGCCAACCAGTGTGTGGTTGTGACCCTGTTCGGGTAGCAATACAAGCAAATTTATATAATGTTGGGCAGTTGCAATTTTTAACATATACTATGATCTGTATTGTTTGGGTGGGAGCTAAAAAGTCTTGTTTTCTTAAAAGACTGGATTTTGATAATTCTATTGTTTATGTTTATGTTTTGCATCTTTGTTTATCTCTATCCAATGGCTGTTTAGTAGGTTTGTATATAAAATCTATGGGTAATGACACCTCTGCTGTGCCACCATCTGCTATATGCATGCAATGCAGTTGAAGTATTTTCTTTTTCTTCTTTGATTCATTGTGCTATTAAATTATAGAGATATGCTTAGCAGCTTAGCTATGGTTTTTTGTTTTAATTTATTAACCCAATTTTGGCTAGTTGGGTACTGTTTGATTTTTTAGTTATATATCACTTTTGAAAATAAGGTTTCTAAAAATTGGTTTTAAAAGTTAATTTTTTTGTTAAAAAATTTGGTTATGATTTCATGCCTTGTTTTGATTGAGCAATGATGCTGATGGCCTTATTCTGAGCTGTTTTATTAGTGCTGATTTGATTTTAGAGAATTCATATGGGTTGAGCCTTGGCCGACAGGCCCGGGTAATCTTTGAAATTTCATCGTGATGGGGATAGATCATTGCAATTGTTGGTCTTCAACGAGGAATTCCTAGTAAGCGTGAGTCATCAGCTCGCGTTGACTACGTCCCTGCCCTTTGTACACACCGCCCGTCGCTCCTACCGATTGAATGGTCCGGTGAAGTGTTCGGATCGCGGCGACGTGGGCGGTTCACTGCCGGCGACGTTGTGAGAAGTCCACTGAACCTTATCATTTAGAGGAAGGAGAAGTCGTAACAAGGTTTCCGTAGGTGAACCTGCGGAAGGATCATTGTC